>NC_029785.2:69116213-69133441 GCF_000816755.2 Arachis ipaensis | reverse complement strand
ACCCAGTGCACTTGCTGGTTAGTTGTGTGGAGATGTGAAAAGTGTGGATCACGATTTCCGTGCACCAAGTTTTTGGCGCCGTTGCCGGGGATTGTTCGAGTTTGGACAACTGACGGTTCATCTTGTTGCTTGGATTAGGTAATTTTATTTTATGTTTAAGCTTTTTATTTTAATTTTCAAAAAAATTCAAAGAAAAAAAAGTTTGTTCTTAAGAATTTTTAAGAATGAATTCTAGAGTTTCATAAGATATATTGAAGCCTGGCTGGCTGTTTAGCCATGTCTAATCTTTTGGACTGAGGCTTCCACTTCTCATTGACATGCTTGTATGTTTTATGCTAAAGCTTGGCTGGCTATTTGGCCATGTCTAATTTTTTGGACCGAAGCTTTCACTTAAAGCTTGGCTGGCCATCTGGCCATGTTTAAATCTTTTGGACCGAAGCTTTAGACTAACATTGCATGATTCTTGGAATTCTTATTAAAAATTTTGTATCCCTTTATTTTCTTTTCCAAAAAAAATTTTGAAAAATTACAAAAGAAATTAATAAAATCATGAAAACCAAAAATATTTTGTGTTTCTTGTTTGAGTCTAGTGTCAAATTTTAAGTTTGGTGTCAATTGCATGCCTTTAATTTTTTTTAAATTTTTGAAAATTCATGCATTGTGTTCTTCATTGATCTTCAAGTTGTTCTTGATGATTTTCCTTGTTTGATCTTTAAATTTTCTTGTTTTGTGTCTTTTCTTATTTTCCATATGCATTTTAAAATTATTAGTGTCTAAAGTTTAAAAATTTTAAGTTTGGTGTCTTGCATGTCTTTCTTTTCTTAAAAATTTTTAAAAATATCTTCTTGATGTTCATCATGATCCTCAAAGTGTTCTTGGTGTTCATCTTGACATTCAAAGTGCTCTTGCATGCATTATGTGTTTTGATCTTAAATTTTTATGTTTTGTGTCATTTTGTGTTTTTCTCTCTCCTTATTAAAATTTCAAAAATAAAAAATAATATCTTTCCCATATTTTACTCATAAATTTCAAAATTTTGAATTGATTTAGTCAAAAAGTTTTAAATTTTAGTTGTTTCTTGTTAGTCAAGTCAAAATTTCAAATAAAAAATACTTTCTTTTTCAAATCTTTTTCAAAATCAAATCTTTTTTTTTCAATTTTCTTTCATGTTTTCGAAAACCCCAAAATTAATTTTCAAAATCTTTTTCTTATTTTTATTTCATGATTTTTGAATTAATTACTAACATTTAATGTTTTGAGTCAAAAATTTTCAAGTTGTTACTTGCCTATTAAGAAAGGTTCAATCTTTACATTCTAGAATCATATCTTTTAGTTTCTTATTAGTCAAGTAATCAACTTTAATTTCAAAAATCAAATCTTTTTAATTTCCTTTTCAATTCTTTTTCAAAATAAATTTCAATCATATCTTTTTCAAAATTTAATTTCAAAATCTTTTTCTAACTTCTTATCTTTTCAAAATTGATTTTCAAATCTTTTTCAATTAACTACTTGACTTTTTGTTTGATTTTAAAAAGTTTTCTATTTCAATCATATCTTTTTTTTCTCTCTCTAATTTTCGAAAACTAACTAACAACTTTTTCAAAAATCTTTTTAATTAATTAATTTATTTAGTTTTCAAATTACTTTTATTTCTCTTCTTAATTTCAAATTCTAACTTCTAATTAAAATAAAAACAAAAATATTTTTATTTTATTTTAAACTAATTTTCGAATTTCTTCTCTCTCTCATCTCTTTCTATTTATTTATTTATTTACTAACACTTCTCTTCTTCTTATAATTCGAACCATCCCCCTCTCTCTGTGTTCGAATTCTTCTTCTCCCTTCTTCATTCTATTTCTTCTATTCTTCTACTCACATAAAGGAATCTCTATACTATGACATAGAGGATTCCTATTCTTTTCTGTTCTCTTCTTTTTCATATGAGCATGAACAAGGATAAGAACATTCTTGTTGAAGTTGATCCTGAACCTGAAAGGACTCTGAAGAGGAAACTAAGAGAAGCTAAAGTACAAAACTCTGGAGAGGACCTTACAGAAATTTTCAAAAAAGAAGTAGAGATGGCAGCCAAAAATAACAATAATGGTGGAGATGCAAGGAAGATGCTTGGTGACTTTACTGCACCCACTTCTGACTTCTATGGAAGAAGCATCTCAATTCCTGCAATTGGAGCAAACAACTTTGAGCTTAAGCCTCAATTAGTTTCTCTAATGCAGCAGAATTGCAAGTTTCATGGACTTCCATTGGAAGATCCTCATCAGTTCTTAGCTGAATTCTTGCAAATCTGTGACACTGTTAAGACCAATGGGGTTAATCCCGAGGTCTACAGACTTATACTTTTCCCCATTGCTGTAAGAGACAGAACTAGGACATGGTTGGACTCACAACCTAAAGAAAGCCTGAACTCTTGGGAAAAGTTGGTCAATGCTTTCTTGGCCAAATTCTTTCCACCTCAAAAGTTGAGCAAGCTTAGAGTGGAAGTCCAAACCTTCAGACAAAAGGAAGGTGAATCCCTCTATGAAGCTTGGGAAAGATACAAGCAATTGATCAGAAGGTGTCCTTCTTACATGCTTTTAGAATGGAGCATCCTATGTATATTCTATGATGGTCTGTCTGAATTGTCCAAGATGTCATTGGATCACTCTGCTGGTGGATCTCTTTATCTGAAGAAGACACCTACAGAAGCCCAGGAACTCATTGAAATGGTTGCAAATAACCAGTTCATGTATACTTCTGAAAGAAATCCTGTGAATAATGGGACAACTCAGAAGAAAGGAGTTCTTGAGATTGATACTCTGAATACCATATTGGCTCAGAATAAAATATTGACTCAGCAAGTCAATATGATTTTTCGGAGTCTGACTGAAATGCAAGCTGCATCAGGCAGTACTAAAGAAGCCTCCCCTGAAGGAGAAGCTTATGACCCTGAGAATCCTGCAATGGAAGAGGTGAATTACATGGGAGAATCCTATGGAAACACCTATAATACTTCATGGAGGAATCATCCTAATTTCTCATGGAAGGATCAGCAGAAGCCTAATCAAGGCTTCAATAATAATGGTGGGAGAAAAAGGTTTGGCAATAGCAAACCTTTTCCATCATCTTCTGAGCAACAGACAGAGAATTCTAAGTAGAGTCACTCTGACTTAGCAACCATAGTCTCTGATCTATCTAAGACCACTCTCAGTTTCATGACTGAAACAAAGTCCTCCATCATAAATTTGGAGGCACAAGTGGGTCAGCTGAGTAAAAAAGTTACTGAAATCCCTCCTAGTACTCTCCCAAGCAATATAGAAGAGAATCCAAAAAGAGAGTGCAAGGCCATAAACACGTCCAACATGGCCGAACCTAGAGGAAGTCAAAAGGTAGTGATTTCTAATGAGGAAGACCTCAAGGGACGTTCACTGGCCACTAAGGAGTTCCCTAATGAGGAACCAAAGGAATCTGAGGCTCATATAGAGACCATAGAGATTCTACTAAACTTACTGTTGCCATTCAGGAGCTCTGACGAGTATTGTTCCTCTGAAGAGGATGAAGATATTATTGAAGAGCAAGTTGCTCAGTATCTAGGAGCAATCATGAAGCTGAATGCCAATTTATTTGGTAATGAGACTTGGGAGGATGAACCTCCATTGCTCATCAATGAACTGAATGCTTTGGGGCAACAGAAATTACCTCAGAAGAAACTGGATCCCGAAAAGTTCTTAATACCTTGCATCATAGGCACTATGACCTTTAATAAGGCTCTGTGTGACCTTGATTCAAGTATAAACCTCATGCCACTCTCTGTAATGGAGAAACTAGGGATCTTTGAGGTACAAGCTGCTAAATGCTCACTAGAATTGGCAAACAATTCAAGGAAACAGGCTTATGGACTTGTAGAGGATGTCTTAGTGAAAGTTGAAGGCTTTTACATCCCTGCTGACTTCATAATCCTAGACACTGGGAATGATGAAGATGAATCCGTTATCCTTGGAAGACCCTTCCTAGCCACAGCAAGAGCTGTGATTGATGTGAACAGAGGAGAGTTAGTCCTACAACTGAATGAGGACTACTTTGTGTTTAAGACTCAAGGATCTTCTTCTGTAACCATGGAGAGGAAGCATGAAAAGCTTCTCTCAATACAGAGTCAAATAGAGCCCTCACACTCAACTTCTAAGTTTAGTGTTGGGAGGCTAACATCAAGCTCTGAGCATCTGTGAGGCTCTCTAAGAGCTCACTGTTAAGCTATTGACATTAAAGAAGCGCTTGTTGGGAGGCAACTCAATATTATTATATTTAATTATATTCCATTATCATTTTATATTTTCTTTAGGTTGATGATCATGTGAAGTAATAAAAACAACTGCAGAATTAAAGCAAAATGAAAAACAGCATGAAAAATAGCACACCTTGGAGGACAGGCTTACTGGCATTTAAACGCCAGTAAGGATAGCAGAATGGGCGTTTAACGCCCAGCCTGGCAGCATTCTGGGCGTTAAACGCCAGAATGGGCAGTATTCTGGGCGTTTAACGCCAGAATGGGGGTGTCTGGCGTCTGGTTGGCATTAAACGCCAGAAAAGGGCAGCAGACTGCCGTTTAACGCCAGGAAAGGTAGCAGAGCTGGCGTTTAATGCCAGAATTAGCACACAGTGGGCGTTTGAACGCCAGAATGGTGCAGGGAGCAGAATTCCTTGACACCTCAGGATCTATGGACCCCACAGGATCCCCACCTACCCCACCTCTTCTTCTCTCCTCTTCACACCTTTCCATAACACTCTTCCCCAAATACCCTTGACCAATCCCATCAATAACTCTTCCCCAAATACCCTTCACCTATCAAATCTTACCCTCTTCTCCATAATTTCTTCACTACTCACATCCATCCATCATAAACCCCACCTACCTCACTATTTAAATTCAAACCATTTCCCTCCCAAACCCACCCCTTCATGACCGAATTCCCTGTCTCTCCTACCGTATAAATACCCCTCCTAACCACCTTCAATTTCACACTTCATACACACTACTACCCCCTTGGTCGAATCACTCACCTCCCTCCATCTCCCCATTTCTTCTTCTTCTACTCTTTTCTTTCTTCCTTTGCTCGAGGACGAGCAACCATTCTAAGTTTGGTGTGGGAAAAGCTAAGCTTTTTTTATTTTTCCATAACCATTAATGGCACCTAAGGCCAGAGAAACCTCTAGAAAGTGAAAAGGGAAGGCAATTGCTTCCACCCTTGAGTCATGGGAGATGGAGAGATTCATCTCAAAGGTCCATCAAGACCACTTCTATGAAGTTGTGGCCAAGAAAAAGGTGATCCCCGAGGTCCCCTTCAAGCTCAAAAAGAGTGACTATCCAGAGATCCAACATGAGATTCAAAGAAGAGGTTGGAAAACTCTCACCAACCCAATCCAACAAGTTAGAATCTTAATGGTTCAAGAGTTCTATGCTAATGCATGGATCACTAAGAACTATGATCAAAGTATGAACCCAAACCCAAAGAATTGGCTCACAATGGTTCGGGGGAATTACTTAGATTTCAGTCCAGAAAATGTGAGGTTGGCATTCAACTTGCCAATGATGCAAGGAGATCCTCACCCTTTCACTAGAAGGGTCAACTTTGATCAAAGGTTGGACCAAGTCCTTATGGACATCTGTGTAGAAGAAGCTTAATGGAAGAGAGACTCAAGAGGCAAGCCAGTTCAACTAACAAGGCTTGACCTTAAACCCATGGCTAGGGGATGGTTGGAGTTCATCCAACGTTATATCATCCCTACTAGCAACCGATCTGAAGTTACAATAGACCGGGCTGTCATGATCCATAGCATCATGAATGGTGAGGAAGTAGAAGTTCATGAGATCATATCCCTAGAACTCTACAAGGTGGTGGACAAGCCCTCTATCTTGGCAAGGTTAGCCTTCCCTCATCTCATCTGTAACATATGCAATTCAGCTGGAATTGTCATAGAGGGAGACATCCTCATTGAAGGAGACAAGCCCATCACTAAGAAAAGGATGGAGCAAACAAGAGAGCCCACTCATGGACCTCAACAAGAGCATGAGGAAGTTCCTCATCATGAAATCCCTGAGATACCTCAAGAGATGCACTTTCCTCCATACAACTAGTGGGAGCAAATCAATACCTCCTTAGGAGAATTGAGTTCCAACATGGGGCAACTAAGAATGGAGCACCAAGAGCATTCCATCATCCTCCATAAAATTAGAGAGGACCAAAGAGCCATGAGAGAGGAACAACAAAGGTGGTGCACGAAATTGTGATCTCAGGCAATGGCGCTAAAAACTCTGTACGCACGTCTTAATAAATTATTTTTCATTCACAACTTCAATACAGCTAACCAGCAAGTGCACTGGGTCGTCCAAGTAATAAAACCTTACGTGAGTAAGGGTCGATCCCATGGAGATTGTTGGTATGAAGCAAGCTATGGTCACCTTGTAAATCTCAGTCAGGCGGATATCAAATAGGTATGGAGTTTTCGAATAATAATAATAAATAAACAGAAAATAAGGATAGAAATACTTATGTAATTCATTGGTTAGAATTTCAGATAAGCGTATAGAGATGAATTCGTTCCTCTGAACATCTGCTTTCCTGCTGTCTTCATCCAATCAATCTTACTCCTTTCCATGGCTGGCTTTATGTAAGGACATCACCGTTGTCAATGGCTACTTTTTATCCTCTCCGGAAAACGGTCCGATGAGTTGACACTGCATGGCTAATCGTCTGGAGGCATCACCCTTGTCAATGGCTGCATCCCATCCTCTTGTGAAAATGGTCCAAATGCTCTGTCACAGCACAGCTAATCATCTGAGGTTCTCGATCATACTGGAATAGGATTCACCCTCCGTTTGCGTCTGTCACTACGCCCAGCACTCGTGAGTTTGAAGTTCGTCACAGTCATTCAATCCCAGAGTCCTACTCGGAATACCACAGACAAGGTTTAGACTTTTCGGACTCTCATGAATGCCGCCATCAATCTAGTTTATACCACGAAGATTCTGATTAAGAGATCCAAGAGATACTCATTCAATCTAAGGTGGAACGGAAGTGGTTGCCAGGCACGCGTTCGTGGGGGAATGATGATGATTGTCACGTTCATCACATTCAGGTTGAAGTGCGAATGAATATCTTAGAAGCGGAAAAAATTGAATTGAATAGAAAAACAATAGTACTTTGCATTAATCTTTGAGGAACAGCAGAGCTCCACACCTTAATCTATGGAGTGCAGAAACTCTACCGTTGAAAAATACATAAGTGAATAGGGGGTAAGCATGGCCGAGTGGCCAGCCTCCCATGGAGGTCTAGAGATCTAAAAATGATCAAAAGATGTCTAATACAATAGTAAAAAGTTCTATTTATAATAAACTAGCTACTAGGGTTTACAGAAGTAAGTAATTGATGCATAAATCCACTTCTGGGGCCCACTTGGTGTGTGCTTGGGCTAAGCTTGAATGTTACACGTGTAGAGGTAAATCTTGGAGTTGAACGCCAGTTTGTAACGTATTTTTGGCGTTCAACTCTGGCTTGTGACGTGTTTCTGGCATTTAACTCCAGATAGCAGCGTAGAACTGGTGTTCAACGCCCTTTTACGTCGTCTAAACTCGGCCAAAGTATGGTCTATTATATATTGCTGGAAAGCCATGGATGTCTACTTTCCAACGCAATTGGAAGCACGCCATTTTGATCATCACTAAGGTGGACTCATTCCTTGTTCTTACATTCTCTGTTTTTCGTTTTCTATGTTAAGTGCTTATCCATGTTTGTGTCTTCATTACATGATCATTAGTATTTAGTAACTTTGTCTTAAAGTTATGAATGTCCTATGAATCCATCACCTCTCTTAAATGAAAACTGTTTTAATTCAAAAGAACAAGAAGTACATGAGTTTCGAATTTATCCTTGAACTTAGTTTAATTATATTGATGTGGTGACAATGCTTCTTATTTTTTGAATGTATGCTTGAACAGTGCATATGTCTTTTGAAGTTGTTGTTTAAGAATATTAAATATGTTGGCTCTTGAAAGAATGATGACAAGGAGACATGTTATTTGATAATCTAAAAAATCATAAAAATGATTCTTGAAGCAAGAAAAAGCAGCAAAGAACAAAGCTTGCAGAAAAAAAAAAAGATGGCAAAAAAAAAAAGAGAAAAAGCAAGCAGAAAAAGCCAAAAGCTCTTAAAACCAAGAGGCAAGAGCAAAAAGCCAGTAACCAAAGCAACAATTTAAGTTTGGTGTTGTGATGAGCGGATAATTTATACGCTTTTTGGCATTGTTTTTAGTATGTTTTTAGTAGAATCTAGTTACTTTTAGGGATGTTTTCATTAGTTTTTATGCTAAATTCACATTTCTGGGCTTTACAATGAGTTTGTGTGTTTTTCTGTGATTTCAGGTATTTTCTGGCTGAAATTGAGGGACTTGAGCAAAAATCAGATTCAGAGGTTGAAGAAGGACTGCTGATGCTGTTGGATTCTGACCTTTCTGTACTCAAAGTGGATTTTCTGGAGCTACAGAACTCACAATGGCGCGCTTCCAATTGCGTTGGAAAGTAGACATCCAGGGCTTTCCAGAAATGTATAATAGTCCATACTTTGAACGAGTTTAGATGACGTAAAAGGGCGTTGAGCACCAGTTCTACGCTGCTATCTGGAGTTAAACGCCAGAAACAAGTCAAAAACCAGAGTTGAACGCCAGAAATACGTTACAACCTGGCGTTCAACTCCAAAAAGAGCCTCTGCACGTGTAACATTCAAGCTCATCCCAAGTACACACCAAGTGGGCCCCGGAAGTGGATTTGTGCATCAATAACTTACTTCTGTAAACCCTAGTAACTAGTTTAGTATAAATAGGACTTTTTACTATTGTATTAGACATCTTTGGATTATATTTTGATCTATTGATCTCGTTTTGGGGCCTGGCCATTCGGCCATGCCTGGACCTTTCACTTATGTATTTTCAACGGTAGAGTTTCTACACTCCATAGATTAAGGTGTGGAGCTCTGCTGTTCCTCAAAGATTAATGCAAAGTACTACTATTTTCTATTCAATTCAACTTGTTCCGCTTCTAAGATATTCATTCGCACTTCAACCTAAATGTGATGAACGTGACAATCATCATCATTCCCTATGAACGCGTGCCTGACAACCACTTCCGTTCTACCTTAGATTGAATGAGTATATCTTGGATCTCTTAATCAGAATATTCGTGGTGTAAGCTAGATTGATGGCGGTATTCATGAGAGTCCGGAAAGTCTAAACCTTGTCTGTGGTATTCCGAGTAGGACTCTGGGATTGAATGACTATGACGAACTTCAAACTCGCGAGTGCTGGGCGTAGTGACAGACGCAAAAGGAGGGTGAATCCTATTCTAGTATGATCGAGAACCTCAGATGATTAGCCGTGCTGTGACAGAGCATTTGGACCATTTTCACAAGAGGATAGGATGCAGCCATTGGCAAGGGTGACACCTCCAGACGATTAGCCATGCAGTGACAGCGCATCGGACCATTTTCCAGAGAGGATCAAAAGTAGCCATTGACAACGATGATGTCCTTACATAAAGCCAGCCATAGAAAGGAGTAAGACTGATTGGATGAAGACAGTAGGAAAGCAGAGGTTTAGAGGGACGAAAGCATCTCCATGCATTTATCTGAAATTCTCACCAAGGATTTACATAAGTATTTCTATCCCTATTTTATTATTTATTTTCGAAAACTCCATAACCATTCTATATCCGCCTGACTGAGATTTACAAGATGACCATAGCTTGCTTCATACCAACAATCTCCGTGGGATCGACCCTTACTCGCGTAAGGTTTATTACTTGGACGACCCAGTGCACTTGCTGGTTAGTTGTGCGAAGTTGTGAAAAAAAGTTGAGATTACAATTGAGCGTACCATGTTGATGGCGCCATTGATGATCACAATTTCGTGCACCATGTTTTTGGCGCCGTTGCCGGGGATTTTCGAGCTTGGACAACTGACAGTTCATCTTGTTGCTCAGATTAGGTAATTTTCTTTTTGTTTTATTTTCAAAAATTTTTTCAAAATATTTCAAAAATTTCTCCTTTTTTTTCGAAAAAAATTTTAAAATAAAAATGTTTTCAAAAATATATTTTTCTTCAGAATTTTTAAGAATGAATTCTAGTGTTTCATGAAGCATGTTGAAGTCTGGTTGGCTGTAAAGCCATGTCTAATTCTTCTGGATAGGGAATGTCAGGCGTGTCATGTCTGAGTTACATACTAAAGCTTGGCTAGCTATTAAGCCATGCCTGACCCTTTGATTAGAGCTTTAGACTAAAGAGCATAAGATTCTTGGAATTCATATTAAAAATTTTGGAATCCTTATTTTTCTTTTTCAAAATGATTTTCGAAAAAATTAAAAGAAAATACAAAAAAATCATAAAATCATAAAAATAAAAAATATTTTGTGTTTCTTGTTTGAGTCTTGAGTCAAGTTGAAAGTTTGGTGTCAATTGCATGTTCATCTTGCATTTTTCAAAAAATTCATGCATTCATAGTGTTCTTCATGATCTTAAAGTTGTTCTTGGTAAGTCTTCTTGTTTGATCTTGATGTTTTCTTGTTTTGCATCTTTTCTTGTTTTTCATGTGCATTTTTGCATTCATAGTGTCTAAACATGAAAGATTTCTAAGTTTGGTGTCTTGCATGTTTTCTTTGCATATAAAATTTTCAAAAATATATTCTTGATGTTCATCATGATCTTCAAAGTGTTCTTGGTGTTCATCTTGACATTCATAGCATTCTTGCATACATTCCTTGCTTTGATCCATAACTTTCATGCATTGCATCATTTTGCATGTTTTTCTCTCTCATCATAAAAATTCAAAAATCAAAAAAATATCTTCCCCTTTTTCTCTCTCAAAATTTTGAAAATTAGATTTGACTTTTTCAAAAATTTTTAAAATCTAGTTGTTTTTATGAGTCAAATCAATTTTTCAATTTAAAAATATTATCTTTTTCAAAATCTTTTTCAAAAATCAAATCTTTTTCGTTTTTCTTAGTTATTTTCGAAAATTTTAAAAATATTTTTCAAAAATTTTTTTCTTATCTTTGTCTCCTAATTTTCGAAAATAACATCATCAATCAATGTTTTGATTCAAAAAATTTCAAGTTTGTTACTTGCTTGTTAAGAAAGATTCAAACTTTGAGTTCTAGAATCATATCTTGTGATTTCTTGTGAATCAAGTCATTAATTGTGATTTTAAAAATCAAATCTTTTTCAAAACTAATTTCAATCATATCTTTTCAAAAATATCTTCTTATCTTATCTTTTTCAAAAAAAAAATGATTTCAACTAACCTTTTTCAAAAACTATTTTCGAAAATCACTAACCATTTTTCAAAAATAATTTTCGAAAATTCCCTTTCTCTCTCATCTCCTTCTATTTATTTATTCATCTACTCACACAAGGACCTCTATACTGTGGTAAAAAGGATTCCTATTATTATTTTTCTGTTCCCTCCTTTTTCATATGAGCAGGAGCAAGGACAAGAATATTCTTGTTGAAGCAGATCCAGAACCTGAAAGGACTCTGAAGAGAAAACTAAGAGAAGCTAAATTACAACAATCCAGCAAGCACCTTTCAGAAATTTTCGAACAAGAAGAGGAGATGGCAGTCGAAAATAATAATAATGCAAGGAGGATGCTTGGTGACTTTACTGCATCTAATTCCAATTTACATGGAAGAAGCATCTCCATCCCTGCCATTGGAGCAAACAATTTTGAGCTGAAACCTCAATTAGTTTCTCTGATGCAGCAGAACTGCAAGTTTCATGGACTTCCATCTGAAGATCCTTTTCAGTTCTTAACTGAATTCTTGCAGATATGTGATACTGTTAAGACTAATGGAGTAGATCCTGAAGTCTACAGGCTCATACTTTTCCCTTTTGCTGTAAGAGACAGAGCTAGAGTATGGTTGGACTCTCAACCTAAGGATAGCCTGAACTCTTGGGATAAGCTGGTCAAGGCTTTCTTAGCCAAGTTCTTTCCTCGTCAAAAGTTGAGAAAGCTTAGAGTGGATGTTCAGACCTTCAGACAGAAAGAAGGTGAATCCCTCTATGAAGCTTGGGAGAGATACAAAGGACTGACCAAAAAGTGTCCTTCTGACATGCTTTCAGAATGGACCATCCTGGATATATTCTATGATGGTCTGTCTGAATTAGCTAAGATGTCATTGGATACTTCTGCAGGTGGATCCATTCACCTAAAGAAAATGCCTGCAGAAACTCAAGAACTCATTGACATGGTTGCTAATAACCAGTTCATGTACACTTCTGAAATGAATCCTGTGAATAATGGGACGCCTATGAAGAAGGGAGTTCTTGAAATTGATACTCTGAATGCCATACTGGCTCAGAATAAAATATTGACTCAACAAGTCAAAATGATTTCTCAGAGTCTGAATGGAATGCAAGCTGCATCCAACAGTACTCAAGAGGCATCTTTTGAAGAAGAAACTTATGATCCTGAAAACCCTGCAATAGTAGAGGTAAATTATATCGGTGAACCTTATGGAAACACATATAATCCATCATGGAGAAATCACCCAAATCTCTCATGGAAGGATCAACAAGGCTATAATAATGGTGGAAGAAATAGGTTTAACAATAGTAAACCTTTTCCATCATCCACTCAGCAACAGACAGAGAACTCTGAACAAAATACCTCTAATTTAGCAAACTTAGTCTCTGATCTATCAAAGGCCACTGTAAGTTTCATGAATGAAACAAGGTCCTCCATTAGAAATTTGGAGGCACAAGTGGGCCAGCTGAGTAAAAGGATCACTGAAATCCCTCCTAGTACTCTCCCAAGCAAGACAGAAGAAAATCCAAAAGGAGAGTGCAAGGCCATTGAATTGATCACCATGGCCGAACCTGTAAGGGAAGGAGAGGATGTAAATCCCAGTGAGGAAGACCTCCTAAGACGTCCAGTGATCAATAAGGAGTTTCCCTTTGAGGAACCAACGGAATCTGAGACTCATCTAGAGACCATAGAGATTCCATTGAACCTCCTTATGCCCTTCATGAGCTCTGATGAGTATTCCTCTTCTGAAGAGAATGAGGATGTTACTGAAGAGCAAGTTACCAAGTACCTTGGTGCAATCATGAAGCTGAATGCCAAATTATTTGGTATTGAGACTTGGGAAGATGAACTTCCTCACCAATGAACTGAGTGATCTAGATCAACTGACATTGCCTCAGAAGAAACAGGATCCTGGAAAGTTCATAATACCTTGTGCCATAGGCACCATGATCTTTGAAAAAGCTCTGTGTGACCTTGGTTCAGGGATAAACCTCATGCCCCTCTCTATAATAGAGAAACTGGGAATCTTTGGGGTGCAAGCTACTAAAATCTCATTAGAGATGGNCGGAATCAAAAACAGCAGAAGAAAAATCACATCCTGGAGGAAGACCTTACTGGCGTTTAAACGCCAGTAAGAAGCATCTGGCTGGCGTTCAACGCCAGAACAGAGCATGGTTCTGCGCTGAACGCCCAAAATGGGCAGCATCTGGGCGTTTGAACACCAGAATTGCACCCTGGAGAAGAGCTGGCGCTGAACGCCGAGAACAAGCATGGTTCTGGCGTTCAACACCAGAAATGGGCAACAAATGGGCATTCAACGCCCAGAACAAGCACCAATCTGGCGCTGAACGCCCAGAGTTGTGTGCAAGGGCATTTTGCATGCCTAATTTGGTGCAAGGTTGTAAATCCTTGAATACCTCAGGATCTGTGGACTCCACAGGATCAACTCAGGATCTGCGGACCCCATAGGATCCCCACCTACCTCTACTCACTCTCTCTATTCATGGCCATCCCTTCTGTTTTTCATTTACCACTCACATCCATACACCTACCTACCTTCAAAATTCAACATCTCTTTCCCACCCAATCCCACCCATATGGCCGACTACACACATCCCTCCATCTCCTCCATATCTTCTTCTTCTTCTTCTTCTTCTTCTTCTTCTTCTTCTTCTTCTTCTTCTTCTTCTTCTTCTTTCTTCTTCTTCTTCTTCTTCTTCTTCTTCTTCTTCTTCTTCTTCTTCTTCTTCTTCTTCTTCTTCTTCTTCTTCTTCTTCTTCTTCTTCTTCTTCTTCTTCTTCTTCTTCTTCTTCTTCTATTCTTTCTTCTTTTGCTCGAGGGCGAGCAACATTCTAAGTTTGGTGTGGTAAAAGTATAGCTTTTTTGTTTTTCCATAACCATTAATGGCACCTAAGGCCAGAAAAACCTCAAGAAAGAGAAAAGGGAAGACAATTGCTTCCACCTCTGAGCCATGGGAGATGGAAAGATTCATCTCACAAGCCCATCACTAAGAAAAGGATGGAGCAAACAAGAGAGCACATTCATGGATCTCAACAGGCACATGAAGAAGCTCATCATCAAGAAATCCCTGAGATACCTCAGGGGATACATTTTCCCCCACATAATTTTTGGGAACAACTAAGGGTGGAACATCAAGGGCACTCCATCATACTCCATGAAATAAGAGAAGATCAAAAAGCAATGAGGAAGGAGCAACAAAGACAAGGAAGAGACATAGAAGAGCTCAAGGACATCGTTGGTTCCTCAAGAAGGAAATGCCACCATCACTAAGGTGGACTCATTCCTTGTTCTTACATTCTCTGTTTTTCGTTTTCTATGTTAAGTGCTTATCCATGTTTGTGTCTTCATTACATGATCATTAGTATTTAGTAACTTTGTCTTAAAGTTATGAATGTCCTATGACTCCATCACCTCTCTTAAATGAAAACTGTTTTAATTCAAAAGAATAAGAAGTACATGAGTTTCGAATTTATCCTTGAACTTAGTTTAATTATATTGATGTGGTGACAATGCTTCTTGTTTTTTGAATGTATGCTTGAACAGTGCATATGTCTTTTGAAGTTGTTGTTTAAGAATGTTAAATATGTTGGCTCTTGAAAGAATGATGACAAGGAGACATGTTATTTGATAATCTGAAAAATCATAAAAATGATTCTTGAAGCAAGAAAAAGTAGCAAAGAACAAAGCTTGCAGAAAAAAAAAAGATGGCGAAAAAAAAAAAGAGAAAAAGCAAGCAGAAAAAGCCAAAAGCTCTTAAAACCAAGAGGCAAGAGCAAAAAGCCAGTAACCCTTAAAACCAAAAGGCAAGGGTAATAAAAAGGATCCCAAGGCTTTGAGCATCAGTGGATAGGAGCGCCTAAAGGAATAAAATCCTGGCCTAAGCGGCTAAACCAAGCTGTCCCTAACCATGTGCTTGTGGCGTGAAGGTGTCAAGTGAAAACTTGAGACTGAGCGGTTAAAGTCAAGGTCCAAAGCAAAAACAGAGTGTGCTTAAGAACACTGGACACCTCTAATTGGGGACTTTAGCAAAGCTAAGTAACAATCTGAAAAGGTTCACCCAATTATGTGTTGCTTGGGGATAAGCAACAATTTAAGTTTGGTGTTGTGATGAGCGGATAATTTATACGCTTTTTGGCATTGTTTTTAGTAGAATCTAGTTACTTTTAGGGATGTTTTCATTAGTTTTTATGCTAAATTCAGATTTCTGGGCTTTACTATGAGTTTGTGTGTTTTTCTATGATTTCAGGTATTTTCTGGCTGAAATTGAGGGACTTGAGCAAAAATCAGATTCAGAGGTTGAAGAAGGACTGCTGATACTGTTGGATTCTGACCTCCCTGCACTCAAAGTGGATTTTCTGGAGCTACAGAACTCAAAATGGCGTGCTTCTAATTGCGTTGGAAAGTAGACATCCAGGGCTTTCCGGTAATATATAATAGTCCACACTTTGAACGAGTTTAGATGACGTAAAAGGGCGTTGAATGCCAGTTCTACGCTGCTGTCTGGAGTTAAACGCCAGAAACAAGTCAAAAACCAGAGTTGAACGCCAGAAATACGTTACAACCTGGCGTTCAACTCCAGAAAGAGCCTCTGCACGTGTAACATTCAAGCTCAGCCCAAGCACACACCAAGTGGGCCCCAGAAGTGGATTTGTGCATCAATTACTTACTTCTGTAAACCCTAGTAACTAGTTTAGTATAAATAGGACTTTTTACTATTGTATTAGACATCTTTGGATTATATTTTGATCTATTGATCTCGTTTTGGGGGCTGGCCATTCAGCCATGCCTGGACCTTTCACTTATGTATTTTCAACGGTAGAGTTTCTACACTCCATAGATTAAGGTGTGGAGCTCTGCTGTTCCTCAAAGATTAATGCAAAGTACTACTGTTTTCTATTCAATTCAACTTGTTCCGCTTCTAAGATATTCATTCGCACTTCAACCTGAATGTGATGAACGTGACAATCATTATCATTCCCTATGAACATGTGCTTGACAACCACTTCCGTTCTACCTTAGATTGAATGAGTATCTCTTGGATCTCTTAATCAGAATCTTCGTGGTGTAAGCTAGATTGATGGCGGCATTCATGAGAGTCCGGAAAGTCTAAACCTTGTCTGTTGTATTCTAAGGAGTAAGACTAATTGGATGAAGACAGCAGGAAAGCAGAGGTTTAGAGGGACGAAAGCATCTCCATGCATTTATCTGAAATTCTCACCAAGGATTTACATAAGTATTTCTATCCCTATTTTATTATTTATTTTCGAAAACTCCATAACCATTCTATATCCGCCTGACTGAAATTTACAAGATGACCATAGCTTGCTTCATACCAAGAATCTCTGTGGGATCGACCCTTACTCGCGTAAGGTTTATTACTTGGACGACCCAGTGCACTTGCTGGTTAGTTGTGCGAAGTTGTGAAAAAAAGTTGAGATTACAATTGAGCGTACCATGTTGATGGCGCCATTGATGATCACAATTTCGTGCACCAGTTCTTAAGCACACTCTTCTTTTGCTTTGGACCTTGACTTTAACCGCTCAGTCTCAAGTTTTCACTTGACACCTTCACGCCACAAGCACATGGTTAGGGACAGCTTGGTTTAGCCAGTTAGGTCAGGATTTTATTCCTTTAGGTCCTCCTATCCACTGATGCTCAAAGCCTTGGGATCCTTTTTATTTACCCCTGCCTTTTGGTTTTAAGGGTTATTGGCTTTTTGCTCTTACCTTTTGGTTTTAAGAGCTTTGGCTTTTTCTCCTTGCTTTTTTCTTTTTTCTTTTTTTTTTCGCTATTTTTTTTTTTTGCAAGCTTTGTTCTTTGCTGCTTTTTCTTGCTTCAAGAATCATTTTTATGATTTTTCAGAT
>NC_029785.2:69105128-69114197 GCF_000816755.2 Arachis ipaensis | reverse complement strand
GGCTTAAGGTCCAGTCTTCTAAGTTGAACAGGTTTTCCTTTTGAGTCAATCTTCCATTGAGCTCCTTCCACACATATGTCCATGAGGACTTGGTCCAACCTTTGATTAAAGTTGACCCTTCTAGTGTAGGGGCGTGCATCTCCTTGCATCATAGGCAAGTTGAACGCCAACCTCACATTTTCCGAACTAAAATCTAAGTATTTCTCCCGAACCATTGTGAGATAATTCTTTGGATTCGGGTTCTTACTTTGATCATGGTTCTTTGATCATTGGCATAGAACTCTTGAACCATTAGGATGCCGACTTGTTGGATGGGGTTTGTTAGAACTTCCCAACCTCTTCTTTGGATTTCATGTCGGATCTCTGGATACTCATTTCTCTTGAGCTTGAAAGAGACCTCGGGGATCACCTTCTTCTTGGCCACAACATCATAGAAGTGGTCTTGATGAGCTTTGGAGATGAATCTTTCCATATCCCATGACTCGAAGGTGGAAGCTTTTGTCTTCCCTTTCCCTTTTCTAGAGGATTCTCTGGTCTTGGGTGCCATCAATGGTAATGGAAAAAGAAAAAGCTTATGCTTTTACCACACCAAACTTAGAATATTGCTCGCCCTCGAGCAAGAGAAGAAAGAATAGATGAAGAAGAAGAAGAAATGGAGAAGAAGGAGAGAGAGAGGTGTTTCGGCCAAGAAGGGGAAGAGAGGGTTGTGTTGTGTGAAGTTGAAGAAGAATGGAGGGCTTTATATAGGGAAGGGAGGGGGGGTAAGGTTCGGCCATAAGGGTGGGTTTTGGGTGGGAAATTGATTTTGAATTTTGAAGGTAGGTGGGGTTTATGAGGTAGGTTTATAGGGAAGAGTGGATGGATGTGAGTTGTGAAGTGGTGATAGGAAAGAGAGATTGAGGTGATTGGTGAAGGGTTTTGGGGAAGAGTGTTTATTAGGAAGAGAGGATAAACATTGAGAAGAGGGAAGAGAGTGAGTGGTGGTAGGTGGGGATCCTGTGGGTTCCACAGATGCTGAGATGATCCTGTGGGGTCCACAGATTCTGAAGTGTCAAGGAATTTCATCCCTGCACCGATTAGGCATGTAAAATGCCTTTGCATGCAATTCTGGCGTTTAAACGCCGAACTGATGCATGTTCTGGGCGTTCAACGCCCAAATGCAGCATGTTTCTGGCATTGAACGCCAGCTTCATGCTTGTTTGTTGCGTTCAGCGCCAGCTCCATGCTCTGTTCTGGTGTTGAACGCCAGCCAGATGCTCCTTACTGGCGTTTGAACGCTAGTGAACTCCTCCTCCAGGGTGTGCTGTTTTTAATGCTGTTTTTAATTTTTCTTCAATTTTTTCAGTTGTTTTTGTGACTCCACATGATCATGAACCTATGAAGACATATAACTAATAAAAATATAATTAAATAAAAATTGGGTTGCCTCCCAACAAGCGCTTCTTTAATGTCAATAGCTTGACAGTGGGCTCCCATGGAGCCTCACAGATGTTCAGAGCATTGGTGAGACTCTCCAACACCAAACTTAGAGTTTGGATATGGGAGTTCAACACCAAACTTAGAGTTTGGTTGTGGCCTCCTAACACCAAACTTAGAGTTTGACTGTGGGGGCTCTGGTTGACTCTGTTTTGAGAGAAGCTTACTGTGCCTCTTTTCCATGTTTACAGAAGGATAACCTTGAGTTGTAAACTCAAGGGAGTTCTCATTCAATTGAAGGACTAGTTCGCCTCTGTCAACATCAATCACAGCTCTTGCTGTGGCTAGGAAGGGTCTTCCAAGGATGATGGATTCATCCTCATCCTTTCCAGTATCTAGGATTATGAAATCAGCAGGGATGTAAAGGCCTTCAACCTTTACTAATATGTCCTCTACTTGTCCATAAGCCTGTTTTCTAGAATTGTCTGCCATCTCTAATGAGATTTTAGCAGCTTGTACCTCAAAGATTCCCAGTTTCTCCAATACAGAGAGTGGCATGAGGTTTATTCCTGACCCCAGGTCACATAGAGCCTTCTCAAAGGTCATGGTGCCTATGGTACAAGGTATCAGGAACTTTCCAGGATCCTGTTTCTTCTGAGGCAATCTCAGTTGATCCAGATCACTTAGTTCATTGGTGAACAAGGGAGGTTCATTTTCCCAAGTCTCAATACCAAATAATTTGGCATTCAGCTTCATGATTGCACCAAGGTACTTGGTAACTTGCTCTTCAGTAATATCCTCATTCTCTTCAGAAGAAGAATACTCATCAGAGCTCATGAATGGCATAAGGAGGTTTGATGGTAATTTTTGTGGAAAAAGGAATTTCCAAAACACTAGAAACTAACCGGCAAGTGTACCGGGTCGCATCAAGTAGTAAAACTCACTTAGAGTGAGGTCGATCCCACAGGGATTGATGGGTCAAGCAACTT
This sequence comes from Arachis ipaensis, assembly GCF_000816755.2. Lineage (NCBI taxonomy): Eukaryota > Viridiplantae > Streptophyta > Magnoliopsida > Fabales > Fabaceae > Arachis > Arachis ipaensis. Next base: position 69,111,792 of record NC_029785.2, on the reverse strand, counting down.
TAGTGGGTGATTAGTTTAGTCAAGCTAACATTTAAGTGAAATTGGGTGAGACTTGAAGCAACAGAATGTAAATGACAAGGAATTGTAAATTGCAGAAAGTAAATGTGCAGAAACTTAAAGAGCAAGAAATGTAAATTGCAAGAATCTTAAATGACAAGAAATGTAAATTGCATGAAATATAAAGGGGAGTGGGTGCTGGAAATTAAAATTTAACAGGAAAGTGTAAATAGCAATCAAACAGAGAAGTAAAAGGTGCAAAATCATGCAACAGATCTAAACAGAAAAGGGAAATTGCTTGAAGAATTCAAAACAGAAAAGCAGTGCTTAATTTGCAGCAATTTAAAAGAGTGTTGAAGATCTCAGGAGTGGAAGAGACTAGAAAACAAGTCTAGATCTCAAATCCTTACTTGATCCAACAAGAGCAATTGCAAAATGAAAGTGGAAAATTAAATTGCAGAAGAAGAAAAAGATGAAAGCAATAAAGGATACTCAGATTTTATGCAGAAGAGGAACAAAGAGATTTCAGATCAAGTGAAACAGAATTCCTTCAATTCTTGATCCAAAATTTAAAACAGAAATGAAAATTCTAGAGAGAGAGCAAAATGAAAACTAAAGAGTACAAAACTCCCTATTGGAGCTAGCCTCCATACAATTGAGCTTTCTTTAATGAGATGGAATTGATGCCTTTATATAGGCTTTACAAAGTGAAAAATAAAATTGAAATGAAAAACAAATTAAATGAAAACCTTAATTCTAGCTTGTTCTTGTGCCTTTGAGTGATGATGTGGGCTTTGCTTGCTTTGGATTTGAAGATATATGGGTTTGGTTGGCCTTGGTTTAATTGGTGAAGAATTGAATTAAATTTGATTTTTGGACCAAGAATATGCCATGAGACACTCCCAGGGAACGGCTCAGTTGAAAAAGTTAACTGAGCACTCAATCCTCGCTTTTGGCTTTGCAATTTGTTGCGCACCAAGCCTTGCTTGTGGGCGGCCTCAATAGAGCTCAGTTACTTTACTTAACCGAGCGCCCTTGTGTCTTTGAGATGAACTCCACCTTCGAATCATGGTGAGCACCTTTTGTGGCCAATTTCCTTGCTAAAGTAGTAGCGCTTCCTCCTTGCTCCCTTATGTACACGGTTCGAGCCTTGCTGAGTGAAATTTTGTGTGAAGTAGCGCCTTTCTTTGTGCTTTCATTTTGGTGAGGCCCGAAAAAGTTAAATGTTTTAACTGAGCACTTTTCCTTGCCTTTCTCTCCTCTTATGCGCTCAGTTGGTTTAATGAACCGAGCTTCATTGCCTTGGTCCCTCCTTGGTGCACGTTGCTCTTATTAATAATGCTAATGCATTATAAAGCCTGATGAAATGCATAATGAAATGCATGTTTTCAACGCATTTGGCACTCATTCATTAAATGAATAAGTTCATTCATATCATCCATTCTTAATTGGCATTAATATTTAATGATTTAATGCATGTACTCATCAACGCCTTATTTAATAATGCCAATTAACAATGAATGTTTCATGCATGCTTCCATATACTTAAAAATGTAATGTATTAACGTAATGCCAATTGCATTAGTAATTAAAGTTGCATGCTTTCATGACTTTAATTAATAATGCTTTAATGCATTAACGTTATTTGCTTTAAACATTTCATGCATGCATGCATATGATATTGATGCATGTGCCAAGGCTTCATGGTCATGGGTCACGCTTTTAAAAGCGTGGCCTAAGGTTCCAAAGCGTGCTCAACTTCAAAGTGTGCCCCAAAACTCTTTTTTTCTTCTTTTTAGCTTATTTTGTGCTTTTTGCTTCTTTTTCTTCTTATTTCCTACAAAATTTTTCAAATCAAAAGATCAAAGAAATATAACATTTAAGCACAAAAGCATTCACTATTTGAGCACAAATCATCAATTTCTTATATGAAAAAGCATAGAAAAACATGACATGGTGACATGTCATCACAACACCAAACTTAAACCTTGCTTGTCCCCAAGCAAGAAAAGAATCATGCAATAAAGATTGACAATCCAAGGTAAGAAGAATAGCAACTCAATGTTCATGGTAGGCTAGTTTTCTATGTATGCTACAATCACAAAAGAAATGTAAATGATTGATGCTTCTATTTAGCTCATTTTATGAAATCTTTTCTTATATTTCTTCCTTGAAACAAGCTTTTGATTTTCTTATTAGCTTCTCCCATTTGGGTGCTTTGCCCCATGAGTTAATAACAAAGCTACGATTCTAAATGCTTTGTTTTCAAGTATTACCACTTGATACATAAGCACCACAAGCATTTAATTAGAGGACTTCTTTAAGCTTATTTGTTTCTTTTTCTCTACTCTCTAATCATTGATGCTCAAAGCCTTGAGCTTTGAGGGAGTGCTTTTGCACTTGAGCCTAGCCTTGACTCTAAGTGTTTTGTTTTCAAGCTTTTTGCTTGATACATAAACACCACAAGTACTTGTCTAATGAATTGTCATTAGTACTCAGAGCCTTCAACATTCTCATTTTTCCCATTTTCTTTCTTAATCTTTTAATTGATTTACATATTCAAGGTTTTCATTATTTAAAAAATTTCTGCGCTCAGTTGGTTTAATGAACCGAGCTTCATTGCCTTGGTCCCTCCTTGGTGCACGTTGCTCTTATTAATAATGCTAATGCATTATAAAGCCTGATGAAATGCATAATGAAATGCATGCTTTCAACGCATTTGGCACTCATTCATTAAATGAATAAGTTCATTCATATCATCCATTCTTAATTGGCATTAATATTTAATGATTTAATGCATGTACTCATCAACGCCTTATTTAATAATGCCAATTAACAATGAATGTTTCATGCATGCTTCCATATACTTAAAAATGTAATGTATTAACGTAATGCCAATTGCATTAGTAATTAAAGTTGCATGCTTTCATGACTTTAATTAATAATGCTTTAATGCATTAACGTTAAACATTTCATGCATTTCATGCATGCATGCATATGATATTGATGCATGTGCCAAGGCTTCATGGTCATGGGTCACGCTTTTAAAAGCGTGGCCAAAGCGTGCATAGAAAAACAAAAAACATGACATGGTGACATGTCATCACAACACCAAACTTAAACCTTGCTTGTCCCCAAGCAAGAAAAGAATCATGCAATAAAGATTGACAATCCAAGGTAAGAAGAATAGCAACTCAATGTTTATGGTTTTTCTAAGCNAAGCATTCACTATTTGAGCACAAATCATCAATTTCTTATATGAAAAAGCATAGAAAAACATGACATGGTGACATGTCATCACAACACCAAACTTAAACCTTGCTTGTCCCCAAGCAAGAAAAGAATCATGCAATAAAGATTGACAATCCAAGGTAAGAAGAATAGCAACTCAATGTTTATGGTTAGCTAGTTTTCTAAGCATGCTACAATCACAAAAGAGATGTAAATGATTGATGCTTCCATCTAGCTCAATTTATGAAATCTTTCTCTTATATTTCTTCCTTGAAACAAGCTTTTGATTTTCTTATTAGCTTCTCCTTTTGGGTGCTTTGCCCCATGAGTTGATAACAAAGCTACGACTTCTAAATGCTTTGTTTTCAAGTATTACCACTTGATACATAAGCACCACAAGCATTTGATTAGAGGACTTCATTAAGCTCATTTTTTCTTTTCTTTTCTTGACTCTCTAATCATTGATGCTCAGAACCTTGAGCTTTGAGGGAGTGCTTTTGCACTTGAGCCTAGCCTTGACTTCTAAGTGTTTTGTTTTCAAGCATTTGGCTTGATACATAAACACCACAAGTACTTAACATATTGTCATTTGTACTCAGAGCCTTCAGCTTTCTCATTCTTTCCCTTTTTCTTCTTTTTTTTTGCTTTAATTGTACTTGCTTCTTCAAGGTTTTCATGATTTTCAAAAGATTTCACAAAATGTCCTAGATGAAAACTTTAATTAAATAAAATCCAATGCAATTGAGCAACAATTAATTATACTAGCTTTCCAGTACTTGTATGCACATGCTAAAATCTTCTTTAATTCCTTGTTTGTTTATGATCATGATGCTTTATTGACCTCCTCTTGAATGTTGTCCTTGGTATTTTGGTCACAATCCTCTTCTCGGTGCTTTTGTTAATTGCCTTCACATCCTTGAATTCAAGACATGGTTGCTGTGTGATTTTTGGAGTGTTTCCTTCATTAAGGGCCTCTTGAACTGGTGGTTCCATGAGCCCTTCCTTCATGTGATTTTCTGCTTCACTTGAGAATGGACGTCCTTGATTGTCCTCCTCAATTTCTTGTTCTTCCACTTCCTCTCCAACAAATTGGTCTTCATTTTCCTTGCTCAGTGGATCTGAGCATTTCCCCATGTTCTCCAATTGCTCATCCATCTTCTGAAGACGGATTTCTTGTTCTCTCCAGGATTGTTGTTGTTCCTCCATGAGTTGTTCTTGTTTATACTCCCAGCCACCATTGGAATAATGACTTGAATCATTTTGTGGTGGAGGGAAATATTCCATATGATTTTCTTTCTCATCTTGTGTTTCTGAAGCAATTCTCCATGGATTGGAGTGCTCAGACTTTGTATTTTCTTGGTGATACTCCCAGCCACCATTAGAGATTGGTGATGGTGGGCAGTATCCCATAAAATTTGTTTGATCATAAGATGAGTTGAACTCCATTTGAATTTTGGAAAACACAACACCAAGGAAAATTGAAATTGCTCATATCAGAGATGAGAATTTCTTAGTGAGGCAAAAACTCAAACACCTTGGTTTCAATCTAAAACAGAAAACAAAAATAAAGAAAATGCTTGATCTAGACTTCTCACCCACTTAATCATTGTTGATCTAAATCAATCCCCGGCAACGGCGCCAAAAACTTGATGGTAATTTTTGTGGAAAAAGGAATTTCCAAAACACCAGAAACTAACCGGCAAGTGTACCGGGTCGCATCAAGTAGTAAAACTCACTTAGAGTGAGGTCGATCTGCCTTGCTGAGTGAAATTTTGTGTGAAGTAGCGCCTTTCTTTGTGCTTTCATTTTGGTGAGGCCCGAAAAAGTTAAATGTTTTAACTGAGCGCTTTTCCTTGCCTTGCTCTCCTCTTATGCGCTCAGTTGGTTTAATGAACCGAGCTTCATTGCCTTGGTCCTCCTTGGTGCACGTTGCTCTTATTAATAATGCTAATGCATTATAAAGCCTGATGAAATGCATAATGAAATGCATGTTTTCAACGCATTTGGCACTCATTCATTAAATGAATAAGTTCATTCATATCATCCATTCTTAATTGGCATTAATATTTAATGATTTAATGCATGTACTCATCAACGCCTTATTTAATAATGCCAATTAACAATGAATGTTTCATGCATGCTTACATATACTTAAAAATGTAATGTATTAACGTAATGCCAATTGCATTAGTAATTAAAGTTGCATGCTTTCATGACTTTAATTAATAATGCTTTAATGCATTAACGTTATTTGCTTTAAACATTTCATGCATGCATGCATATGATATTGATGCATGTGCCAAGGCTTCATGGTCATGGGTCACGCTTTTAAAAGCGTGGCCTAAGGCTCCAAAGCGTGCTCAACTTCAAAGTGTGCCCCAAAACTCTTTTTTTCTTCTTTTTAGCTTATTTTGTGCTTTTTGCTTCTTTTTCTTCTTATTTCCTACAAAATTTTTCAAATCAAAAGATCAAAGAAATATAACATTTAAGCACAAAAGCATTCACTATTTGAGCACAAATCATCAATTTCTTATATGAAAAAGCATAGAAAAACATGACATGGTGACATGTCATCAAGGTTCAGTGGAATCTCTATGGTCTCTAGATGAGTCTCAGATTCCTTTGGTTCCTCAGAGGGAAACTCCTTATTGATCACTGGACGTCCCAGGAGGTCTCCCTCACTGGGATTCACGTCCTCTGCCTCCCTTACAGGTTCGGCCATGGTGATAAATTCAATGGCCTTGCACTCTCCTTTTGGATTTTCTTCTGTATTACTTGGGAGATTACTAGGAGGGATTTTAGTGATCCTTTTACTCACTTGGCCCACTTGTGCTTCCAAATTTCTAATGGAGGACCTTGTTTCATTCATGAAACTCACAGTGGCCTTAGATAGATCAGAGACTAAATTTGCTAAGCTAGATGAATTCTGCTCAGAATTCTCTGTCTGTTGCTGAGTGGATGATGGAAAAGGCTTGCTATTGCTAAACCTGTTTCTTCCACCATTGTTAAAGCCTTGTTGAGGCTTTTGTTGATCCTTCCATGAGAAATTTGGATGATTTCTCCATGATGGGTTATAGGTGTTTCCATAAGGTTCACCCATATAATTTACCTCTGCTATTGCAGGGTTCTCAGGATCAATAGCTTCTTCTTCAGAAGATGCCTCTTGAGTACTGTTGGATGCAGCTTGCATTCCATTCAGACTCTGAGAAATCATTTTGACTTGCTGAGTCAATATTTTATTCTAAGCTAATATAGCATTCAGAGTATCAATTTCAAGAACTCCCTTCTTCATAGGCGTCCCATTATTCACAGGATTCCTTTCAGAAGTGTACATGAACTGGTTATTAGCAACCATGTCAATGAGTTCTTGAGCTTCTGCAGGCGTTTTCTTTAGGTGAATGGATCCACCTGCAGAAGTATCCAATGACATCTTAGC
>NC_029785.2:69090647-69102944 GCF_000816755.2 Arachis ipaensis | reverse complement strand
ATTAGTTTAATTAAAAAGAAATTTTGAAAAAGAGGGAAGATATTTTCGAAAATTAGAGAGAGAGTGAGTTAGTTAGGTAGTTTTGAAAAAGATAAGAAACAAACAAAAAAGTTAGTTAGTTAGTTGAAATAAATTTTGAAAATCAATTTTGAAAAGATAAGAAGATAAGAGGTTAGAAAAGATATTTTGAAATCAAATTTTTGAAAAAGATAAGATAAGAAGATATTTTTGAAAAGATATGATTGAAATTAGTTTTGAAAAAGATTTGATTTTTAAAATCACAATTAATGACTTGATTCACAAGAAATCACAAGATATGATTCTAGAACTTAAAGTTTGAATCTTTCTTAACAAGTAAGTAATAAACTTGAAATTTTTGAATCAAAACATTAATTGATGATGTTATTTTCGAAAATTAGGAGATAAAGATAAGAAAAAGATTTTTGAAAAATATTTTTAAAATTTTCGAAAATAACCAAGAAAAATGAAAAAGATTTAATTTTTGAAAAAAAAAATTTGAAAAAGATAAGATTTTTAAATTGAAAATTTGATTTGACTCATAAAAACAACTAGATTTAAAAATTTTTGAAAAAGTCAAATCTAATTTTCGAAATTTATGAGTGAAAAAGGGAAAGATATTTTTTTTATTTTTGAATTTTTTTAATGATGAAAGAGAAAAACATGAAAGTGATGCAATGCATGAAAATTTTGGATCAAAACGATGAATGTATGCAAGAATGCTATGAATGTCAAGATGAACACCAAGAACACTATGAATGTCAAGATGAACATCAAGACTTATTTTTGAAAATTTTTAATGCAAAGAAAACATGCAAGACACCAAACTTAGAAATTTTTCATGTTTAGACTCTATGGATGCAAGAATGCACATGAAAAACAAGAAAAGACACAAAACAAGAAAACATCAAGATCAAACAAGAAGACTTACCAAGAACAACTTGAAGATCATGAAGAACACTATGAATGCATGATTTTTTTGAAAAAATGCAGGATGAACATACAATTGACACCAGACTTAAAAATTGACTCAAGACTCAAACAAGAACACAAAAATATTTTTTATTTTTATGATTTTCTAATTTTTTTTTGGATTTTCGAAAATTAATGTGAAAATGAAAAATAAGGATTCCAAAATTTTTAATATGAATTCCAGGAATCTTGTGCTATTTAATCTAAAGCTCCAATCTGAGGGTTAGGCATGGCTTAATAGCCAGCCAAGCTTTAGTATGTAACTCAGACATGCCACAGCTGACATTCCAATTAACTTGCCTCTATGCTGATGATTGGAAGCCCCTATCCAAAAGAATTAGACATGGCTTTACAGCCAGTCAGGCTTCAACATGCTTCATGAAACACTAGAATTCATTCTTAAAAATTCTGAAGAACATAATAAAATTTTTTTTTTTCGAAAATAAAGGAAAAACTTTTGAAAAAATTTTTGAAAATATATATATATATTTTTTTTGAAAACAGATGAGAAATTTTTGAAAGATTTTTGAAAGATTCTTTTGAAAATAAAACAAAAAGAAAATTACCTAATCTGAGCAACAAGATGAACCGTCAGTTGTCCAAACTCGAACAATCCCCGGCAACGGTGCCAAAAACTTGGTGCACGAAATTGTGATCCCCGGCAACGGTGCCAAAAACTTGGTGCACGAAATTGTGATCTCAGGCAACGGCGCTAAAAACTCTGTACGCACGTCTTAATAAATTGTTTTTCATTCGCAACTTCGATACAACTAACCAGCAAGTGCACTGGGTCGTCCAAGTAATAAAACCTTACGTGAGTAAGGGTCGATCCCACAGAGATTGTTGGTAGAAGCAAGCTATGGTCACCTTGTAAATCTCAGTCAGGCGGATATCAAATAGTTATGGAGTTTTCGAATAATAATAATAAATAAATAGAAAATAAGGATAGAAATACTTATGTAATTCATTGGTTAGAATTTCAGATAAGCGTATAGAGATGCATTCGTTCCTCTGAACCTCTGCTTTCCTGCTGTCTTCATCCAATCAATCTTACTCCTTTCCATGGCTGGCTTTCGTCCCTCTAAACCTCTGCTTTCCTGCTGTCTTCATCCAATTAGTCTTACTCCTTTCTATGGCTGGCTTTATGTAAGGACATCACCGTTGTCAATGGCTACTTTTGATCCTCTCTGGAAAATGGTCCGATGCGCTGTCACTGCATGGCTAATCGTCTGGAGGCGTCACCCTTGCCAATGGATGCATCCTATCCTCTTGTGAAAATGGTCCAAATGCTCTGTCACAGCACGGCTAATCATCTGAGGTTCTCGATCATACTGGAATAGGATTCACCCTCCTTTTGCGTCTGTCACTACGCCCAGCACTCGCGAGTTTGAAGTTCGTCACAGTCATTCAATCTCAGAGTCCTACTCGGAATACCACAGACAAGGTTTAGACTTTCTGGACTCTCATGAATGCCGCCATCAATCTAGCTTATACCACGAAGATTCTGATTAAGAGATCCAAGAGATACTAATTCAATCTAAGGTGGAACAGAAGTGGTTGTCAGGCACGCTTTCATGGGGGAATGATGATGATTGTCACGTTCATCACATTCAGGTTGAAGTGCGAATGAATATCTTAGAAGCGGAATAAATTGAATTGAATAGAAAAACAGTAGTACTTTGCATTAATCTTTGAGGAACAACAGAGCTCCACACCTTAATCTATGGAGTGCAGAAACTCTACCGTTGAAAAATACATAAGTGAATAGGGGGTAAGCATGGCTGAGTGGCCAGCCTCCCATGGAGGTCTAGAGATCTAAAAATGATCAAAAGATGTCTAATACAATAGTAAAAAGTTCTATTTATAATAAACTAGCTACTAGGATTTACAAAAGTAAGTAATTGATGCATAAATCCACTTCCGGGGCCCACTTGGTGTGTGCTTGGGCTGAGCTTGAATGTTATACGTGTAGAGGTAAATCTTGGAGTTGAACGCCAGTTTGTAACGTATTTCTGGCGTTCAACTCTGGCTTGTGACGTGTTTCTGGCGTTTAACTCCAGACAGCAGCGTAGAACTGGCGTTCAATGCCCTTTTACGTCATCTAAACTCGGCCAAAGTATGGACTATTATATATTTCCGGAAAGCCCTGGATGTCTACTTTCCAACGCAATTGAAAGCGCGCCATTTTGAGCTCTGTAGCTCCAGAAAATCCACTTTGAGTGCAGGGAGGTCAGAATCCAACAGCATCAGCAATCCTTCTTCAACCTCTGAATCTGATTTTTGCTCAAGTCCCTCAATTTTAGCCAGAAAATACCTGAAATCACAGAAAAACACACAAACTCATAGTAAAGTCCAGAAATGTGAATTTAACATAAAAACTAATGAAAACATCCCTAAAAGTAACTAGATTCTACTAAAAACAATGCCAAAAAGCGTATAAATTATCCGCTCATCAAAAGGCAAGGAAGAGACATAGAGGAGCTCAAGCACTCCATAAGATCTTCAAGAGGAAGAACTAGCCGCCATCACTAAGGTGAACCCGTTCTTTAATTTTCTTGTTCTTATTTTTCTGTTTTTCGAAATTTATACTTTATGTTTTGTCTATGTTTGTGTCTTTATTACATGATCATTAGTGTCTAGTGTCTATGTCTTAAAGCTATGAATGTCCTATGAATCCTTCACCGTTCTTAAATAAAAAATGTTTTTATATGCAAAAGAACAAGAAGTACATGATTTCGAATTCTATCTTGGAATTAGTTTAATTATTTTGATGTGGTGGCCATACTTTTTTTTTCTGAATGAATGCTTGAACAGTGCAAATTTTTTATATTGTTGTTTATGAATATTAAAATTGTTGGCTTTTGAAAGAATAATGAAAAAGGAGAAATATTATTGATAATATGAAAAATCATAAAATTGATTCTTGAAGCAAGAAAAAGCAGTGAAAAGCTTGCAAAAAAAAAGAAAAGAGAAAAAAATGGCGAAAAAATAGAAAAAAAAAAAGAAAGAAAAAGAAAAAGCAAGCAGAAAAAGCCAATAGCCCTTTAAACCAAAAGGCAAGGGTAAAAAGGATCCAAGAGTTTGAGCATTAATGGATAGGAGGGCCCACAGGAATAAAATCCTGGTCTAAGCAGCTAAACCAAGTTGTCCCTAACCATGTGCTTGTAGCGTAAAGGTGTCAAGTGAAAAGCTTGAGACTGAGCGGTTAAAGTCGTGATCCAAAGCAAAAAGAGTGTGCTTAAGAGATCTGGACACCTCTAACTGGGGACTCTAGCAAAGCTGAGTCACAATCTGAAAAGGTTCACCCAGTTATGTGTCTGTGACATTTATGTATCCAGTGGTAATACTGGAAAACAAAATGCTTAGGGCCAAGGCCAAGACTCATAAAGTAGATGTGTTCAAGAATCAACATACTAAACTAGGAGAATCAATAACACTATCTGAATTCTGAGTTCCTATAGATGCCAATCATTCTGAACTTCAAAGGATAAAGTGAGATGCCAAAACTGTTTAGAAGCAAAAAGGCTACAAGTCCCGCTCATCTAATTGAAGCTAATCTTCATTGATAAGTTTGGAATTCATTGTATATTCTCTTCTTTTTATCCTATTTTATTTTTAGTTCCTTGGAGACAAGCAACAATTTAAGTTTGGTGTTGTGATGAGCGGATAATTTATACCCTTTTTGGCATTATTTTTACATAGTTTTTAGTATGCTTTAGTTACTTTTTATTATATTTTTATTAGTTTTTATTCAAAAATCACATTTCTAGACTTTACTATGAGTTTGTATTTTTTTCTGTGATTTCGGGTATTTTCTGGCTGAAATTGAGGGACATGAGCAAAAATCTTATTCAGAGGCTGAAAAAGGACTGCAGATGCTGTTGGATTCTGACCCTGCTGCATTCGAAATGAATTTTCTGGAGCTACAGAAGCCTAATTGACGCGCTCTCAATTGTGTTGGAAAGTAGACATCCTAGGCTTTCCAGAAATATATCATAGTTCATGCTTTTCCCGAGATTTGATGGCCTAAATTGGTGTCTAAATCCAGCCTAAAACATCTTGGCGTAAAACGCCCAAACTGGCACCAGAATTGGAGTTAAATGCCCAAACTGGCAACAAAGCTGGCGTTTAACTTCAGGAACAGCATATGCACGAAAAAGCTTCAATGCTCAGCCCAAGCACACACCAAGTGGGCCCCAGAAGTGGATTTTGCACTATCTGCACTTAGTTATTCATTTTCTGTAACCCTAGGTTACTAGTTTAGTATAAAAACTACTTTTAGAGATTTATTTTACAGTTTTTATCTTTTTGACCATCTTTTGATCACTTTGATCTTTTTATCATTGTTCACATTTTGGAGGCTGGCCTCACGGCCATGCCTAGACCTTTTTCACTTATGTATTTTCTACGGTGGAGTTTCTGCACCCCATAGATTAAGGTGTGGAGCTCTGCTGTTCTTCATGAATTAATGTAATTACTATTGTTTTCTATTCAATTCACGCCTACTTCTTCTCCAAGATATACTCTCGTACTTAATTCAGTTAAGTCAGAATGAAGGAGTGACCCGTGACAATCACCCAATCTTCGTTACTCGCTTAGCCAAGATCGCGTGCCTGACAACCACAAAGCAGTCTACATGATGTTTAACGTAGTCATTGGATGATAGCTGGAGTATATTCTCTTGGATATCTAATACACGGACCGAGTCCGTGAGATTAGTATCTTCGTGGTATAGGCTAGAACGATTGGCAGCATTCCTGGGTTCCGAAAAGTCTAAACCTTGTCTGTGGTATTCCGAGTAGGATCCGGGAAAGAATAACTGTGACGAGCTTCAAACCTGCGAATGTTGGGCGCAAGTGACAGTGTGCAAAAGGATCAATTGATTCTATTCCGACGCTAGCGGGAACCGACAGATGATTAGCCATGCGGTAGCTGTACCTGGTATTTTTCATCCGAGACGAAAAATCCGACAGTTGATTAGCCGTGCAGAAACCGTAGAGGACCATTTTCACTGAGAAAATCCTACATCTTGCCATGGAAGGAAGTAACGCATGGTTGGAAGAAGGCAATAGGAAAGCAGAGGTTCAGAAGCAACAAAGCATCTCCATACGCTTATCTGAAATTCCCACCAAAGAATTACATAAGTAACTTTATTTTATTTTATGTTTTATTTATATTTTAATTATCAAAACCTCATAACCATTTGAATCCACCTGACTGAGATCTACAAGGATGACCATAGCTTGCTTTAAGCCGACAATCTCCGTGGGATCGACCCTTACTCACATAAGGTTTACTTGGACGACCCAGTGCACTTGCTAGTTAGTTATGCGGAGATGTGGAAAGTGTGGATCACGATTTCCGTGCACCATGTAGCTCCCATAAAATAGAGCTAGGAGTGTTAGAGTCATTTCTGTCGCAAAATAGAAGAGTGTCATTTCTATTTCATCACTCATAAAATAGGTGAAGTAGGAGAGTAGAAAATAAGAGTATGAGGAAGGGATAAAATAAAAAGAAAAAATAAAGAAAAAAAATAGAGTAGAGAGTTTTCTTTAGGACAAACATGTATAACATGAATCTAAGTTTGAAAAGGAAGAAGATGCATCTTGAAAAAGAAAGAAAAAATAAAATTACGTTAAAAAAGGAAGAAGAAACTAAGACAACACATAATATATTAAAGGTTAAATTACACAGTTAGTCCCTACACTTTTACTGAAATTGTAAATTGGTCCCTACAGTTTAAAAGTTTGTAATTGGGTCCCTGAAGAAAATAAAAATTTGTAATTGGGTCCCCACTAACGTTTAGCGTGAATGGAAATGTTAAATGTTGTTATTTTACCAGAATGCCCTTACGAATCAATGTTCTAAAGAGTCAATTTGAAAGAGAAGATAACGATCTCTCATAACGTTCCTCTAGTATCTGTGTCCAGTTTCTTTGTTAGGATTGAAGACTTTTTTCGAGCTGTGATGGACCCAAACCAGTTGTCCGAAGGAAGCTCAACATCCAGGAGTATGAACAAGAGAAGACATCGATGGTTCTATAGGGAAGAGGTGGTGGTGCTCTCGTCGTCGTCTATGAACAGCCTAGGTAGGAGATTTGTTGCTTATTGTAAATTACCAAAGTGTAATGTTTTTGAGTGGATTGATAGAGATGAAGAGGTGATGGGAAAGGGGAGAAGGACTCACTGCTTTTGTGGAGATCTGTTGACACTTCGAACCTCCAGTACAGTGATGAACCCAAATAGAAGATTTATATCCTATTCCAATAGAAGATGCAAGTTTTCTGAATGGATTGATGAAGAAGACAAGGCTGGGACTCAATCTGAATGCACCCAACACAGAAATCAAATGCAAGGGAGCTCAAAACATGGTGGAGATTTTGTAAGGTTGGATGAATCCATAAATGCTGCACTAATAAAGGCACAAGAAAGAAGGATAGATAGATTAAATATAGAGATAGGACGCATGGAAGCAAGTGTAGGAAGATTGCATTCTGATTTTACATTGCTCCAACAATAAATTGGCAGAATAGAGAGTGACATGAAAAAGCAGAAATAATTGCAGAAGATGATATTGAGTTGTGTGTTGGTGGTAATATTTGCAGTGTATTAGTTTAACTAAGTTTGATGAGTTAGGAGAAAAAGTATATCTAGAGTGTATTTGAATAGTGTTTAGTGCTTAATGTAATCATCTTTTTTTATCAATGACAAGTGATTATGAAAAATTGTTTGCATTCATTTCATCCCTTTGCAAAAAGCTCTAGTAGTCAAAATACAGAGTAAAGTAGTTAACATTCATATTAAATAATAGTTAAAGTGGTCCCTCCAATACAGCAAGCCACATGCCAGATATAACAAAAGCAACAAAATAAAACAAGCATCCTAAATAGTGTTCGACAAAAGTGGTTTATAAGCCACTGAAAGTACATGGACATAGGATATAATAAAGTTCACAGCCACAGCCAAAATACTAATACTACTAAGTCATAATTACTTAAAAAACTAATCTGCTGTGAGGTCTACAGTTTTATTTGGTCTAGCTTTTGCCTTCCTCACACCTATCTTAAGTCTTCCACTGTGTCTTACACCAAAAATTTTTGTCTTAGGAAGTGGTGGAGCTGGGGACCTTGTTAGAGCTGGTGCAGGTTGTGGTGGATCTGCTGGAAGAGGTAGTGGTAGAGCTGTGGAACTTCTTGGATCTGGTGCAGACAGTGGTGGAGCTGGTGCGGTCACTGGTGGAGCTGGTGTAGGCAGTGGTGGAGCTGGTGGAAGCATAGGTGGAATTGTGGAACTTGTTGTAGCTGATGCAGGTGGTGCAGGTGCTGGCTAAGAAACAGTAGTAGCAGGAGTAGCAGATCTAGCCTTTCCAAATCTGGATCCTCCTCTGCCACATCCCCTTCCCCTTCCCCTTCCTCTTTGGCTAACAGTAGCAGAAGGAGTAGTGGAAGTTTCAGCAAGAGTAAGAGCAAGGGCACTACCATGAGGAGCAGGTGCAAGAGCACTCCCCTGAGGAGCAACATTTTCAGATCCAGGGTTGTTTCCTGAAAACAAGAGCACACAGGCTAAGTGATAGAGTATAACACTACCAATATATGAAGAAGCCAAGATTTAAAGGTAGATACCTGTTATATCTGGATTGGGACAATGTCTCCTAATGTGTCCATATTGGCCACAGTTGTTGCAGGTAACTGATGTTCCACTCCTTCTCAGTTTTGTTTGTGATCTATCCTCATCATGCTCTCTAATCCTTACTCTCCTAGGTCTTCCAGGCTTGACCCTAAAAATTGGAGGTCTAATTGTGTCAAGTTCGACCTTTGGCCACATATTTTCACCATTAATTGGATTGAGTGTTGTCCCATAGCATGCCAGATATGCTGCTGGTGTGTAATAGTTACTGCAGTAGTCCTTAGGGTTGTCTCCTTTCAGCCTAACACAGCCAGATTTTCCTACTTTACTTGCAAATGCCATCCATGGATGCTCTCCTCCTAAACCCTTTCATTTGACTCTGCATCTAACCTGATCATTCTTGACATATCTAATGTCCCTCCCATTCAACAATGCATGTTTCTTAATAGCCTCCTTAAACTCAGCAATAGAATTAAACTCAGTCCCCAGCCGAAACTCATAATCAACACTCATGTCAGCTTCATTATATCTAGGATACCTCTTTCTTCTTACAGGCTCATCAGAATCTCCATCATAGTTGTCCAATGACTCTGTATCATAACCCGAAGAAATATCCCCAACATCAATTTCTGCTCCATCTTCAGTCACCTCTCCTATGTTATTTTCCACACCAACTCCAACATCAATATTATTATCATCTATTCCTAATGAGCCACTGTTACCTCCAAAGGCATTTGAATGCTGACCTTGTTGGTTTTCTTCTTCAACATCAAAGCCAAAAGGATACATCTAAAAAAAATTTGAGAATAAATATAGAGGTGTGACTAAGGTACCTCTCAAAAGGATACATCCATCTATATTGCACAGGACCACCAAGCAATGCTTCAAATGGAAAATGAATAGGTAGATATTTCATTGAGTCAAAATCCAGGAGAAAAAATACGTTCTAACTTGCATAGCACAATTGGAATATTTTCTTCAAGCTTATTGAGAACATCTTCTCGTAATGATGTTGAGCACAAATCTCGGAAGAATTGACTTAACTCTGTTATTGGCTTCCATATTTGCTCTGGAAATGAACTAAAAGCAATTGGGAGTAAACGTTCCATAAATATATGACAATCATGACTTTTCATTCCATATAACTTGCCTTCCTTCATGTCAAACATCTCCCTAAATTTGAAACATATCCATTAGGCATCCTTAACTCTTTCACCCATTCACATATTGCTCTCTTTTGCTGGAGAGTAAATGTGTAATTTGCTTTGGGTTTTACAATTTTACCTCCACTTTGTTCTGGCAATTCTAAACTTTTTCGCTTGCAGTATAATGTTAGATCCATTCTAGCCTTTACATTATCTTTAGTCTTCTCTTTGATATCCATGACAGTATTAAATATATTATCAAATACATTCTTCTCAATATGCATTACATCAAGGTTATGACGGATTAAATTATGACGCCAGTAAGGCAAATCCCAAAATATGCTTCTTTTGGTCCAATTATGCGTTCTTCCATATCCTTCTATCTCAATATGCTCAACATCACTTATCTTATCATAATTCTAAACTATATTCCATATTTTCTCTCCAGTCAATCTTGACGGAGGTTCTGATCTCTCAATTCTATTCTTATAGAATGCATCCTTGTTTCTTCTAAACATGTGATTATCTGGCAAGAATTGTCTATGGCAGTCAAACCATGATGACTTTCTCCCATTTTTTAATTGGAATACCTTGGTTCGTTCCATACAGTATGGACATGCTAGCCTGCCTGCTGTCATCCATCCAGACAACATTCCATATGCAGGAAAATCATTAATAGTCCACAACAATGCAGCTCGCATTACAAAATTTGACTTGGAATGAATATCATAAGTTAAAACACCATCTTCCCATAGTAGTTTTAGCTCATCAATCAAGGGCTGCAGGTATACATCAATCCTAGTTTTGGGATTACGAGGACCAGGGATAATCATAGATAAAAACATGTAAGGAGTTTTCATACACATAGAAGGAGGCAAGTTATAAGGAGTGACAATTATTGGCCAACATGAATATTGTTTCCCAGATTGACCAAAAGGGGTGAATCCATCAGCACATAATCCTAGTCTGACATTGCGTGGTTCTTGAGAAAATTGTGGATGTTTTCTATCAAAATACTTCCATGCTTTTGAATCCGATGGATGCTCAAGAACTCCTTTAAACTCGTGATCAAAATGCCATCGCATGTGAGGTGCTGTGTGCATTGAAGTATAAAGTCTTCTTAATCGAGGTATAAGCGGTAAATAGTGCATTCGTTTCAAAGGCACTTCTTTACCCTTTTTACCTATCTTGTACCTTGGAGAATGACAAAATTTACATTCTTTTCTTGGTATATCATCCTCCTTGTAATATAGCATACAACCATTAATGCAACAATCAATTTTATTGCTTTCCACGCCAAGTTTTGATACTAGCTTCTTTGCTTCATAAAAATTGAAGACAAGTAAGTTATCCTTAGGCATCACTTCCTTCATAGCTTTCACGATATCATCAAAGATTTGTTGAGATACATTCCCTTTAGCTTTTATACTCAACATTTTAACTGCCATTGATAATTCTGAATGACCAACACATTTTATATTCTAGTGTCTTTATTTAATTTTTATTTATTATTTTATTATAAAACAGTTTTTTTGGTTAAATTATGGTTAGACTGGTTGAACCAATAAATCAATGAACCAATAATTAGAGCAGTTCGATAACCGGTTCGGTTGTCAGAACCTTGGTTCAATCATAAAAAGTCAAAGAGATCTACTGGAACCTTACTAAATCATACCGGTATTATAAATCTCATCATTTTGAATATGACCGTTCATTATTTCAAGTTTTTAACGTTAGTTAATTTAAAACTTAAAAAGTATTCCATCCGTATATGTTTTTATAAAGATAAAAAAAGATATTTTTTTAAAAAAATCAATTCAAACTTATTCTTTATCAATTCTACTCTTTATTCTTTTTTTCATAAAGAGACACAAATAACTTTTTATCTTAAAAATTATTAATCCAACTAAACAAGATAGCTTCATAGATTAATTTATCTATTAATCAAATAATTGTGTCACGCATACAAGAATTATATAAACACGGTAAAGAATTTGGAGAAAACTTTACTTGGGATCTTAATTGAAACTTATCGACATGTGTATTAGATGTGTAAGACCCAGAACTTTTAAAAAGTCTTATCATGATCAAGTCTCAAATCATATAGTTATTTATAGCCTTAATTTCGAAAATTAGTTTATTAAAGATGATTAAAGCAAGTTTTGATTTATTGGATTTGAGATAAGTTATGATTATCATCCAATTTCACAATTATTGGATTATTTTCTATATTTGAATTATAAAGTTGATAGTTATGAAATAATAAGGATTTTATATGATTTGGATTAGATAAGTAATGTTTTAAATATTAATATTGCTATTTTAGAAAAATGAAGAAATTAAGTATATTATTTCTAATTATTTGATTTGGGCATTTTATTGAAAATAATTTGTGAGATTGGTGAGCAAATGGTATTTTCTATATATAATTAGTGTTGGATTTAACTTGGGTTTCAATTACTATATTATTCCCAATTTTAAGTGAAATTACCAAAATGCCCTTAACCCTAAGTTTAAAATAATAATAATAATAATAA
>NC_029785.2:69074967-69089209 GCF_000816755.2 Arachis ipaensis | reverse complement strand
AGCTTCATAGATTAATTTATCTATTAATCAAATAATTGTGTCACGCATACAAGAATTATATAAACACGGTAAAGAATTTGGAGAAAACTTTACTTGGGATCTTAATTGAAACTTATCGACATGTGTATTAGATGTGTAAGACCCAGAACTTTTAAAAAGTCTTATCATGATCAAGTCTCAAATCATATAGTTATTTATAGCCTTAATTTCGAAAATTAGTTTATTAAAGATGATTAAAGCAAGTTTTGATTTATTGGATTTGAGATAAGTTATGATTATCATCCAATTTCACAATTATTGGATTATTTTCTATATTTGAATTATAAAGTTGATAGTTATGAAATAATAAGGATTTTATATGATTTGGATTAGATAAGTAATATTTTAAATATTAATATTGCTATTTTAGAAAAATGAAGAAATTAAGTATATTATTTCTAATTATTTGATTTGGGCATTTTATTGAAAATAATTTGTGAGATTGGTGAGCAAATGGTATTTTCTATATATAATTAGTGTTGGATTTAACTTGGGTTTCAATTACTATATTATTCCCAATTTTAAGTGAAATTACCAAAATGCCCTTAACCCTAAGTTTAAAATAATAATAATAATAATAAACCCTAATGCCCTATCCCTCAGCCGCCGAAACCCTAATCCTATTGCCTCTTCCAAAATCAGCGGCATTCATGAGATAGAACAGAGAGAGAAATTGAGGAATCAGAGGGAACCGGGGAAGGGGAATCGGAGAAGAGGGACGGTGCGACGCCGGCGAGGTGAGTGACACGGAGGAGTGGGAGATGCGTCGTGGTTAGTGCGCCTCGCCGCCCGTGGCTTGGGCATTTTATTGAAAATAATTTGTGAGATTGGTGAGCAAATGGTATTTTCTATATATAATTAGTGTTGGATTTAACTTGGGTTTCAATTACTATATTATTCCCAATTTTAAGTGAAATTACCAAAATGCCCTTAACCCTAAGTTTAAAATAATAATAATAATAATAAACCCTAATGCCCTATCCCTCAGCCGCCGAAACCCTAATCCTATTGCCTCTTCCAAAATCAGCGGCATTCATGAGATAGAACAGAGAGAGAAATTGAGGAATCAGAGGGAACCGGGGAAGGGGAATCGGAGAAGAGGGACGGTGCGACGCCGGCGAGGTGAGTGACACGGAGGAGTGGGAGATGCGTCGTGGTTAGTGCGCCTCGCCGCCCGTGGCTGCTGTCATCCCCGACAATGGAGGAGCGAGAAGTGGGTGAACGCGAGGAGGGAGAGTGGGAGCTCGCGAGGGAGCTGCCGCCGTCAGAACTGAGTTCGCCGTCGTCGTTGGAGCCCGTCGCCGCCAGCTTTGTCAGGTCTCTGCCACCGAATCCATCCTTCCCGCTGCCACTGGAAGCACGAACAGAGAATATTCGCCTTCGTCGGAACCACCACCGCCACTGCCAGCTTCCACCTCCATCGTGGTTGACTATGGATGAGAGTGGAGGAAACTGCCTCTCTCTGCCATTGAAATCCTCCGCCGCTGCTGCTTGCGTCTTGAGCTGCTGCATCAGCCACCGCGGCAGGTGTCGCTGTTGGAAAGGAGAGCTGCGCCTCTGTGTTTCTGGCAACCGGGAGTGGTTCTATGACTTTCAGAACCACCGCCGAAGTTCCGGGCTGAGCCTCTGCCGCCAGGAACATCTCTGCTGCCACCGGGTCCCGCCGGCGGTAAGAATTTTAAGTTTGGTTACTGTTCTTTTGGATTTCAGAAAGAGTATTGACACTGCGTGGTTGTACAACTGCTATTATCAAAAATTCGGGCTGCCGCCGTTATTCAGAATTTATTAACGGAGCCGCTGCCGAGTCGTTTTGGAGTTGCGGCTGTTTTGTTTCGCTAACCTAGTGAGTATCTCTATTTCGAAAGCCTTGCGTTAGTACCTTGTTGTGCTTGGTTAATGAATATGAGTTTTGGTAACGTGGGGTCGAGTCCTAATTGTTATGTGTTGCGATTAGAGTTGGTGAGATTGTTGAGAACGCAAGTGGAGCCGAGTTGCTGGCTGCAGTTGGTTTTGGGTTAAGGCGAAGAGGACTCTGTAAGACTTTTGGACTATGGAATTGCATTTTGAGGTAGGGGCGCTTTCCAAAAACTATATTTTGTGTATTAGAATTATTACATATGGATACTGGTGCGAGATATTGTGTATTTAGTGATTGTATCTGCTTTATGTATTATTTGATTGACTCGAATGACTATGGATGTTGGTTTGGTTGAATTGTTGTGCGGCTTTGTGAAATGTAATGTCTGAAGTTGATTCTTTAAAGATTTGAGATATGAGTTTAATCCGTTGAGGATTGGTTTGAATTGATTCAATTATTTTGATGATGTGAAAGATAGAATACTCTTGAAATTCAGCCTGGGTTGCTTAAATTGATTTGGTTTTGATAAATGATTTAATGTTGAACCGATTCTTTAAAGCTTTGGAAAGGAGTTGATTCATTTGATATTGGTGTGATTTTGAAACGGTTTTCTTGAGATATGCCAATGAGGCGACTGTTGGATTTAGCTTGATTTTGAATTGATTTTGGATTCTGGACTGTTGAAAAGGATTGTGGAACGGTTTAGTGGGGACCCGAACCGGGTGGCAAAGTCCAGGTTTTAGGGGAGGTGCTGCCGAACTTTCTATAAAATCCGAGTCTTTATTGAATGTTGTCTGGAAAAATGATGAGTTAAAGACTTCTACTATTTTACTTGAATTATCAAGAAAAGAATGATTCATGCTTTTGAAATGAATTATTAAAGAGGAAATTGTGATTCAGTCTTGCTTCTTAAGAAAGGCATTGTATCTCTTTCAGAAGAAAATTATTTAGATGAGACTTGTGGTTTAAAGCTGTTTGGATGTGAAAAGGGTTTATGCCTTTGAATTTGCCTTGGGGGTTTCAATTAAAGAAGTTTCAATGACTTTGAAAGAACCTGAGTGTCTATTGACAAGTTTCATTTTGAAATGTTTTGAGAAAGGTTTTGAGTACTCTTTGAATTCTGAATTCTTGCAAGACTAAAACAATTTTTAACAGTTGAAACGTTTTTGAATTTGTTATGGGGGTTAAAGCTGGTTTTGCCTAAGTAAAGAAAACGGCTTTGAAGGAAGTAAATGATTACGTGACTCGGTTTGGCTTAGATCTTATTTTATTACCCAAATCGGAAAGCCAAGGTTTTAACAATTTTAAATGAATTTGGCGAAATGAGTTATGCTATTATCCCCTAAGGACTTGGGACTCTGCCGAGGAACTTTTGTTACGAAAATCCCATTGTTGGATGGGTGATTTTGAATGATTCAAAAGGAATCTTTAACTTTCCATGGTTTTGGAAGTTTTAGAAAGAGGAAGCCGAGAGTGGCTTATTTCAAAAAGGGAATTTTCCTTGAGTAAAATTGGCTTATGAGCCTGAGATAATTTGAGACATGAGATCTTTAAAGCCAAGGCTGAAAAGAGTTGAAACTTGATTTCAAAGTGAAATGAATTGAGAAAATGATTTATGGCTTAAATGCCGATTTCATGAATTTGATGATTTTGAATGTGGAAGTGCTGTTTTATTATGAGCCGGAATGGCTATGTATGATTATGAATATTGACTGGTTCTGGATTGAACCGTGAGCCGGGTCTATTGATTAACGCTGTTAGTCTTGCGTTGCATAATTCCTGATATTAAGTTTGGCCGGCTTAATACTAGTGAATTATGTATATGAAAGCACTGATGGGTTATCATAGATGATATACGAGTTTTGAGTAACGCGAATCGCGGGTTTTGGGAACGTTAGAAACTTTTTCTCGAGGCTATTCAGTTGTGTGTCTTGAATTCTGTTCGAGTCGACCTGTTCTTTTATATCCTAACTTGAAGTTCTTGTTTGGTACTCCTCTTGAAAAGTAATTTGATGTTTCCACTCTATTTCTCTATTCATATGCATTCTTGAATGATCTTAAGTGCATATGCTTGTTTAGAATCCTTGATGCATCTGTCTTCCTCTGTTTGAGTTCTTCTTGATTCAAGTATTCTTTGATATAGTCTTGAACTTGTCTTAATGTGCTGTGACTTTTAACTCTGGGTTCCGAGTTCATTCTTAGAGAACTTGTTGATTCAGTTTTCCT
The DNA here is from genome assembly GCF_000816755.2 of Arachis ipaensis. NCBI lineage: Eukaryota > Viridiplantae > Streptophyta > Magnoliopsida > Fabales > Fabaceae > Arachis > Arachis ipaensis. The sequence continues at coordinate 69,085,086 of NC_029785.2, read as the reverse complement.
CTTATTTGACAGTGATTACAGCTAATTTTGGGATTTTTATAAAAATTGCTGTTGACTAGATATACACTTATCTATATTTTGAACTTTGAATATTTCTTATACAGTTTAACAACTATTTATTTCTAATGCCTCGCCTGTACCTTTACTGGTTTATAGAACTGCACCTACTTAAAATACAAATTGACTTTCTAGTAACTTTACTATGGTTCCAATGCACATCTTCATTTGATTATGTATTTGGGTATTTTTTTCAAAATTTTGAAAAGAAAGCATTTACCACTTTTGTCTCGGTTGAGTTTCGTTTGATAAACTTTACTTAATTCATTTTGATTTGAGTTTGATTGAGCATGCTACATGGTTTGTGCCATGGTTGTTCTTTTGAAAGTGTTGGACTCATAGCTTTCTTCCTATGAACGGACTAAATTTTCTATTAAATCTTCCATCTCCATGAATGTCATGTTTGACCTTTTTTTTAACTGATCTTTTACATTTTGTGGATAATGCCATTGATCTTGGTTTTTCCTCTTGTGTGAATCTCACTCTTATGTGAGTCAGCTTGATTTGTTTCAATTTCGTGCATCGTTTATTCTCTCATTGTCTTTACAAGAGTTTTTAGTCAAAAAAAAAATTTATCCTTGAGAAATTACAAATGATTGAGTTGTCTTTTCTATGACTTTGTATTCTTTTGGATCAATTTAAAACTTGTTTGATGTTTCATGTCTAGTGGATCTTGTTTGAACTACTTTAGTTTAAGATCCTTTCTTGCAAGGCTTGACTCCTTTTTAGTACATCTTAAACTTCTTGAATGTTCTTCTGAGATGGTGATTTCAAGAACACTTTTGGAGCCTTGTTTTGAACCTTTTTAAAGGAGCTTTGAATTCTCTTTGAAGAAATATTAAACGGAATTTATTTTCTGTTGCTTGATTGAGATTGAAATCATTGTTCAATTTTGACGAAGTTAATTCAAAGATGGCAAGCGCTATTTTAAATGAGGTTTTGGAAAGCTCCCTTGTTTAGTGGAAATTGGTTCGTTTGTAATGCACCACTTATTTCCTTTACCAAATTGTAAGCGAATTTTTACTTCGGAGTTTCTTTTTTAAAAAGAGTTTAACTTCCTCTTTCGTACTTGTTATACTGTCTCGAATCTATGAGTATGGTCCTTGACATTTGCCTCTCCTTTCTAAAGTTTTGTATCCTTCTGAGTAGACTCGAGAATTGTTTTGATATCACGTGCAACTTGTAGACGTAGTAACGCGATGCGTTAGTTCTTTAAGACGTGATATGTGTATACGGAAGTTGAAGCCGTAGGTGTGCAACGTTATGAATTTTGGGTGTTTCGTTCCTTGCGAACGGGCTTGCAGTTGTCTGGCCTATGATTGGATGTGAGGATTGTAAAGTGCTTAATGGGGTTGGAAAGTTGAAGCTTGGAGATTGAGATGAGATTAGTGTGCGGAGGTTAAGCACGTTGTTTTAACCCCATCATGTTTCACATGTTTGAACCATGTCATCATTGCTTTGTGAACGCCCATCTTGATTTGCATCCTATTTGGTACCTCAAGTTTTTGTAAAGCTTTGAGATCATATGACCTTGTGCGTTGAGCCTATCTTGTAACGTTTGATTTGCAATCACACCCCTACCTTTGTATCCTTATGCATACGACCATCCAAGTATTTGAAAACCATATATATATTTATATTTTGAGATACATTTGCTTCTCCCCTAAATGTGTTCAAGGATGAACTGTTATGAAATTTCTTTCGTTTTGTATCAATTTTCGAGGACGAAAATTTTTATAAGGTGGGTGGGATGTAAGACCCAGAACTTTTAAAAAGTCTTATCATGATCAAGTCTCAAATCATATAGTTATTTATAGCCTTAATTTCGAAAATCAGTTTATTAAAGATGATTAAGGCAAGTTTTGATTTATTGGATTTGAGATAAGTTATGATTATCATCCAATTTCACAATTATTAGATTATTTTCTATATTTGAATTATAAAGTTGATAGTTATGAAATAATAAGGATTTTATATGATTTGGATTAGATAAGTAATGTTTTAAATATTAATATTGCTATTTTAGAAAAATAAAGAAATTAAGTATATTATTTCTAATTATTTGATTTGGGCATTTTATTGAAAATAATTTGTGAGATTGGTGAGCAAATGATATTTTCTATATATAATTAGTGTTGGATTTAACTTGGGTTTCAATTACTATATTATTCCCAATTTTAAGTGAAATTACCAAAATGCCCTTAACCCTAAGTTTAAAATAATAATAATAATAATAATAAACCCTAATGCCCTATCCCTCAGCCGCTGAAACCCTAATCCTATTGCCTCTTCCAAAATCAGCGGCATTCATGAGATAGAACAGAGAGAGAAGTTGAGGAACCAGAGGGAACCGGGGAAAGGGAATCAGAGAAGAGGGACGGTGCGACGCCGGCGAGGTGAGTGACACGGAGGAGTGGGAGATGCGTCGCGGTTAGTGGGCCTCGCCGCCCGTGGCTGCTGTCATCCCCAACAATGGAGGAGCGAGAAGTGGGTGAACGCGAGGAGGGAGAGTGGGAGCTCGCGAGGGAGCTGCCGCCGTCAGAACTGAGTTCGCCGTCGTCGTTGGAGCCCGTCGCCGCCAGCTTTGTCAGGTCTCTGCCACCGAATCCATCCTTCCCGCCGCCACTGGAAGCACGAACAGAGAAGAGTCGCCTTCGTCGGAACCACCGCCGCCACTGCCAGCTTCCACCTCCATCGTGGTTGACTATGGATGAGAGTGGAGGAAACTGCCTCTCTCTGCCGTTGAAATCCTCCGCCGCTGCTGCTTGCAATGTGGAAGTGTTGTTTTGTTGTGAGCCGGAATGGCTGTGTATGATATGAGTATTGGCTGGTTCTGGACTGAACCGTGAGCCGGGTGGCTGAGATGGATGTTGATCCATGGATGAGAATGAATGCATGTATATGCTGAATTATTGATAATTGTGATTTTTGCACTTCCACTATTGGAGATGAGGGTTTCCCTGGGTAGTAGCAATGGCTAGCCACCATGTGCTCCAGGTTGAGACTCGAAGCTCTGTTAACCCAATGTCGTAAGTGTGGCCGGGCACTGTGAAAGGCCCGGATGAGCTCGCCCCCATAAATATTCACCAGTGATGGTGATGGATAAATATTCACCAGTGAGGGTGATGGATATGGATCATGATTATGATCAAGTTTATGATGAGTATAACTCCAGTTGGGGATGCACGACAGAGGGACAGTCCAATGGTTAGCTACCAGGACTTGTCGGATTGGCTCTATAACCGACAGATGATATCATCAGCCACTAGGGACAGGCATGCATCATATGCATTTGTGTGACATTGGTTGGGTGTGCATATTATACTTGGTTTGCCTATGTGATTAATTGCTGACTGTTTTACTTGTAATAACTGTTTGTTTGTGCTTGAACTTCCTATCTGTGTTTGCATCTGGGACTCTGTTGGATTGTGGTGATTGGTTGTTGGTTGGATTGTTTGGGCCTAGGGCCGTGGTTGGAAAGAGATGAACTGACGGTTGATTTCGGTTTTGTGTTTTTGGTTTGGAATAAAATTATGAAAGGCTATTTTGGTTCCGCATAGATAAACCGTTTTGAAAGGCTTTTGAGTTTTGAGAATTGAACGGTTCTTCTTTCCGAAAAGACTTCCGACTTTACTTTCATTGTAAACCGTTGTTTTTGAAAAGAGGCATAAGACGGTTATGAATCACTGGTGTGGTTATCTTCATGGATCCTATTACAGTAATTCCCAAAAACCCTCTACTGAGAACCCTTTCGAGGATGATGTTCTCACCCCCATACATTTTTCTCCTTTCAGGATATGGGCGCAGAAGTTATGAAGAGCTTATTTAATTGTTGTTGTGATGCCCTGTATCGTTTTAGTTATGGTTTATTGTACCCTCGCCTTTATCTTGATATATTCTGTAAGAGGGATAGGAAATTGTATTGGATTATGCTTGTAATAATTTTTATATATATGTATGTATATATATATATATGTATGTACTCTTTATGAGTTTCTGTAAGTTGTATGGATGTACGTTGTATATCAAAAGTATTTTTTGGAGCGATATTGCGGTTTAAAGTTTCAAACAGGCTCATATTTTAGTATTAATTAGTATAAGTGTCGTCGTAATATCCGAGCTATCAGAGTTGCGCAGCCGGAAGCGTTGTCTTTGGTAGTCAGGGTGTTACAAGATGTCTTTGGTACGGGTTGTGAGATGGATCAAAAACTTGCGAGTCGAGACAATTTATCTGATTGGAGCGATGGGGTGGGTACTTATAAAGATACTCCGACACTTAAGTCTGAATAGATTTAGGAAGTACATGTGTGTGAAATGAGTAATGTAACTGAGGGTATCTGGCACCTCTTTATATAATTTGAGGCAGTTATCTTATCTTATCTTATCTATTTTATCCATTAATATAAAAGATATATTTGATTATATTGATCTTCTAACATAACTTATTTTTAAATATTTTCGTTATAATTTTATCTTTTTTTTAATTTAAAAATAAAAATTAGATATAATATTAATTTTAAATATTTTCGTTATAATCTTATCTTTTTTTAAATTGATAGTAAAAATTAGATATAATATTAATTTTTAAATTTATTATATGTAGTTATTTTAAAGCCACTTATTAACCTGCGCCAAAAATCAAAATTTTAATCAAAACCGCCCTTTTGTTTCAGGGATTTCAGATTTAGAGTGCCTTCTCCCTCCTCATATCACAGCTAGGGTCACTTCCTTCTGCGTGCTCTGCCTCCTGCCTGTGGCCGCTGCTGATCTTCTGGGACGAAGCTAGGCAAGCCTCGGACCTCACACCTCAGGCAACCTCCACGCTCGTGCGTCACGCTCAAGGCTACAACCCCACTCGCTCACACTGCTTTGCTCATATTGTTCTACCTCCTACATGTGGCCACCTCCTCCGGTCTCTGAACTTGCACCCCCGCCAGCCTCAGACATTGCACCTGAGGTGACTTCCACCCTCGTGCTTAGCTAGATTGCCCTTTCCTCCTTCTTCTCTCTGTGCATCCTCTGCCAGGTTCCAATTTTTATGAGTAGTGATTGTTACTCTGCTAGGTTCATTGTTAATTTATTTTTTTAATTGTTAATTTGATTGTTACTCAGCATTGTTCATTGTTAATATGGTTGCTAATTTTTGTGCATCCTCTGCCATCTTGATTTGTGTTTTTTTTTATTTATTTATGCATGATTTTTCTATTTTTAATGTCAATTTCAATAATATGTCAATCTTTGTTTGCGAGTAACCAAGCAATTCAATATGTGTATATGCTGAGACTGAGATTGAGAAGATGCATCTATGTAGATTGTGTATCATTCATCAGTTATATAAAACAATAAAAAGTAAAGATGGTGCTATATCTAGATATATGGATCAGTGTTTAAATGATGTTGCTGATGTTGCTGGATATATTGTGTTATTCAATATTCATTTGGTAATCTCCCCAATTCAAGACTGTAATCTAAGTTAAAGTGATTGGTAATGCTATAGATTGCTTCTAAGTTTCTTAAACATTCTTTTATATAACAAGTTTAAAAATTGATATAATGTTAATATGTTAGAGTAGTCTTAAAATTGTACCTTCTTTCTTTGAAATAATTAAGATTTTATGATTTTGAAAAAGGAAAAAGAGCTAATTAGCGACTTTAATTTGCTGTTTTTTTTATAGTCAATGATTCAGTGTGGTCTTTACTTGTAGAAGCTTTTATAGGCAATAAATAATAAATAATTAATAGGAATTGAAGAATGTGATCTTGTTTTTATTTTTTTAGTCATATGGTGTGTGTAGTCCTTATACAATTTTAAAATTTGTGAACCCCTTCGTGAATAGTTTAAGTTTGTTAACCTTTTCATTGTATCCTTTGTATGGCTTCTTTTTAGGAAAGCGGGAGTCAATAACAAGCTCTACGCACTACAATTCGGAGCTATTCAGGCAGTTCCTAGCGGCTTAGGACAGTTTGTAATTATCGAAAAGGCAATAATTTCTCTCGAGGCAACACGCACACATACTTTGGTGGAGACTACGACATAAGCATGTATTCTTATGAAGAAAGGAGTAAAAAGGTATTTATGATTGGAACTTTGTTGCTAGAACACCTAGCGTTGTATTATGTGATAATTTGATGTGATTGAGTTTGGTTTTTGGTTATGAATTATAATTGTCTTTGCTATTATTGTGATTATGATTTAATAGTTGGATTTACTTTGATTGTGGTTGTGTTGCGATTATTATTTTGGTTGAGTTGAGTTCTTGTGAATGAACTATGTTGCTGCCTTGTTGAATTGGTAAATTAAAAACTAGGAGGGAATAATTAAGGATTCGATGCAGATGATGATTGAGGTTGTTATACTTGTATCGCACACATGGATGTAGGTATGAGGGTCCAATATAAAAGATGTATTTGTATGTACACTTTTGATTGAGTGAGTAATAAGAGTTTGTGTTGGAATATGTGGGAAGCAACAGTTTTTTGAAAGGGTGTTAGAATGATGCAATGAATTAATGAAATTTTTTCTAGAATGCATAAGGCAGGGTAACTTTACATTCCTTTCTTGTTTGTGGAGTAAGTGACCAACTATAATACAATATTTTCAACATAAATAAGTGATAAATTAATTATAGTATTTTTTGTTTCCACTTTTTATACAATCTATCCCTTTCACACATGGAAGCGTAAAATGAAATATGATGCGGACAACTAGCAATGATGATTATAAAATTAAAACAATGAATAATAACAGAGTTTCGTTTGGTGTTTTATTTGGATGCCTAAAACTAAAAGTGATGAAGAAGAATATATACTCAAATGAAAGGAATGGAATTTATTAGGACAATCCTACTTATAATTTTTTTTTTACATAAACATATCATAATGTAATGTTCAGTACTTATAGATTACTTATAGATTCTTATGCAAAATACTTGGACCCGTAGATTTACCTTATATTGGCTTTCCACCCTATATAAATATTAATTTAGCTATGAATGATTCAAAATGCTCATGTGTACATATATCTTAGTAGTTAAGTACTAAAGCACAGTAGCACCTTATTTTATATCCTAATTAATTATTTTGGCAGCTAAGTATTATTTTACATTGTTATTATTTTAATTCTTTCAATGATGTACATGTTACTGAAATTTAAATGCAATGTGTTACTAATCTTATAAATCTTTGTTGTTTTAGATGTCATGTTCTAAAAAAATAAAAAACACCTGTCAATTAAAGTACAAAAATCTGTTAATAAGGATAAGTTTAGTACACATAAAACTAAACTTTCATACCCTAAACCTACAAAATTATGAGCTCCAGTTACTTCACATGTATCTAAAAAGCCTTCAGCATTACCACCCTCTTCTTCACAGCTACCACAAAAATTCAAGAAAAATTTACTATCATCCCATGCCGATCATACACCATCACTATCTCCATCACCATCACCAGCTGAATCACCATACTGTTCACCTATCCAACCTCAATCATTTAAAGATGTTCCTAATAATGAATGAAATTTACATCATGCTCACTCATCGGATGAAAATCATCAAGATGAATCTCTTACTCAAGAAGGTGAACCTGTCACTCAAGAAGGGCTCTTGAAAATAGTGCCTTTTGAAAACGAGTAAGTACAACAATCAGTTTTGTGTTTTAACGTTCTCTCTATATTGCTTCTATTGTGAATGCATGTGTAATTACTCATTATTTGACTTGCTTATAGGTTTAATCCATGTACTGCTATTTGTCAAGTAATAGCTGCCATTAAAAGCAAATTTTCAGAATTCTGCCCTACATGGGAACATGCCAGTGTTTAAATATGAGATTTGTGGTTTACTGAATTTAAGGTAAGTATTTATTATCATTTTTTGCATATTTTGATATTATACATAGTGGGTAATTCATTGTATATGTTTGTTCTCTTTTATAGAAAAATTGTGTATGGGATCCTCAACACAATGCAAGAGTTTGTCAAATTTTTTAGATTAAAGGAAGTGCTCGATTAAGAGGGTTGATGAAACAGGAGAGAGTCAATTATTCAAAAGACTCTAACTATGTACCAAAATATATTCCTGCACCAATTTGGCGTCAACTATTGCATTATTGGGCTACAGATCCGTATTTTAAGAACTGGTCAGCAGCAAATACTGTGAATCGAGCATCAAATGCTAGAAGTTCCATGTACACTGGTGGTTCCATATCTATGGGTGAACATGCACGCAGAATAGTAAGATAAAAATAGTTTAATTTTAGTCTTGTTCTTATTATTTGCAATGTTTTCTTATTCTTTTTTCTTTCCTGTGGATTAAAATTATAATATTATAGGAGAAAACTACGGGAGTCAAACCTTCTCTAGAGGAGGTTTATACTAAATGTCACACCAAAAAAGACAAAAGTTGGATTGATGAAAGATCTGAGAAAGTCATTGTATGTGATGCTAATTTGTTCTTCTTTTTGTTTTTTTCCAACTGTTAACTTTCACTATATGTTAGTATTTGTTCATGGCATATTTAGTTGCGATTAAAATGAATTGATTTTGTAGGGAGAATTCAAAAAGTGAAAGACAGAACTTTCTCAAGTAGCTTTATCCTTGGATAATGAGGGAGATGTTGAGGTATCTAAGGAAGGCTTAGATATACCAGATGATTATACTATTTGGAACGAAGTTGTGACAAAGAGAAAAAAGGAAGCTGCTTTTGGTTTAGGTTCTTTTGGTTTAGATCTCTCTTCAAAGTTGGATTCCAGAAATTGTTCAGAGAAATCCACCGACAATCTAAATATTGAGCAAGAACTTCACATGTGGAAAGAAAAGGTAAAGGAGCAAAAAATGATCAACGAAGAGCAAAAGGTTAAGTTAAAAGATGCTGAGCACAAGTTAAAAGATCAAGGACGTCAACTAAAAGTTCAACAGAAAATAATTGGTTCTACTGAAAAGATAATTCATGCGTTATATAAAAAGTTGAATCTCCCACTTCCTTCAGCCTTGTCTGATCCTACGGAAGATGAGCTTGGGATAGGCTCAAGTGATGATAACATGAGTGATTGATATTTGGAGTATATATTTTTTCTGATTTAGTTTAAGAAATTTTTAGGTGAATTAGTTAGTACATTTTATTTTATTCATGATATTCGACCTTTTTAAAGGCTTTCCTTGTTTTAGTTTAAGTATTTTTTTTCTCATTTTAGTTTGATTACATTTATGGACAAAAGTATTTTAATAATAAATATTTTTTTAACTCTTTTATGGTAATTAACTTTTTTATGATTTTATTATGTGTTTATAATTTCGATGATGTAATATGAAAAAATGATTATGATGGTCTTAATATAGAAAGCAGATCGAATATAATTTATTTTTTAAATCATTTTAGTTTGATTACATTTATGGACAAAAGTATTTTAATAATAAATATTTTTTTAACTCTTTTATGGTAATTAACTTTTTTATGATTTTATTATGTGTTTATAATTTCGATGATGTAATATGAAAAAATGATTATGATGGTCTTAATATAGAAAGCAGATCGAATATAATTTATTTTTAAAATTATTTATATATTAAATAGCAAATTATTTTGTATGAAAATTGTTTGAAATATTATATTAAATTTGTAGAAAATTTGTGCAAAAATAATTTTGTTTTGTATGAAATTTGTTTCAAATACGTAAATTCTTTTAAATTAAATTTGTCTGAAATTTAATTGAAAAGAAATATTTGATTTGTCTAAAATTTGTTCGAAAAAAATTTGTTATATTTGACTAAATTCGTTAGAAATTTGTCTGAAATAAAGTATATTTTTTGTTTGAAATTTGTCTAAAAATAAATATTTTTATGTTTGAAATTTGTCTGAAATACGTTGTCTTTATGTTGGGTATTCTGTCTAAAATTCGTCTAAAATACGTCATAATAGTTAGAAATCTAATAGATAAATGCCTATCCAAAATCTGTCACAAAATCGTCTGAAAAAAATTTCGGACGAAATTTCAGACAAAATGTAAATTAGAAACAAGGCTTTTTGGGACAAAAAAAATTCGTCCCAATTTTGTTTGAAAAAAAAA
>NC_029785.2:69044840-69047275 GCF_000816755.2 Arachis ipaensis | reverse complement strand
TTTAGATTAAGGAATTTTTAGGTGAATTAGTTAGTACATTTTATTTTATTCATGATATTTGACCTTTTTAAAGGCTTTCTTTATTTTAGTTTAAGTTTTTTTTTCTTATTTTAGTTTGATTACATTTATGGACAAAAGTATTTTAATAATAAATATTTTTTTAACTCTTTTATGGTAATTAACTTTTTTATGATTTTATTATGTGTTTATAATTTCGATGACGTAATATGAAAAAATGATTATGATGGTCTTAATATAGAAAGCAGATCGAATATAATTTATTTTTTAAATTATTTATATATTAAATAGCAAATTATTTTGTATGAAAATTGTTTGAAATATTATATTAAATTTGTAGAAAATTTGTGCGAAAATAATTTTTTATTTTGTATGAAATTTGTTTCAAATACGTAAATTCTTTTAAATTAAATTTGTCTGAAATTTAATTGAAAAGAAATATTTGATTTGTCTAAAATTTTTTTGAAAAAAATTTGTTATATTTGACTAAATTTGTTAGAAATTTGTTTGAAATAAAGTATATTTTTTGTTTGAAATTTGTCTAAAAAGAAATATTTTTATGTTTAAAATTTGTCTGAAATACGTTGTCTTTATATTTGCTAATCTGTCTAAAATTCGTCTAAAATACATCATAATAGTTAAAAATCTAGCAGATAAATGCCTATTCGAAATCTGTCACAAAATCGTCTGAAAAAAATTTTGGACGAAATTTCAGACAAAATATAAATTAGCAATAAGGATTTTTGGAACAAAAAAATTCATCCCAATTTTGTTTGAAAGAAAAAATTTGTCTCTAATTTGTTCAAAATTTATTTCAATTTCGTCTTAAAATTCGTCCGAAACAGCCCTATTTCTAGTAGTGTATTAGGCAATCTTGAGTCATGAATACCCAACTCATGTTGGTGATCTAGAGTTGTTAGCTAATATTATTTCCATTAACGCTAATCTTTTGCTAATTCAATTAGTAAGTTGATTAGGACTTTTGGATTGAGATTAGCTAGTCTTATTTGACTTTCTCTCATGTGAAGATAACATTGTACCTTTTTCCATTGTTAGGGATAACGAAATAGGATAAATTCTTGTTAATTATTGTTATTAGTGACTAGGATAGAAGGCCTATATTCTTAATCCTTGCCATGAATGTCTCTCTTTATTAATTGCTTTCTTTAGTTGCTTGCTTTACTTTTGTTGCCATTTATTTTCTTGACATTTTATCAATCAAACCCCCTTATTCCTTCATAGCCAATAATTGATCACTTCATTGCAATTCCTTGTGAGACGACCCGAGGTTTAAATACTTCGGTTAATTTTCATTGGGGTTTGTACTCGTGACAACAAAAAATTTTTAAAATTTGATTTGAGGATCGATTGTCGGTTTGGACTATACTATCAATGAAATTATTTGTGTGAAATTCTGAACCGTCAATAATTCTTTACTTTCATATCTTAATCTCATTTCCTTGTCTACATCCATTAACCGCATACACATGGCAGTGTTTAGTCTCTTGTTCCACTACAAACTTACCCATTTTCATTGCATCTCCATCAGACTTCCACTCCCTAAGACTATCCTTCAATGCAACTCCAGGTTCATTCCACCAAATTTTAGCATTGCCTGTGTATCCAATTTCTTTCAGCGCTGCAATAATTTCTTGTAACGACCACTCATCTAACTCAAACTGTAACCCTTCTACTACCATTCCACCAAGGTATTCTTTCCCTCCTTTCCTACTAACCATCTGACCACCATGGTGGAGATCAACAGTAAACACAGAATCTCCCATCACTACAAAAAAAAATAGATTTATCAGAGAAACCCTAAATACAGTAGATACTCTAACCTCCACTGAAAAAATAAAAATAAAAAAAAGGAATCAAACTATAACATTCAACTTATAGCTCTGATACCATAATGTAACACCCTAATATTCAAATCCTTATGCTCGAGTCATAAGTCAATGATATTACGGTGGTACGACTCTCAGGTGGATTTTTAATATATAAATATAGGTAATTTCGAAAAGAGTATTAATCGAGAAGCCTGAAAAGAGTAGAAATAAAATCGCGAAGACGTATCACTCACGTTTCGACAACAAAAGATAAACCGTGAAGCCGAAAATGATATACGGACAAGGCGTAGAGGAGATTAAGAGATAGATAACAGATAGATATATATAACATAAGTAAATAGCCACTAGTCGCGACCCGCGAAGTTTAGGCCGGCTAGGGTACAGTATGAAAGTAGATGACAACAGTATATCCTAATCTCTCCCAAAGGAAACATAAGAGCCTCTATAGGCAAGTTCCAAAAGAGTTCAATACATAATATAATCTTTTCAAAACATAGGTGGAGAGATTCTAATCAAACACAAAGTAGAGGAAATAAAGATCTTCGCCGTCTCTCAGACGACCCACAA
>NC_029785.2:69041499-69044198 GCF_000816755.2 Arachis ipaensis | reverse complement strand
TATACAATTTATACAATTAAGTACTAGCCTAACTACCCATTCCTCACTTTTCCACATACTCATGCATTTTCTTTTCGTTTCACAATACTTATGCATTGATTCCTCTTGAGCTTTGCTTTGGGGCATTTTGTCCCTTATTTATTCTCTTTTTTTTCTCTTTGTTTTTTCTTTCTTTTTCTATTTTTCTTTTTCTTTTCCATATTGTTCTTCTTTTTCTTTTGTTCTTTTGTTTTTCTCAAAAACAATGGCCTGAATCATATAAATGCATGAATACACCAAATAATGGACATAAAGAGTCAAACAAATCAAAGATCACAATCATGGAAGGAGAATAATGCACACAAGAAGGAAAGGGGGTGATTATGCTTAGAAGCCTCTTCACATGAGCATAGCGGCGTTGGTTACGCCTCTCATAACGGTCTAATTTGTTGTGAAGGTCCTCAAGGCGTTGGGCGGCCGATTTTTGTGATGTAGATGAAGTGGTGGCGTGGCCAGTTGGTGTGGGTAGTTCAATGTCCTTGGTGACTTCCGGAGGCTTGAGGCATCTCTTGGTCGGAATGATATCACCCTCGACCGGTATTGAGGTTCGCCTATCTTTAGTCTCCCGGTTGACGCCGGCTTTCGCAACTAAAGCCGTCACTAAAGCGGGGAATGGTAGATTTCCCTTGGCATGAATGCGCCCCATGGATTGGCGGATGGAACGCGGAGCGTCGACCGGTTTCTCGGTCAAGATGCACCATATCAATAAGGCAAGCTCGGCGGTGATGGAGGACCCATGCGTGCTTGGGAGCACGTAATGAGCTAGAATTTGGGCCCATGCCGTGGCTTCTTGAGTGAGGTGGCGGACATCTAAACCCTTGGGTCTTCGCTTTATGGTCCCCCGAATCCAATATGCGTCGGGTAAAGCAATGACGCGGAGGATCGCGCTCCAATCGAATGCGCGGTCAACGCATGTAGCTAAGACTTCTTGGTAGGCGTCATATGCATCCTGTGGCGGTGCAATTCCAAGGACCTCTCGGATGGTTTCCACTGTGACCGACACTTGTTTTCGGCGCACAAATATTGATGTGAGATGAGGTGAGTGGAAGTTGGAGTAGAATTCCACCATGGTTTGTGGAAAGTGGGGATGCACTCAAAAAGTGATTGGTTGAGAGGCAAGGTAGTCACAATAAGTCCAAAATTCAAGTGTGCCTTTCATCGAACACTTGGTGTGCATCCCTCATGTAGTATGTGATTATGTGAAAATGAGAGCAATGTAGCTTTCCACAATCCATTATTAATGATTATAATGCCTATTGAGTGCAAGAAAAGTAAGCAACACCATTCATCTACGCATGTAAGTGAGTTTGGGGCCTAGATGCCCATGAAGAATGGGATTGAAAGAGAGGGGAGAGCAAAGACATCCCAAGGGAGTAGATAGAGAAAGAAGGAAGAGAGAAAAAGGAAGAAAGAAACTACCTAAAAGATGGTACAACTAAACGAATAAGAACCACAAGATGGACTAAGAGGGGGCTTAGTATAATACCTTGTGAGATGGAGAAGGATGTGGAAGAAGAAGAGAAGTGGAATGAGAATGAAGGGGTAAGTGTGCCACTCTTAAAGGTGGCGTCGAGCACCAGCGCGTGCGCGCGCGGTGCGCGCTCACGCAGAGAGTAAGGTGGCTAGGGGTGCGCGCGCGCGCACATGTCGCGTGCGCGTCCATGCGCTTGGGCTGGGGGCACAGGAGAGGCATAGGGGTGGCATAACTCTCTGGACGAAGTACCAGAGATTGCTTTAGCGTGTGATGGCGCGCGCGCGCACAGTGCGCGTACGCGTCCACGTGGTTGTGCCCCAGGGATGAGGGGGGCCTGGAGGGGGCTCAACTCTCTGTGACATGGCCCAGAGAAGAGTGCAGAGTGAAAGGGCGCGTGCGCGGCTGTGGCGCGCACGCGCATTCCGTGCTCGCTTTGTATGTACGCGTGCGCGCCAGGTGCGCGCACGCGGCAAGGGTGCTGGGCTGGTGGCTTAGTGTAGGCTTGAGAGAGGCTTAACTCTCTGTAAAATGTACTAGGGGGCAGCAAAGCAATCGGCGCGGACGCGCGCCATGCGCTTGCGCGTCGATTGGCGGATTTCGCTCATGTGCGCGCACGCGCAGAGGGGTGGGTTTTTTTTTTTCTAGATTTGCAAGTGGTTACCCCTTTTCAACATTTCAAACCCCCCTTTCCATACAGCCACTTAAGCACTATAGCAAATGAAGTCAACAAATGAAGGGGAGTTGTCATTAAAATCTAGCTAACAAACATGAAGTCAAGTGTCTATGTACAAGTCTCAAAGGAAGATCTTACCATGGTGGGGTGTCTCCCACCTAGCACTTTTGTTTAATGTCCTTAAGTTGGACTTTCAGCAGCTTATAGTGTTTATTCAAGAGTTGCATCCCTCAAGAGGAACACTTCAAATTCCTTGGCGTTCTTTCTTTGCTCACCATGATACAATTTGAGACGGTGCCCGTTTACCTTGAAGATGTCCGGGCTTGATGGGTGGCGCAAGTGGTAGACTCCATAAGGTTCTACTTTCTCCACTTGGTAGGGCCCATCCCACCTTGATCTAAGCTTTCCGGGTAGTAATCTCAACCTTGAATTGTAGAGAAGGACTAGGTCACCGGGTCGGAATTCTCTTCTCCTAATGTTCTTGTCATGGATGGCTTTCAACTTTTCCTTATA
>NC_029785.2:69040445-69040657 GCF_000816755.2 Arachis ipaensis | reverse complement strand
TGCTTGGTGATGAAAGGCTTGTGAGAATGGTTGAGGTTCATGTTGAGGATGAGATTCATAGGCATATGATGGTGGTTGTTGGGTGTCACAAAAAGAATCATCATAGCCGCTAAGTTGGCATGCATTAGGATGGAAATTATACCTATAAGTATCCGGAGGTTGTTGCCAATAGGAGTGATCAATTCCTTGAGGCTCTTCCCATCTTTGTTGGT
>NC_029785.2:69031786-69036596 GCF_000816755.2 Arachis ipaensis | reverse complement strand
TGGATTTTTGACGGTTTAGAATTTCACAAATGAATTCTCGTTGCAAGTATAGTTTCTAAACCAATCACTAATCCTTTCATACGAAAAGTTGTTTGTCACTAGTACAAACCCCTAAAATTTATAAACCGAAGTATTGGACCTCGGGTCGTTCTCCCTAGGAATTACAATAAAGTGTCTTGTTATTGGTTATGAGTTATTTTGGGGTTTTGGATGAGAGGCATGAAAAGTAAATGGCAATGGAAATAAACTAACTACTATAAAAGCTCTTGGCAAGATATGAGAGCTAGAAGTCCTATCCTAGTTATCCTTCTCAATTGTGATGAGAATTGTTCATTGCTACCACTTAGTTAACCCTTACTAAGTAAAGGAAAGTCAAGTGGATGAATCAATTTGATTCCTCAAGTCCTAATCAACTCCTAAGGAATGGCTAGTTTTAGAGGCATTCAAATCAATTAGCAACTTCTAATTATCAATCAATCAAAGGAATTAGATAACTCAAGAGTCACTAATTACTCTACCTAGGCCAAGAGGAACAAAATCTACACTAAAACTAAAAGAAGCATTTCAACAAACACATAGAGTGCAATAGAAGTAAACATTATTAATTGCAAGTATTGAAGGAATCTACAACTACAAAAGCAAGAGATCAACAATAGAAAAGCAAAGAAAGCACATTTATTATGAATTACCTCTTATTGAATTGAAAGAAAATGGAATGAACAATAGTAGATCTACAACAAAACATAAGAACAACATAGAGGAAATTGCAATCAAAGGAATAGAAGAAGATTGAAGGTAACTACGAGGAATTGAGAGATAGAAGTAGAAGAGCATGAATCTAAATCTAGACCTAAGAACTAAACCTAATCCTAATCCTAATTCTAGAGAGAAGTGAGAGCTTCTCTCTCTAGAAACTAACTCTCAAAACTACATTCACTAAAAAGTGATTAGTTTCTAGTCATCAAAATCCTAAGTGATAATGATGATGATGATGCCTTCCCCTTAATCCTTCATCCTTTTATTCCTTCCCCTTATCAATTTGGCGCCAAAAATGGGTTCAGAAACCCTCTCAAATCGCCAGGCACGTGTTGCATTAATGAGATCATGTAGATAGGTAGGCTCAGGTGCTGCTGGAGGGTCTGTAGATGGTGAAGGAGCTGCGGCTGTAGAAGAGGATGGGCCAGCTGCAGGGGCTAGTGGTGAAGGTGTCCCTATGACAGCCCTAGCCCGAGAGCGGCGGCTAGCAGGTGGCTTCTCGTGCACCCAAACACCCTAGGGGATAGTAATCTCCCTGTCATCTGCATCAGCTGGTGGTGGTCGCACATCATCATCTGACCACGGGACATCAGCCAAGGCTGCCATACTCGTGACCAATGTAGGAAACGGAAGTAGGCCACGAATATGCGCCCGCCACATGCACTGTCGTATAAGTCTAGGGAAGGAGACATCCTTCCCTTCCATAACACACCCGATCAGCAGAAGCATCTCCATGGGGACCTCAGAAAAGTGGGTGGTAGGTAGGACGTAGTGGGCGAAGATCATCTGCCAAGTCCTGGCCTCCCTAGTCAAATGAGTGAATAACATCCCCTTTGGCTTGGTGTTGCCCGCATCCATAACCCATGAAGCCTCCGGTATCCCAATCACGCGCCAAAGCGCCTCACAATCAAAAGTCATGGTATGGATGGCTATCTCAGCCTGATGATGGGCACACTGGTCATGCGGAATGTGTCGGCAATGTAATGCCTCCCCAATGGCGGCCTCGGTGAGCATAGTCTCTCTACCCCTCAGCTGAACTGAATCCAAGGTCGGACGGAAGAAGTTGCAGTAGAATTCCTTCACCCAAGATATATTAATGTCACCCAAATCCCGGTCAACAAAGTCAATACCTAACTCAAGGATCCGACCATTAATGCGCCGTCTCACATCATTAGGTAGGAGCAACTTCTTCTCAATATTTAGCTTCGTGGTTCGATATCTAGAGAACCGAAGCTCACAGTAGAGATTGGGGAATTTGCCAGGATTGGTAGAAGGCAACTGCTGATTCTCTTTATCCTCGTCCTGCAATGGATTCCTAGCATAGTTCTTGTAGATGGAAGGAATGGAGGGGGTAGAGTGTTTTCTCTTCTTGGAGGCGGTGGCTATGGCTTTGCCTTTATCCGTCATCCTGAAAAAGGTGATAGAATATATAAAACATTTATCATGTAACAAAAAAATGGTCAGGTCATAACAGACAAAGAACAATCATGATGTTGCAATGAATATGCAAAAGTGAACAAGTAAACCAAAAATTGCAAGCTTCATTAAAGTCAACAGCTCACATTCACCAGGCAATAATATCATCATATAGTTGAAGGAATTTGTTAAAGATGGTTAAAGGTGAGTGGAAGTGGAAAGGTGAAAGGAGTTAGTAAGTTAGAAAAGTAGGCGAGTGATATGATGATATTTATGCGTAATGAAAAGAAAAGTTGTGGTTTATGTTCACGATGATTTTGCAAATCCGGGAAGTCAAAAAGAAAATGGAGATTATGCCCAAAACTGAAATAAAGATCAAAATGAAACTAATTTCCTTGAAAATCGGGCAGCATTCCGGCTTAAAATTGGACGTTCCCGGATAGCAAAATAGCATAATTGGCATGGAGAACAACATCAATTAGGCAAAGCAGTGGTTGTATGACATTCAGTCGACAAGGAATGCATAAAAACAATCCAAAATCAGCATACAACATTCAGAGAAACAGACAGCGAGTAAGCACATACGGAGCACTCATCAGGCCTAGAATCCTCTATCCACCCCTAGCTACCTAACCGCAATTATTTCTATCTAACCTAACATGCAAAATTGGAATTTAGCTAATTAACATGCAATTCTAGGAACTAACATAATTGAACAAATAAAAAGGGAAAATAGAAACAGAGATAGCAGAAATGGAGCAGGAACCTGGGAGCCGGGAAAACTGAAAATGGAAAAGGGGGGAATGACGATAGGGCAGCAGAGACAGATTGGCACCGCCGTGAACGGTGGCGCGGTGGTTCGAGAAACTGAAGGGCGGAGGGACGGTGATGGTGAGAGGGTGAGTCGGTCAGAGGAGTAAGAGAGAAGGAAAGAGAGAGAGAGGAAGGCAGTGATGGTGGCGCGGTGGGAGTTCGGCCGGGAGGAGGAAGAGAGGAGTGAGAGAGAGAGAGAATGGGTGGTGGTGAGAAGGGGAAGAGAAGGTGATGATGAGGGAGGGCGAGTCGCCGGCGGTGAAGATGGCGCGGCGGCGGCCGGTGTTGCTGCTGCGATGACAGTTGGGGCGAGGAGAAGAAGAAGATGAGGTTGGAGGTTGGGGTGCGCGACTGCGCAGTGTGCTTCGCGAGCTAGGGTTATCCCTATTTTTGAATTGGTGCGCGCGCGCACCTTGCGCGTCCGCGCCCAATGAGAGAATGTGGACCCTACGCGTGCGCGTACAACGCGCTTAAGCGGGGATGAGCAGAAAGAGGAAAGGACGCGTGCGCGTACCGTGCGCGCACGCGTGCGTGGAGTTGGGCTAGGGGCTTAGAGTTGGCCCAACTCAGGCCTAACTCTAGCAATTCATCTATGATTGAATCCATTTCTTGATAAACTTCTTCCAAGTCTCCAACGATGATATGCCTTGGAGATTGCGCATCCAGGGTGACTAAATATTTGCAATCCAAAGTATGATTTCTAATCACAACTACGAACTAAAAACAAAGATAAACAAAGTGTATAAAAAAAAGAATCCAACTAAAAGTACGGAATCTATCATCCAAAACATCTAAAAATATCCTAAAGCATCCAATAATATCTAGAAGCATCAAAATATCTAAAATCCAAAATAAGCAATAAAAGTATCCAAAGCAAACTAGAAATGCAAATGCATCAAAATATATACAAGGATGTGCAAAATGATATAACTAGGCCGAAAAAGTTCACCGGTTCCCAAATAATGCTACCGGTGCCCTCCCCACACTTAAAACCAAGCATCGTCCTCGATGCTAAACCGGAGGATCAGTGGGAGGTACAACGATAGGCTCTGGCTCTAACTGTGGCTGTGGGACCGGCTGAGTCTCCTGTGTCTGAGGTGGTGCCTCCATGTGTGCTGGCTCTGTAGTGTCAGGGGCATCCTGCTGAGCTGGTGCCTCCGCGTCCTCCTCCTGATGATCCTGCTCATCGGAGGCCGCAGAATCGGGAAGCGGAGGTAGCTCAGCGCCCAGAGAGATAAGGGCCTGGTCCATCCGATCCAAACGGCGTCTGACATGGTGTCGCTCTCGCTCTAAGAACCGGAAGAGACGCATCTCCATTATAGTCCTCATCACCTACAACATAGTTGTAATCACACTCATAGCCAAAATGAGAATTCATAATGGAAAGAGAAAACAAAAATCAAAAGATAATGGAAAATAAGAGAAATAAAATTCTACAACTAGCAAATAAAGGAAAAACCAAGATATTTACACTATTCACATATGTACAATAACCAATAACATAACACCATTGCAACTCCCCGGCAACGGCGCAATTTTGATGAATGGATTTTTGATGGTATAGAATTTCACAAATAAAATCTCGTTGCAAGTATAGTTTCTAAACCAATCACTAATCCTTTCATGCAAAAATTTGTTTGTCACAAGTACAAACCCCTAAAATCTATAAACCGAAGTATTTAAACCTCGGGTCGTTCTCCCTAGGAATTACAATGAAGTGTCTTGTTATTGGTTATGGATTGTATTTTGGGGTTTTGGGATAAGAGACATGAAATGTAAATGACAATGAAAATAAACTAACAACTAAAAAGCACTTGGCAAGGTT
>NC_029785.2:69030633-69031255 GCF_000816755.2 Arachis ipaensis | reverse complement strand
ATGTTTCCCTCTTCACTCCTTGGGTTAAATAGCATCAGAAATGAGTTGGATTGGGCCCACAAGGCTTTAGAATTCGTTGGCCACGTTTTGCTTTAAGTGAACTAGGTGGCAGCAACGGCGCGTGCGCGCCACCATACGTGTAGCAACTATGGCAAATCTTATATCGTTTCGAAACCCCGGATGTTAGCTTTCCAACCCAACTGGAACCGCATCAATTGGACCTCTGTAGCTCAAGTTATGGTCGTTTAAGTGCAAAGAGGTCGGCTTGACAGCTTTCCGGTTCTTTCATTTCTTCATGAGTTCTCCACCTTTTCATGCTTCTTTCTTCATTCCCTTGATCCAATCTTTGCCTTCTAAATCTGAAATCATTTAGCAAACATATCAAGGCATCTAATGGAATCAAGGAGAATTAAATTTAGCTATTTTAAGACCTAAAAAGCATGTTTTCACTCTTAAGCACAATTAAAGGAGAATATACAAAACCATGCTATTTCATTGAATAAATGTGGGTAAAAGGTGATAAAATCCCCTAAATTCAATGCAAGATAAACCGTCAAATTGGGGTTTGTCAACCTCCCCACACTTAAACCAAGCATGTCCTCATGCTTAAGCCAAGAGAAAG
>NC_029785.2:69019873-69020633 GCF_000816755.2 Arachis ipaensis | reverse complement strand
TCTGATCATCATTGATCATAACCTTTTCCCTTGCTTCACTCGCAAGTTACCACATCCCCTAGTTCCTTCCTCATTGCTAGGTATATCATAATGATTTAATACCTAAGGGATGAGATTGGAGGCTTAGAAGTATGAGATTTGGCTTTAAAAACTCAAAAACCATCTTTGGAATGAAAACAGGGCCACGCGTACGCGCACTCCACGCGCACGCGCGGATGGCCAAAAACTCATCGACGCGCAAACGTCATACGCGCGAACGTGCGGGTTGAAAAATATCCAAACGGCGCGCAAGCGTCAGCCACGCGTACACGTGGGTGCTCTTGCGCCCAGGCACAAAACTGGCACAACTCTGGCACAACTCTCTGGAAAATAGCTGGGCATTGGGTGCAGCGCATCGACGCGCACGTGCACACCACGCGCACGCGTGGATGGTGCCTTCTTGAAGAACGACGCGTACGCGCCAAGTGCGCCTACCCGTGGAGGGTCATTCTGCTAAAAATTTTCTAAGTTAAAAGCTGCAGAATTTACAGATTCAACCCCCAATCTTCCGACGGACATAACTTTCTCATTTTAAATGATTTTTCACCCGTTTTTCGAACGGCATGGACATCCCGGATCCAATTTCATTTCTAAACAAATTTGGCACAAAACAGAGATCCGTAGTCCAAGTTATGTCCCATCAAAGTGTGCCCAAAAACCATGTTTTCATACAAAACCACAAGGTGCCATTTTCAAAACAAGCAATTTTCAACTCTTTTCA
>NC_029785.2:69018381-69018530 GCF_000816755.2 Arachis ipaensis | reverse complement strand
TTCTTAATCCTACTTACTCATAATCAATTTTCTCAGCTGCAGTACCAGACAGGTCTCAGCCGGTACTACCGGTCAAAATTCTACTGCGCGCTTTTACGCAGAAAACTATGTCTTCCGACTCGGAAAAATTCACTGAATCCAAATATCAT
>NC_029785.2:69017356-69017732 GCF_000816755.2 Arachis ipaensis | reverse complement strand
TCCGACTCATCAATCAAAAACCCCTTTCATTTCTGGAAAGCAAATGAGTTTGAAATAACAATTTAACAAAATTATAAGAATTCGCTTTCCTTTAATAATCTATAAAAGCATTCAAGACACATCTCTTTTGTTAACGTTACTCATATCAAAAATCATCCTCAAAACCATAACCAACGCTCTTTCAATTTCTTGGGAAAAATTTTCAACAGTACCTCCCCAAAAATTGGAGTTTACCACCCGTCACGGGTTCCCTTAAACCAATCTCAGTACCGCATCAGCATTCCAATTTAGTGGTTTTTACATTCGTCTTTCAAAACCAATCATTATAAATCTCAATCTAATTCCAAGGTCACTATGACCAAACATCATGGTACTC
>NC_029785.2:69015331-69015861 GCF_000816755.2 Arachis ipaensis | reverse complement strand
TAGTAGCAGCCATATTCTCCAACACCGCCATAAAGTTTACCGGGTTATTCGGGTTGATTTCCGGTTCCTGAGTACTAGTACAATCTCTCTCACATCCCCGACCAGGTCCACGAGGCGCCATCTGGTTCCTATACACACCAAACAATCGATATCAAGTTGATCAGTCTCAATATCGGAAGTATAGTGCTTCAAAGTACCAAAAGTACACTCATGGACTTCATGCTAGTTGTATCGGTTAGATACCCTAACTAGCACAGGCACAGACTCAGAGTATGCATTGAAGCATAAGCAGTTCCATCCCTCAGGCTCACGAGGACGAACTGCTCTGATACCATAATGTAACACCCTAATATTCAAATCCTTATGCTCGAGTCATAAGTCAATGATATTACGGTGGTACGACTCTCAGGTAGATTTTTAATATATAAATATAGGTAATTTCGAAAAGTGTATTAATCGAGAAGCCTGAAAAGAGTAGAAATAAAATCGCGAAGACGTATCACTCACGTTTCGACAACAAAAGATAAACC
>NC_029785.2:69009102-69013998 GCF_000816755.2 Arachis ipaensis | reverse complement strand
AGTATGAGGTTTGGCTTTAAAAACTCAAAAATCAACTTTGGCATGAAAACAGGGCCACGCGTACGCGCACTCCACGCGCACACGTGGATGGCCAAAAACTCATCGACGCGCAAGCGTCATACGCGCAAACGCGCGGGTTGAAAAATATCCAAACGGCGTGCAAGCGTCAGCCACGCGTACGCGTGGGTGCTCTTGCGCCCAGGCACAAAACTGGCACGACCCTGGCACAACTCTCTGGAAAATAGCTGGGCATTTGGTACAGCGCATCGACACGCCCGCGCACACCACACGCACGCGTGGATGGTGCTTTCTGGAAGAACGGCGCGCACGCGCCAGGTGTGCCTACGCGCGTAGGGTCGTTCTGCTAAAAATTTTCTAAGTTAAAAGCTGCAGAATTTACAGATTCAATCCCCAATCTTCCGACGGACATAACTCTCTCATTTTAAATCGTTTTTCACCCGTCCTTCGAACGGCATGGACATCTCGGATCCAATTTCATTTCTAAACAGATTTGGCAGAAAACAAAGATCCGTAGTCCAGGTTATGTCCCATCAAAGTATGCCCCAAAACCATGTTTCCATACAAAACCACAAAGTGCCATTTTCANAAGGCCAAAGGCCACTGCAACATTTGACACCAAGCCTTCAATAAGAAATAAGTTCTGTAATGCAAAAGAAAGAAGAAAAGCGGACAAGGGAAATGAGCAAAAAGTGAGGATTCATAGCAGCAACCTTAATGAACCCTTAAAGGAACATTGTTTGTTTTGACAGCAAGTAATAAATGAGCTACTTTTGATCTGCATAAAGCCCCATAGACCAAGTTCAACTATCTGCTGAGCTGAGCACAACACAAGGCCAAGAAATAAGGAAATGAGGAACCAAGCTCAGCTCACTAAGTGAGCATTATCGAGAGCGCTAGAGGAAAAATTCAAAGGAAATGATTTGCAAATGCATGCTCCAAGGCTTTAACTCATGACCAAGGGGGATGGGGGAGGCGCTACTCACAAAGGAAAATAAGTAAAAAAATGGCCAAATGCACTCCTCAAGGTTCGAACTCACCACCATGAGGAAGAAAGGAAGCAAGGCATCACAAGAAAACCAAGGAAAAGCTCCAGCACATGCTTCCCATGGGTTTCGAACCAAGGACCTTTCCTTGGATGCCCCAAAGCTCAGCTCACTTTGTGAGCTGAGCGCTATCCATGGGCACATGAAGCAACAAATTGGCACCAAGGCACTAGCGCTCAGCTCACAAAGTGAGCTGAGCTCTCCCCTGATGCATCCCAAGCAGCAAAGCAAGCAATTAGAAAAATAGGACTTAGTTTGCTGTAATTAGAAACTTTTCTCTTGGACATTTTTTTGAGAATTCCCTTTTGAGCTGTAATTTTTGAATTGATTTCCTTAGAGAATTGGGAAGGAGAATTGATCTCTCTTCTTCCTTGTTCCTTGTTCTTACTTGAGCACTCTTTAATTTTCTTGCTTTGGATCTTGGGTGAAGAATTGAAGAACTTCTGTTTCAATCTCACCTTGAGATCTCTTGTTTACGTTTCTGCATAATTGAATTTGAATTTCACTCTCTGGTCATTGCATCTTCTTCTACTTTTCTGCAATCTATTTCTGCAATTTACTTTTCTTCATTTCTTTTGCAATTGTTCTTGTTGGATCAAGGAAGGATTTAAGATCTAGACTTGTTATCTAGTCTCTTCCACTCCTGAGATCTTGAACCATTTTTCATTTGCTGCAACTTAAGCATTGCTTTCTGTTTTAATTTCTCAAGCATTTCTACTTTGCTGTTTAGATCTACTTTGCTTTAATTCATCTTTCACTATTCTGTTTTGTTGCAATTTACTTCTGGTTGTTTAATTTCTGAAATCCCACTTCCTAATTCCCTTTTATCATTCAAGCAATTTACATTTCTTGCACTTTAAGATTCAGTCATTTACATTTCTTGCAATCTAAGTTTCTGCAATTTAATTTACTTGTTCTTTAAGATTTAGCACATTTACTTTCCTGCTCTTTAATTTACTGCACTTTACCCTTCTCCCTTTACGTTTCAAGCAATTTAGTTTCTGTTAATCACAAACCACTCAACCAACACTTGATTTGCTAGACTAAATCAACCACTAAACTAAAATTGCTCAATCCTTCAATCCCTGTGGGATCGACCTCACTCACGTGAGTTTTTATTACTTGATACGACCCGGTATACTTGCCGGTTATACGTGAAAGAAATTTTTCGCGCATCATTTTCTGACTCGGAAAAATTCACTGAATCCAAATATCATATTTGAATTATCAAATTCCAATTGCCAAATCTTCCAACCATATTCGCTCTTATTTAACTTATTATTTAATTAATTTTGGTTAGACCGGGTATTACATTCTACCCCCCTAACAGAAATTTTCGCCCTCGAAAATTCCATCCATCATTGCGAGTACGCGAGCGTAGTCTGCCTCTATATCCAACGCATAACAGTCCCAAGGTCCTTTTATTCTGCACGCTTCCGTTGCCGCGCTCTGATTTCTCTATATTCGAGGTTCTCGGTCATTTGTCCAACGCCGACCAATAGTCTCGTTCCTTACTTTTATCGTCTCATCAACTCACCCTATTAAATCTCAAATCATGTCATCAATAATATCACCATCGTCGTTAATCACAGCCATCGTCCCCCATCACTATAATCAATCAAAGATCATCACCACATCTTAATGATACTCCATCACTATCCTCTCTCTCTGCCAAGCCAATTACCACTAATCACAGCTCAACTCCAAGCATAAACTCCAAACTTACTTTCTTATTCTCAAACCCTCGAATTTCCACATGACTTGCTGTTATAAGGCCTCCGACTCATCAATCAAAAATCCCTTTCATTTCTGGAAAGCAAATGAGTTTGAAATAACAATTTAACAAAATTATAAGAATCCGCTTTCCTTTAATAATCTATAAAAGCATTCGAGACACATCTCTTTTGTTAACGTTACTCATATCAAAAATCATCCTCAAAACTATAACCAACGCTCTTTCAATTTCTTGGGAAAAATTTTCAACAGTACCTCCCCAAAAATTGGAGTTTACCACCCGTCACGGATTCCCTTAAACCAATCTCAGTACCGCATCAGCATTCCAATTTAGTGGTTTTCACATTCGTCTTTCAAAACCAATCATTATAAATCTCAATCTAATTCCAAGGTCACTATGACCAAACATCATGGTACTCATCTCTCAAACACGACAACTTGCACTCTCTCATCATCTAAATCCAATTATGCATCAATGATAATTTCCTCATCCGCTTTAGAACCATCAAAGCTCGCAGCCGCAATCAATTCCAACTATTGGGGATCATTACTTGCAGTAACCCGCTTAACCCTTCTAGTATTCAAACATAAGATACTATAGTAAACTTTTACAGCTCTTATTCGTAGCTATCCTGTGTTACTACTTCAACAAGTTTCCGCTGCTTTATTCTGATCTCTCGTCTAGTACGAGTTCTATCACTTACTTCCTCACAACCACAACTTAGCATGACTGGCATTCACTAGATTTCTATCTATGATAGCCAAAACCACATACCAACTTAATCATACTTTTAACACGTTACCACTCTTTCGCTTACCAATTCTCAAACCGTCGGATCTAACGGTATCACCCGTTGTTGTAGTGAACACACGACCTTGTTGTTGGCCCTTGGTAGTATTCCGATTGACCTTCTTAGGACATTTCCAGGACACGTGTCCAACTCCTCTACAACCATAGCAAAGTCCCAATCCACCTCGACACGGAGTTCCCGGATGATGGCTTTGACATCGCCCACCAGTCATTCCACTCTGAGGTTGCTTTCCGTTAAAGGCCTACCTAATCACTTATGCTCACCAAACCTTCTATTAAGATAACTTAGGGTTATCTAGAACAGATCATAATTTTTCATTCGACCATGTATTATGAGTGAATACCAGCCTTCAGCATTATCTAAAGTGGTAAAGAATTAAGTTATCAGTTTTCTTGTTACCTCAGGTACGAGAATCGGACTTGGCAGTCTCCCGGTCCTTCCAGTGTGGGCAATCTCTGACCAAATGTCCTAGCTTTCCGCAATTGTAACACAAACCCGAACCATAACGACACGGTCTATTTGGGTGATGACCTCCACATCTCTGACAGCTCAAAACATCTGAAATAACCACTATTTGCTTTTCCCTACCTTTTCCTTGGAAATTCTTATTTGTCGCAAGGTCATTTCGCCTTTGGGGAAGACGTTGTGGGTATCCTCTTCTCTTAAACTCTTGACCCCTTGTTGAGTATTCCTGATTGTGCTCTCTGCGGTGGGACTCCTGACGGTCATTCTTCGTCTCAACGGCCTTCCTCACACATTCTTCAGCAATATGGCTCTTGTTCACAAGTTCGGAGAAGACCCTAATCTCCATCGGTCCAACGGAGCTCAGGATTTCACTTCGAAGTCCTCCCTCATACTTAATACACTTCCATTCCTCGAAGTCTCCCGAGATTCCTTGACACATACGAGAAAACCTGAATAACTCCTCAAATTTATTCGTATACTCAGATACGGACATTGTACCCTGCTTCACGTAACATGGCATATATGATGTAGAAATCCAAAACAAATGGCAAACCCAAACAATTCAAACATATGCAAATGATGAATGCCTGCCCTATGGCTGATGATATCATCTGTCGGTTATCAAGCCAACCCGACATGTCCCGTAGCTAACCCGGGCACAGTCTCTCTGTTGCGTATTAATATAATTAGAGGGAATATGTGCCCTGTCACCATTAGAGGGTATCTGTGCCCTGTCGCCATTAGAGGGTATCTGCGCCCTGTCGCCATTAGAGGGTATCGGTGCCCTGTCACCCTTACAACCAGAGAGAAAACACAAGCAT
>NC_029785.2:69003855-69009069 GCF_000816755.2 Arachis ipaensis | reverse complement strand
TAATTTACTATATATCAATATCATTTTGTGTTTTTTAAAATCCTTATATGAACTAAGGAAGCTTCTAGTATAGTGAAAGAATTTTAAGATTTTTAAAGGACTAGGACACATTATGAATTTTTTAAAATTTTGGGTATAATATAAAAATATACTAAGTTAGGATTAGGCTCATTTTTTTAATATATCTATAAAGATATATATTTTTATTAAACACAATCATAAAAAAGACATTTTTATTAGACACATCCACAAAGACACTTCTATTAAACACAATTATAAATAAGAGTTGACAGAAATGTTGTTGGTAACATAACGGAATTGTTTTTTTTATTGAGATAAACAGTAAACTGCAATTGCTCAAACAAATTGCAATTAACATTAGAGAGAGAGCACGAAGACGTTAGAGAAAGAGCGGCGCCGCTTAAAGCAAGCATCTCTCTCCCAATCATAAAGTCAGCACACCACCATCCGCAACTAGCAATGGCAGAACTAGAAGGTCCTATCTAACACCCTGTTTCCAAGCCAGCAGCGGCATACTTCGAAGGAGTTCCATGCGCAGTAGTTGATCCTGTGCTTTTCTCCTCCGTCGTCAAGAATCATCATCATTGCAGATTGAAGGATCAAAGCCCCTGGTAGAATGTAATGTAGGTCTTGTACAAGTTAAATGAGTTATAAAATTACCAAGCATCTTTTGTTTGGACTTGATTGAAAAATAGGAGCCTCTATAGCATAAACATCAATTGGTCTAAATATAATTTACTTTTTTTTGAACATTTCAAAGTCATAGATGGTGGCATAAATAATCCACACAGCATAATGTATCTATGTATGTGTTTTCTGTATCACGTAAAAAAATTTACTGCTTCAGGAAAAAAAAACAACAGCTAACTCATGCATCAATTGCAATCATAAAAAATATTGAAGCAAATTCTCCAATAAAACACTATTCTGTATGAAGTTTAGCACATCCATTAACTTAACATATTCTCATACGGTCTTTAAAGGCTGATTGATTTTGATATGGAAAAGGGTTTAGTGATGTGCATTGAAATGGGTGTTTCACTAATTTTTGCACTGCTATGGGCCAGACAACAAACGCATGTTGCGTCTTTTATTTTCTACAACTAGTTTTTTTTTTTTTTCGAAGCTAAGGAAAAACGTAAGTTGCGTTTTTTGCATGGAGGCACAACAAACGCATGTTGCATTTGTCAGATGGGCATCAAAATTTTTTTTTAACTTAAAACGCAGGATGCGTTTGTCAGACTGATGGGCTCAAATTTTTTTTTGGGCAGAGTAAATCGCATGTTACGTTTTATTTGGGCTGAAAAAAATTTTTTTGAAGTCCGTAAAACGCAGCTTGCATTTTATATGTAAAATAATATTTTAATGAAGAGCCTTGCATATAAATTGCTAACTCAGCTATATCTAACTCGTACCTCATTCCTAAATCCCTCACTTGTACTCCCTTTCACCTTTCATTCATTCATGCATCCCATAATTGTGAGATTTTTTGGGTATTAGAAGGGTAAAAAAAGTGAGATTATGAAAGGTATTGCAAATATACGAGTGTATTATAACGGTGAGGTTATACCGAACACACACGAAGGAGTGACTTTTGTTTGTGAATGTCCGTTTTTATTTGCTATTCCATACACCACGAGTTTTGTAGAGTTGCAAAATGGTCTTTGTGTCAACATACCAAGTCACATTTCGAAAAGGGTGAGCAATATTTTGTATAGGAGTGCTGTACAAGTATTTGGTGGGCTGATACAATTTCAAATAATGGCCATCACTGATGATGCAAGCATGCAGCAGATGTTCTGTATTTATCAACAAACCCGATTTCAGGTGCCGCTAATAGAGCTGTACGTTGAGTTTGAACAGCATACGGGGGTGGACGAGTTTAACGAGGAGGTCAACGTTAACGAGTTTGGGGATATAGGCTGGGAAGAAGATAACGACGACAGTGAAGAGGAGTTCGAAGCCAACTATGAAGTCGATGACGAAAACGATGATGGAGATTTGGCAGGCAATCCGGCGGTGCCAAATAAAGCGCATGCTGTTATAAGCCAGCAGCCGTTTGGTGTTCCGTCTTTTATGCGGACTCTGGATCTCGAAGCCATGCATGCCCCAGAATTTCTTGAGTATGCGAATATGGGTATGTTATATTATGGCTATTAATTCACGTTACCACTAGTGTCCATTTTATTTGCCTTGTCTGACTGATGGTGGTGCACTTGTCGTAGGTGAAGGCAACGTTGCGGCCGAAGATGGTGAATTCAGTGTCGGAATGGAATTTGGCTCTAGAGAGTCGGTGATATCTGCAATCAAAAGCTACACTATCTCTAGAGGAGTTGATTACACTGTGTTTGAGTCTGAGCCGCAAACATTCTATGCGAAATGCAAGGGTTATGGTGCCGGGTGCGATTGGCTTATCCGAGCTAGCTTGATTCGAAAGAAAGCTTGTTGGGAGATCAGGAGATACAATGGCAAACAACACGTGCACCATGGGAATGATCTCGCAAGATCATGCCAAGTTGGACTCAGACACAATTGCAGATGCCATTAGGCTGTTGGTCGAAGCAGATCCGTCGATAAAGGTGAAGTCTATTATTGCAGAAGTTCAGTCAAGGTTCAACTACACTATCAGTTACCGCAAGGCTTGGTTAGCAAAGCAGAAATCTGTCGCAAAAGTTTTTGGTGGTTGGGAAGTTTTTTACCAGACTCTGCCAGTTTGGTTAAAAGCAATGACTGCAAAGATGCCAAAGTCTCGTGTTCAAATAAAGACGCTCCCTGTTTACCGTGAGAGTGAGGAGGTTCAAGGTGTAAGAGTTCTTCATTGCGTTTTTTGGAGCTTCTATCCGTGTATAGTAGCATTCCGATACTTCAAGCCACTGGTGCAGGTTGATGGCACACACCTGTACGGAAAATATAAAGGTGCGCTTCTAGTTGCCGTTGCACAGGATGGGAACCAAAACATTGTGCCTATTGCGTTTGCAATAGTCGAGGGTGAGACGGCAGACGCGTAGGAGTTTTTCCTAAGCAACATGCGGAGATATGTTGTTACCATCGATGGTGTCGGCATTATTTCTGACCGCCATAACTCCATCGACGCAGCAATAGCTCGCAGCAACGGTGCATGGTCACCGCCAAGAGCGTGGCACATGTACTGCATCAGGCACATCGGTTCCAACTTCTTAAGAAGGTTCAAGCCTCCGTATTTGCATAAACTCGTGGTTAACACATGTATTTGATTTCGTTGTTATGGTTCTGTTCGTATTAATTTCGTGGAACTTGCTTATGATTAAATGGTTTCTCCAACAGGATATTCTAGGACGGAGCAAGAGTACAACAAAAACTACCAAAGGCTGAGAGAGCGGGGTGAGGCGTATACGCAGTGGTGTGATGAGATCGGTGTTCAGAGATGGGTGTTGGCATTCGACGGGGGTCATCATTGAGGACATATGACGACAAACTTGGTAGAGTGCATAAATTCTGTCCTTAAGGGTGCACGCAACCTTCCTGTGACTGCCATTGTTAGGTCTACTTTCTATCGGCTGAACGAATTGTTTACTCGAAAGAGCGCCGAGGCTCATGAGCGTGTCCACAACGGATTCACATATTCAGAATTTGCCACCAAAAGAGTCTAAGAAAGTTTTCGACGTGCAGGCAACATTGTGGTCAATATGTTTGACAGGCGCAACAAGATGTTTGAGGTTCACGAAATGCAAGATGGTTCCATTCACACCGTTAATCTCGCGCAACGACACTGAGATTATGGTCATTTCCAGGTCGAGCGACTCCCATGTCGCCACGTCCTTGCATGTTGCGCCAACCAACGTCTTGATTGGCAAAAATATGTGCATGACGTGTACAAGATGTCCGAAATTTGCAAGGTCTACAGAGGCGAATTTGTCCCAATGGGTGACCCATCTACGTGGGCTCCGTATGAAGGAGCGAAGGTGATCGCGAATTGGACATTGAGGCGCGCGACGAAAGGAAGACCCAAGTCAACCCGCTACTTGAATGAGATGGATTCGCGGGACATGCGTCGTCTTCGCCGGTGTACTATATGTGGACGGGAGGGACATAGCCAGAGTCGATGTCCGCAGCGCGCAGGTCCAAGCTCCGCCGGGGATCAATCATGATTAAGACTTTTTATGTAACTTTTTATGTAACTTTTTATGGACCTTTATATGTAACTTTTTATGTAAGCTTTTTTATGTCTTTGTGCGTTTTATTTATGTATGCAGTAAATAACTGGTGCGCAGAAATTGTGATTACACTTTAATTATGTAAAATTCATCGCTCTTTCTTTCCCTGGTAATGGCGCCAAAAATATGATGCCAATACCATGGTTCACAACTTCGCACAACTAACCAGCAAGTGCACTGGGTCGTCCAAGTAATACCTTACGTGAGTAAGGGTCGAATCCCACGGAGATTGTTGGTATGAAGCAAGCTATGATCACCTTGTAAATCTCAGTCAGGCGGATATTAAAATAGTAATGGAGTTTTCGAAAATAATTAATAAAATAGGGATAAAAATACCTATGTAAATCATTGGTGAGAATTTCAGATAAGCGAATAGAGATGCTTTCGTTCCTCTGAACCTCTGCTTTCCTGCTGTCTTCATCCAATCAGTCTTACTCCTTTCCATGGCTGGCTTTATGTGATACATCACCATTGTCAATGGCTACTTTCGGTCTTCTCTCGGGAAAATGATCCAAATGCCCTGTCATGGCACGGCTAATCATCTAGAGGCATCACCCTTGTCAATGACTTCATCTTATCCTCTCAGTGAAAATGGTCAACGCACCCTGTCACGGCACGCTATTCATCTGTCGGTTCTCGATCCTGCTGGAATAGGATTTACTATCCTTTTGCGTCTGTCACTACGCCCCGCAATCGCGAGTTTGAAGCTCGTCACAGTCATTCAATCATTGAATCCTACTCGGAATACCACAGACAAGGTTTAGACCTTCCGGATTCTCTTGAATGCCGCCATCATTCTAGCTTACACCACGAAGATTCCGATTAAGAGATCGAAGAGATACTCATTCAATCTAATGTAGAACGGAAGTGGTTGTCAGGCACGCGTTCATAGGGAATGATGATGATTGTCACGTTCATCACATTCAGGTTGAAGTGCGAATGAATATCTTAGAAGCAAAATAAGATGAATTGAATAGAAAACAGTAGTACTTTGCATTAA
>NC_029785.2:68992479-69003631 GCF_000816755.2 Arachis ipaensis | reverse complement strand
TTATAATAAACTAGCTACTAGGGTTTACAGAAGTAAGTAATTGATGCATAAATCCACTTCCGGGGCCCACTTAGTGTGTGCTTGGGCTGAGCTTTAACTTTTCATGTGCAGAGGCCATTTGTGGAGTTGAACGCCAGGTTTTGATCCATTTCTGGCGTTCAACTCTGGTTTTTGATCCTTTTCTGGCGCTGGACACCAGAATTGGGCAGAGAGCTGGCGTTGAACGCCAGTTTGCGTCATCTATTCTTGGCCAAAGTATAGACTATTATATATTGCTGGAAAGTCGTGGATGTCTACTTTCCAATGCAATTATGATGGAGTGCTCTTGATGTTCCACCCTTAATTGTCCCATGTTGGCACTTAATTCTCCTAGGAAGGTGTTGATTTGCTCCCAATAGTTTTGTGGAGGAAAATGCATTTGAGGCATCTCCGGGATCTCATGGTGATGAGCTTCCTGCGCCTCTTGAGCTCCATGAATGGGCTCTCTTGCTTGCTCCATCTTTTTCTTAGTGATGGGCTTCTCTTCCTTAATAGGAGTGTCTCCTTCTATGAAAGCTTCAGCTGAGTAACATAGATGGCAGATAAGATGAGGAAAAGCTAGCTTTGCCATGGGGGATGACTTTTCGGCTATTTTGTAGAGTTCATTAGAGATGATTTCATGAACTTCTATTTCCTCTCCAATCATGATGCTATGAATCATGATGGCCCGATCCACGGTAACTTCAGATCGGTTGCTAGTGGGAATGATTGAGCATTGAATGAACTCCAACCATCCTCTAGCCACAGGCTTGAGGTCCAATCTTCTTAGTTGAACCGGCTTGCCTTTGGAGTCAATCTTCCATTGAGCTCCTTCCAAATTCTAGAGGATTCTCCGGTCTTAGGTGCCATCAATGGTAATGGAAAAACAAAAAGCTTATGCTTTTACCACACCAAACTTAGAATATTGCTCGCCCTCAAGCAAGAAAAGAAAGAATAGAGGAAGAAGAAGAAGAAAATATGGAGAAGAGGGGTGAAGTGTGTTTCGGCCAAGTAGAAAGGAGAGGGTTGTGTTGTGTGAAAATGAGGAAGAATGGAGGGCTATATATAGGGGAGGGAGGACATCCCTGCACCAATTTAGGCATGCAAAATGCCCTTGCACACAACTCTGGGCGTTCAGCGCCAGGTTGGTGCCCATTTTGGCGTTCAACGCCCATTTGTTGGCCATTTCTGGCGTTGAACGCCAGAACCATGCCTGTTCTGGGCGTTCAGCGCCCAGACACTGCCCATTTTGGGCGTTCAGCACCAGAACCATGCTCTGTTCTGGCGTTGAACGCCAGACAGATGCTCCTCTAGGGTGTGATTTTTCTTCTGCTGTTTTTTATTCTGTTTTTGATTTTTTTGTTTATTTTGTGACTCCACATGATCATGAACCTATAAAGACATATAACTAAGAAAAATATAGTTAGATAAATAAAAATTGGGTTGCCTCCCAACAAGCGCTTCTTTAATGTCAATAGCTTGACAGTGGGCTCTCATGGAGCCTCACAGATGTTCAGAGCATTGTTGAGACTCTCCAACACCAAACTTAGAGTTTGGATATGGGAGTTCAACACCAAACTTAGAGTTTGACTGTGGGGGCTTTGTTTGACTCTACGTTGAGAGAAGCTTTTTATGCTTCCTCTCCATGGATGCAGAGAGAGATCCTTGAGTTGTAAACACAAGGTTGTCCTCATTCAATTGAAGGATTAATTCTCCTCTGTCCACATCAATCACAGCTCTTGATGTGGCGAGGAAAGGTCTTCCTAGGATGATGGATTCATCCTCTTCCTTTCCAGTATCGGATTCACGTCCTCCTCTCCCTCATTGGGTTCGGCCATTTTGGTTATGTCAATGGCCTTGCACTCTCCTTTTGGATTCTCTTTTGTATTGCTTGGGAGAGTACTAGAAGGGATTTCAGTGATCCTTTTACTCAGCTGGCCCACTTGTACTTCCAAATTTCTAATGGAAGACCTTGTTTCATTCATGAAACTTGCAGTGACCTTGGATAGATCAGAGACTAAGTTTGCTAAATTAAAAGTATTTTGTTCAGAGTTCTCTGTCTGTTGCTGAATGGATGATGGAAAAGGCTTGCTATTGCTAAACCTATTTCTTCCACCATTATTAAAGCCTTGTTGAGGCCTTTGATCCTTCCATGAGAAATTTGGATGATTTCTCCATGATGAGTTATAGGTTTTTCCATAAGGTTCACCTAAGTAATTCACCTCTGCTATTGCAGGGTTCTCAGGATCATAAGCTTCTTCTACATAAGAAGCCTCTTGAGCACTGTTGGATGCAGCTTGAATTCCATTCAGACTCTGAGAAATCATATTGACTTGCTGAGTCAATATTTTGTTCTGAGCCAATATGGCATTCAGAGTATCAACTTCAAGAACTCCCTTCTTCATAGGCGTCCCATTACTCATAGGATTCCTCTCAGAAGTGTACATGAACTGGTTGTTAGCAACCATGTCAATGAGTTCTTGAGCTTCTGCAGGCGTTTTCTTTAGGTGAATGGATCCACCTGCAGAGGTATCCAATGACATCTTTGATAGCTCAGATAAACCATCATAGAATATATCCAGGATGGTCCACTCTGAAAGCATGTCAGAAGGACACTTTTTGGTCAGCTGCTTGTATATTTCCCAAGCTTCATAGAGGGATTCACCTTCTTTCTGTTTGAAGGTTTGAACATCCACTCTAAGCTTGCTCAGCTTTTGAGGAGGAAAGAACTTGGCTAAGAAAGTCGTGACCAGCTTATCCCAAGAGTTCAGGCTGTCTTTGGGTTGAGAGTCCAACCATATTCTAGCTCTGTCTCTTACAGCAAAAGGGAAAAGCATGAGCCTTTAGACTTTAGGATCTACTCCATTAGTCTTAACAGTATCACATATCTGCAAGAATTCAGTTAAGAACTGAAAAGGATCTTCAGATGGAAGTCCATGAAACTTGCAGTTCTGCTGCATCAGAGAAACTAATTGAGGTTTCAGCTCAAAGTTGTTTGCTCCAATGGCAGGAATGGAGATGCTTCTTCCATGTAAATTGGAATTAGGTGCAGTAAAGTCACCAAGCATCCTCCTTGCATTATTATTATTTTCGGCTACCATCTCCTTTACTTGTTCGAAATTTTCAATAAGGTTGTCTCTGGATTGTTGTAATTTAGCTTCTCTTAGTTTTCTTTTCAGAGTCCTTTCAGGTTCTGGATCAGCTTCAACAAGAATGCCTTTTTCTCTGTCCCTGCTCATAAGAAAGAGAAGAGAAAAAGAAAAGAAGAGGAATCCTTTATGTCACAGTAAAGAGGTTCCTTATTGTTAGTAGAAAAAGAAGAAGAAGAAAAATTCGAACACAGATAGAGAGAGGGCACTACAAAAAATTCTGGTTAAAACGGCGGTGTTTTTGGGTATTTACGGCGGTTTGAACCGCCATTATTACCAAGAACGGCGGTTTTAGGAAGTGACGTAATTCTGGGCGCCATTCTGGTTATTACGGCGGTTTTCAGAAAACCGCCACAATTTCCTGGGTTAAAACGGCGGTTTTTGGATAGGTTAAAACGGTGGTTCGAACCGCCATTATTTCCAAATAAAACGGCGGTTTTTTTGGTTGGTTAAAACGGCGGTTCAAACCGTCGTTATTTCCAGGGTAAAATGGCATTTTTGGTTGGTTAAAATGGCGTTTATGAACCGCCGTTTTTACCCTAACAGAGTAGTGTTTTGTTGGTTAAAATGGCTTTGAAACCGCCATTTTTACTGGATTAAAATGGCATTTTTAGTTGGTTAAAATGGCATTTTGAACCGCCATTTTTACCCTGACAGTGGCATTTTTATTGGTTAAAACGGCGTTTAAAACCGCCATTTTTACCGTGTTTAAAAGACGTTTCATGTTGTTTAAAATGGCAGTTACAAGCCGCCATTTTTACCGGATGAAAGTGACATTTTTTATCGTTTAAAAATGTAGTTTTAACCGTCGTTTTTACCGTATTAAACAAATAAATTTTTGGCCTGCACGGGCAAGAAATTAAATTTCCTTTGGTAGTGTTGGTAGATGGGATTGCCTCTAATAACACCATGCATCATTCATATGATGATTATGCTTTCATTATAACAAATATGACAAATCACGCATGTTAATAAAGGGGCCCAACAACATAATCAAAGTCAGGATACACTAACTGCACAATATTATCTCAGTCTAGATACATAACCTATAGTGGGCTGCAAAGTGCAAAACCCGTGTGAATCTACACTAATACATCTCCTACCATTAAGGACAAGAACACATGACTTGTGTTCCCATTTTCATAAGGAAAGAGTTTAACAAGTGCTTTTGCATCTCTTAACAAAACAAACACATTACAAGAAGAAAATAGTACTCGATAGCTTTGCAGAAAAAGACAAAAGACTAACTGAAAGACACATTCTTATATTTGTATGTAGGGAACTTAACATACCCTCATAGATATTGGGTGTTCCTCATGGAAGCTCCAAGATTCGCTATGGCATCTGAAACTTTCTCCTTGGCAGCTTCGTAACGATCCTTGGCCTCCCTGGACATGGTATCCTTTGCTGACTGGTATGCCTGATCAACTTCTTACTTAGCTTGGTCAAAAGTTTCTGCCATTTTTTGTCTTCCATATTCCATTGCCCCACCCATCTTGTCTCAAGCATCATAGGCCCTATCTCCAACCACGTTCATTTGCTCCTTGGCTCCATAATAGGCATCACCTGCGTTATCTCTTCCATACTCCATTGCTCCTTTTACTTTATTCTTTACATCATAGGTTCTCTGTGAAGCCATCTTCATTCTCTCTCTGGTTCCATCATAAGCATTGTTTGCTTTGTCCTTGGCATATTCCATCGCCCCACCCATCGAGTCCTTGGCATCATACAATTTTTCTGACATCATATCTGAAGCCATGTTTATTTTCTGCTTACCCTCCTCATAAGCATTGGCTGCTCTATCTCTTCCGTAACTCATGGACTCGGCCATGTTATCTTTAGCATTTTGTGCCATGGTTGAAGCCTTGTCCGACGCGGAGGACATCGTCTGCTTAGTATTCTCATAGGTATCTGCCATTCTTTCTCTAGCATTACCCATGGCTTATTGCATCATGATTTTTGCATCAGTTTCTCTATCTGTTGGCATTCTGATGATCTTGCCATCTCCGTCATAAGCCTGGCCAGCATTTTCCCTTCCATACCCCATGGCTCCTGAAACTGCTTCCCTAGCATCTGCTACCCTTTGAGATGCATACTCTGAAGCTCCTAAATAAACAAGACAAAGGCCATTCTAGGATTAAGTGTGAGAGACTTAACCATATATACTGTATACTATGTAACACAATATGATGATTGCATCAAAGTTGAATTCACAATAGAATCATAAATAGAAAGTGCAAAGATCGAGCAAATACCGGATGCCGTAGATTTGAATGACTCTGTAGCCCTCGAGGCAGCATCTTTAGCTTTATACTTCATGTCATTAGCCACTTGTCCAAGATCATTTTGACCACTTGATTTGAATTCCTGCCATGGCACGAAGTGCCCATGCCCGGACCAATGGATTTGTGTCCCCCAGGTCCTTCTGGAAACAATTAATTGATAGCTATTCTTCATTTGGATGCCTAAAGAATGAAACAGAAAAAGCAAGAGAATGATGGCCTCATAACAACAATTCATTATCTAACAAAATTTAACATTCTATAATACTACATCTCATGAACTGGGGTATAATTACTTGAGGGTCAATAGGACATTTTTCTAGGGTCAATAGGACTATTGATCAATAGGGTCAATAGTACATGTGCTTCTTCACTTCCAATGATTGAGAAGCAACATTTTTAACAACCTGCAATTTTTCATTCAATGGTAAATGGAGGGAGAACAGAACGTGAGAAAGAGTAAATGATTGGAAAAAAATGAATAATGGAAATTACGTTATTGTGCTTATTTTCCTTCCCCTACCAAAACAAGAAGATTATAGTGCCACTTTAAAAGCCTCAAACTTCATCTAATTGGCTTGGCTAAAAGAGATTAGAACAGAACCAATAGGAACATATGTGACATGTAACAATGAATCAAAGAAAAATTCTCCCTATAATTTATATTTACATTGCAGTTGAAGAGGCATAGCTTTCTAGTGATAAGGATTAATCCCCTCACCAAAGACTAATAAAAGCCTTTCTAGTGACAAGAAATATAATATGATACTTTTCATATACCAAACACATAAGAAACATTCAATCAAGAGGATCTCCAAACAAAATGAAAAGGCTTTTATTTGGTATTATTTAATAGATTGATACAACAGATATAGAAAAGATAAAGATCAAATTTGCATCAAGTTGAATCAAACAAAGTTAGGGAAACATAAAACTTAGTCTCCACCAATGGGTAATTTATAATACGAACATTCCTTTAGAATATAGGTTGAGGAACAAGTCAGACCCTATAGAATAACTGTCTTACTCAAATTTACATAGTTTATTAAGCACCTGATAGAAGTGTTCGTGCTTTGATACCACATCACATGAAGTAAGTTTTTCTGCTGAAAAAAAGAAGATAAATTGAGAATCATTAAAATGAAAAATCAGGGAGAGGAACAAACATAAAATAGGAAGTGTAAGTAACAAAAACAAACCTAGATCGGAGAATCCCCAACCGAGAATGTCAAAGGCCCAACCTAGGAAGAGTAAATAGGATATATTAGAGAAGCAGATGAGACCTGTGTGCAAATGTCAAGATTAGTTTCAAACTTGAAAATATTAAAACTTGAAACTTTCAAAGTAAAGTAGCTAGCAACAAGCGTTGAAGAAGATCTAAAGCTTATTTCACATGAAAAATTATCACCAACACATTCATTAAAATCAATATAATCACTCAACAGTTTTATCAAAGGGTATATATTACTAGCATTAACTAACACCCAATAATCAGCTATCAAAGGAGTAGAAGAAAATTATTAAACAATAACAACATTAAAAGCCAATTCCTTCTTGATGCCGTAACAAGTTTAATGTCTTCCAAACAAACCATACACTAAAATATCTCTTCATTATCCCACTCGGTAATGCTATCATCAAACACTTTCTTATAGTGATAACTCAAAATCTGCCCAATAACTCAAATGGAACTCAGAGATTTACAATAACGTTGCTAACCTTAGAATTCAATGCTTCGTTGGCTTCGATTCTATCATGCTCTGCAGAATGGAAACCAAAAAATAAATAAATAAAATGAAAGAAGAACAAAGTTGAGCAATAGATCAAGAATTTGAAAGAACCAAAGTATGTACCCAACTACAATCAAACATAAATGTAAATCAAAGTGCAAACTTATGTTGTAATTAAACAATTCTATTTTATTATGAATCTATTTTATCAAAATCCTCAGTCCACTTTCAGAACCTAACCTGATTAAACGCATGCAATTTGCCTTTAATGGCAGCAGCACCAGTTGTCACTTGTGTCATCCTCTGCCATTTGTTGATTGACTTGTCTCTGAAAGATGCTATTCTACAAGATACAATACAATAATGAACAGAATCAGCCAAATAAACATGCATGAAGATTGTATCACAATGTTGTGAGAAAAATTCAAAATACTAAAACTTTTCAATTATATATACATGAAAAAAAGAGCTAAGAATCTTAATAATGCACCAAATTGAAAAAAAATATGGGATAACCTCTAGCTAGATTTTTAATTTGGTTTTTAGAATTGAATTACTTATTATTACTCTCAATATTCTAATAATTAAAATAAAATTTGTAATCTTCTAAAATAGTTTATTTGATCTAGGTATATATAGGGGATCCATTTTTTATACATAAAATCAGTCACACTCAATATTCTAATAATTAAAATAAAATTGAAATCTTATAAAATAGTTTATTCTTAATAATTATTATTAGATCTAGTTATAGGATCTATTTTTGTATACATAAATAAAGTCACTGATCATCAATTCATGAAACTATAAATACACACTTGTTGATGGAGTCTCTTTTTGTCTTTTTCAGCATTGTTGGAAGCAAAAAAAGAAAACCAGAGGAGGCATGATGACACACACAAGTGAAAATTTATGAGCATGATGAATTGAAAGCCAATATAGAATCTAAAGTTGTATTCTTTTTTATCTTTCATATGTAAGTTCCAAGTCAAGAAACACACCTCTTGGAGTTCCAATATAGAATCTAACATTTTCATCTGCTTCACAAAATGAAGACTTGACTGGATCCTACAGGCAATATTCCGTGTTACCATCAGTCATGAAACTCAAATCTGCATGAAAATCTCTCAATCATTGAACAGAATTCAAAATTGACTATTATTTTCTTTCTTGTGATAAAAAAATTATGCATTAAGTGGCCTCAAATGTTCTGGTACTAGACTAAACAAACCTCTCATTTTGCAGTGTATTGTAAGTGTAATGCTCTTTCCACAGCTAACCGGACCATCTAACACAACTTGCTTCCTAACTTTAACACCTAAAAAAAGAAACAGACACGCAAATCACACTGAACCTCACTTTAAAAAAATCAAGCCAAAGACACATCACCATCAGCCTCAAGCATGCACCGATTTGAAAGATTTAAGCTATAATTTATAAACTGAAGCTGGAAAAAGAAGAAATAGTACTCACATATATGAAGCTATTCTCCTGCACTTGGTTTCCATCATCAATCACTGTCATTATCAAAATTTACATCACATTTATCAAACATAATAAGTATTCATTCACACAGCAACGAGTTAAATAAAGAAAATCTAAATAATGTACTTCTTGTTCAATTTAACTATATTCGTATTCAAGAAGAGACTCATCACAGTATCAAAGAGCAGAGAATCGCACTTTTGAACCCTAGAATGTAGAAAGATAGAAAATTGACCTGCCGATCTAGAACTAAAGGGAGGCACTGAGGATTTTGGCGGAGAAGACACAGAAGATGGCAAGGAGGAAGCTGGAGGAGGAATCACCGGAAAAGATCGCGACTGGAGATGTCGTCGAAGGAGATTGCCGCTGGAGGAGGTGTTGCCGGAGAAGATCGTCAGGAGGAGATGTCGCGGAGAAGATCGTCATTAGAGGATATCGTCACAGGAGGCGAATGCAGAAAGAGATCGCCGCTGGAGAAGCTGTCGCTGGAGGAGATGTCACCGGAAGATCGTCGAGATCGTTGAAAAATGCAAGATGTCATACCTTCGTTTTGGAGAACGCCGCTGAAGATCGTCGGAGAACGCCGCTAAGAAGATCGTCATCGGAGCAGTCGTTGGAGCAGTCACTGGAGAGTGCCGTTGAGAAGATCGCTGGAGCAGCTTCACTTTTTCGGGTTTCACTTTCACCAGATAAGATAAGTGTTAGGGTTTCCTTGCTTTTGGGCTTTTGGCTCTTTTTTTTTTAAAATACTGGCTTCGATAATGGCGGTTGAAAACCGCCAAAATCACCAACAAAATGCCATTTTAAAAAAATTAATTATGGCAACATCATAAAATGCCATAATATCCGAATATAATGGCAGTTCTTTAAAGTTGCCATAATATAAATGCCATTTTAAACTCTTTTTTTTGTAGTGGGGTTCGGATTTTTGGTGGTGTGAGGAAGAGATGTTAGTAGATAAATAAATAAATAGAAGGGGATGAGAGAGAAGGAATTTTCGAAAATAATTTTTGAAAAAGAGTTAGTGATTTTCGAAAATAGTTTTGAAAAAGGTTAGTAGTTTTTCGAAAATTCAAACAAAAAAATAATTAGTTAATTAAAAAGAAATTTTTGAAAAAGGGGGAAGATATTTTCGAAAATAAGAGAGAGTTAGTTAGGTGGTTTTGAAAAAGATAAGAAACAAACAAAAAGTAATTTTAAAACCTCAATTAATGACTTGATTCATAAGAAATCACAAGATATGATTCTAGAACTTAAAGTTTGAATCTTTCTTAACAAGCAAGTTACAAACTTCAAATTTTTGAATCAAAACATTAATTGGTGATGTTATTTTCGAAAATATGATGTAAAATTAAGAAAAAGATTTTTGAAAAATATTTTTGAAATTTTCGAAAATAACTAAAAAAATTGAAAAAGATTTTGAAACAGATAAGATTTTCAAATTGAAAATTTGATTTGACTCATAAAAACAACTAGATTTTAAAAATTTTTGAAAAGGTCAAATCTAATTTTCAAAATTTTGAGAGAGAAAAAGGGAAAGATATTTTTT
Source organism: Arachis ipaensis (assembly GCF_000816755.2). Classification (NCBI taxonomy): domain Eukaryota; kingdom Viridiplantae; phylum Streptophyta; class Magnoliopsida; order Fabales; family Fabaceae; genus Arachis; species Arachis ipaensis. The sequence goes on along the minus strand of NC_029785.2, from coordinate 68,993,418 downwards.
TGATTTTTTAATTTTTTATGATGAGAGAGAAAAACACTAAAAAGATGCAATGCATGAAATTTTTAGATCAAAACATATGATGCATGCAAGAATGCTATGAATGTCAAGATGAACACCAAGAACACTATGAAGATCATGATAAACACCAAGAACATATTTTTGAAAAATTTTTAATGCAAAGAAAACATGAAAGACACCAAACTTAGAATTCTTTAATGCTTAGACACTAAGAATTCAAGAATGCATATGAAAAACAAGAAAAGACTCAAAACATGCAAATGCAAAGATCAAACAAGAAGACTTACTAAGAACAACTTGAAGATCATGAAGAACACTATGAATGCATGAAAATTTTCGAAAAATGCAAGATGCACATGCAATTAACACCAAACTTATAACATGACTCAAGACTCAAACAAAAAAACACAAAAAATATTTTTGATTTTTTATGATTTTCTAAATTTTTTTTTGGAATTTTATTTTTCGAAAATTATTTGAAAAACAAAAATGAGGATTTCAAAATCTTTAATATGAATTCCAGGAATCTTGTGCTCTTTAGTCTAAAGCTCCAATCAAAGGGTCAGACATGGCTTAATAGCCAGTCAAGCTTTAGAATAGATTTACATCCATTGAGGTGATTAGTTGAAGACCAATCCCAAAGGAGTTTGGGTATGGCTTTTCAGCCAGATAGGATTCAACATGTTACCATGAAACTCTAGAATTCATTCTTGAAAGTTTTGAAGCCATAGAATAATTTATTTTTGAAAACATTTTTATTTTAAATTTTTTTTTTCGAAAACAAAGGGGAAAATTTTGAAAGATTCTTGAAAAATTTTTGAAGAGAAAACAAAAAGAAAATTACCTAATCTGAGCAACAAGATGAACCGTCAGTTGTCCATACTCGAACAATCCCCGGCAACGGCGCCAAAAACTTGGTGC
>NC_029785.2:68983792-68992434 GCF_000816755.2 Arachis ipaensis | reverse complement strand
ATTGAATCCTACTCGGAATACCACAGACAAGGTTTAGACCTTCCGGATTCTCTTGAATGCCACCATCATTCTAGCTTACACCATGAAGATTCCGATTAAGAAATCTAAGAGATACTCATTCAATTCTAATGTAGAACGGAAGTGGTTGTCAGGCACGCGTTCATAAGGAATGATGATGATTGTCACGTTCATCACATTCAGGTTGAAGTGCGAATGAATATCTTGGAAGCGAAATAAGATGAATTGAATAGAAAATAGTAGTACTTTGCATTAATCCTTGAGGAACAGCAGAGCTCCACACCTTAATCTATGAAGTGTAGAAACTCTACCGTTAAAAATACATAAGTGAAAGGTCCAGGCATGGCCGAATGGCCAGCCCCTCTGATCTAAGAACCAGGCGTCCAAAGATATAACTCAGGATCAAAAGATAATCCAAAGATGTCTAATACAATAGTAAGAGGTCCTATTTATAATAAACTAGCTACTAGGATTTACAGAAGTAAGTAATTGCTGCATAAATCCACTTCCTGGGTCCACTTGGTGTGTGCTTGGGCTGAACTTTAACTTTCCATGTGCAGAGGCCATTTGTGGAGTTGAACGCCAGGTTTTGATCCATTTCTGGCGTTCAGCTCTGGTTTTTTATCCCTTTCTGGCGCTGAACTCCAGAATTGGGTAGAGAGCTGGCGTTGAATGTCAGTTTGCGTCATCTATTCTTGGCCAAAGTATGGACTATTATATATTGCTGGAAAGCCCTGGATATCTACTTTTCAACGCAATTCGAAGCGCGCCATTTTGAGTTCTGTAGCTCCAGAAAATCTACTTTGAGTGCAGGGAGGTCAGAATCCAACAGCATCAGCAGTCCTTCTTCAACCTCTGAATCTGATTTCTGCTCAAGTCCCTCAATTTCAGCTAGAAAATACCTGAAATTCCAGAAAAACACACAAACTCATAGTAAAGTCCAGAAATGTGAATTTAACATAAAAACTAATGAAAACATCCCTAAAAGTAACTAGATCCTACTAAAAACAATGTCAAAAAGCGTATAAATTATCCGCTCATCAATGAACAAGGGAGGTTCATCTTCCCGAGTTTCAATACCAAATAATTTGGCATTCAGCTTCATGATTGCACCAAGAAACTTGGCAGTTTGCTCTTTAGTAACATCCTTATTCTCTTCCGAAGAGGAATACTCATCAGAGCTCATGAATGGCATAAGGAGGTTCAATGGAATCTCTATGGTCTCTAGATGAGCCTCAGAGTCCTTTGGTTCCTCAGAGGGAAACTCCTTATTGATCACTGGGCGTCCCAAAAGGTCTTCCTCTTTGGGATTCACGTCCTCTCCTTCCCTTACAGGTTCGGCCATGGTGCTTATGTCAATGGCCTTGCACTCTCCTTTTGGATTCTCTTTTGTATTGCTTGGGAGAGCACTAGGAGGGATTTCAGTGATCCTTTTACTCAGCTGGCCCACTTGTGCTTCCAGATTTCTAATGGAAGACCTTGTTTCATTCATGAAACTTGCAGTGGCCTTGGATAGATCATAGACTAAGTTTGCTAAATTAAAAGTATTTTGTTCAGAGTTCTCTGTCTGTTGCTGAGTGGATGATGGAAAAGGCTTGCTATTGCTAAACCTGTTTCTTCCACCATTATTAAAGCCTTGTTGAGGCCTTTGATCCTTCCATGAGAAATTTGGATGATTTCTCCATGATGAGTTATAGGTGTTTCCATAAGGTTCACCTAAGTAATTCACCTCTGCTATTGCAGGGTTCTCAGGATCATAAGCCTCTTCTGCATAAGAAGCCTCTTGAGTACTGTTGGATGCAGCTTGCATTCCATTCAGACTCTGAGAAATCATATTGACTTGCTGAGTCAATATTTTGTTCTAAGCCAATATGGTATTCAGAGTATCAACTTCAAGAACTCCCTTCTTCATAGGCGTCCCATTACTCACAGGATTCCTCTCAGAAGTGTACATGAACTGGTTATTAGCAACCATGTCAATGAGTTCTTGAGCTTCTGCAGGCGTTTTCTTTAGGTGAATAGATCCACCTGCAGAGGTATCCAATGACATCTTTGATAGCTCAGATAAACCATCATAGAATATATCCAGGATGGTCCATTCTGAAAGCATGTCAGAAGGACACTTTTTGGTCAGCTGCTTGTATCTTTCCCAAGCTTCATAGAGGGATTCACCTTCTTTCTGTTTGAAGGTTTGAACATCCACTCTAAGCTTGCTCAGCTTTTGAGGAGGAAAGAACTTGGCTAAGAAAGCCGTGACCAGCTTATCCCAAGAGTTCAGGCTATCTCTAGGTTGAGAGTCCAACCACACTCTAGCTCTGATCCAAATGCCCTGTCACGGCACGGCTAATCGTCTGGAGGCATCACCCTTGTCAATGGCTTCATCTTTTCTCTTCAGAGTCCTTTCAGGTTCTGGATCTGCTTCAACAAGAATGTTCTTGTCCTTGCTCCTGCTCATCTGACAAAGAAGAAGGCACAGAGAAAATAATAATAATAATATGGATCCTTTATATCACAGTATAGAGGTCCTTGTGTTAGTAGAAGAAAAGAAGAAGAAAATCTGAACTCAGAGAGAGAGAGAGGGTTCGGATTTTTGGTGATGTGAGGAAGAGATGTTAGTAGATGAATAAATAAATAGAAGGAGATGAGAGAAAAGGATTTTCGAAAATAATTTTTGAAAAAAAGAGTTAGTGATTTTCGAAAATAGTTTTGAAAAAGGTTAGTAGTTTTTCGAAAATTCAAATAAAAAAATAATTAGTTAATTAAAAAGAAATTTTTGAAAAAGGGGGAAGATATTTTCGAAAATTAGAGAGAGAGAGAGAGAGTTAGTTAGGTAGTTTTGAAAAAGGTAAGAAGCAAACAAAAAGTTAGTTAGTTAGTTGAAACAAATTTTGAAAAGATAAGAGGTTAGGAAGTTAGAAAAGATATTTTGAAATCAAATTTTTGAAAAAGATAAGATAAGAAGATATTTTTGAAAAGATGTGATAGAAATTAGTTTTTGAGAAAGATTTGATTTTTAAAATCACAATTAAAGACTTGATTCACAAGAAATCACAAGATATGATTCTATAACTTAAAGTTTGAATCTTTCTTAACAAGCAAGTAACAAACTTCAAATTTTTGAATCAAAATATTAATTGTTATTGTTATTTTCGAAAATTTTGTGATAAAGATAAGAAAAAGATTTTTTTGAAAAACATTTTTATAATTTTCGAAAATAACTAAGAAAAATGAAAAAGGTTTGATTTTTGAAAAAGATTTTGAAAAAGATAAGATTTTCAAATTGAAAATTTGATTTGACTCATAAGAAACAACTAGATTTTAAAAATTTTGAAAAAGTCAATTCAAATTTTCGAATTTGATGAGGAGAAAAAGGGGAAAAATATTTTTTTTGATTTTTGAAATTTTTATGATGAGAGAGAAAAATAATGAAAATGATGCAATGCATGAAAATTTTAGATCAAAACAATGAATGCATGCAAGAATGCTATGAATGTCAAGATGAACACCAAGAACACTTTGAAGGTCATGATGAACATCAAGAACATATTTTTGAAAAATTTTTAATGCAAGAAAAACATGCAAGACACCAAACTTAGAATTCTTTAATGCTTAGACACTAAGAATTCAAGAATGCATATGANTTTTTGAAAAATTTTTGAAAAGAAAATAAAAAGAAAATTACCTAATCTGAGCAACAAGATGAACCGTCAGTTGTCCAAACTCGAACAATCCCCGGCAACGGCGCCAAAAACTTGGTGCGCAGAAATTGTGATTACACTTTAATTATGTAAAATTCATCGCTCTTTCTTTCCTTGGTAATGGCGCCAAAAATATGATGTCAATACCATGGTTCACAACTTCGCACAACTAACCAGCAAGTGCACTGGGTCGTCCAAGTAATACCTTACGTGAGTAAGGGTCGAATCCCACGGAGATTGTTGGTATGAAGCAAGCTATGGTCACCTTGTAAATCTCAGTCAGGCGGATATTAAAATAGTAATGGAGTTTTCAAAAATAATTAATAAAATAGGGATAGAAATACTTATGTAAATCATTGGTGAGAATTTCAGATAAGCGAATAGAGATGCTTTCGTTCCTCTGAACCTCTGCTTTCTTGTTGTCTTCATCCAATCAGTCTTACTCCTTTCCATGGCTGGCTTTATGTGATACATCACCATTGTCAATGGCTACTTTCGATCTTCTCTCGGGAAAATGATCCAAATGCCTTGTCACGGCACGGCTAATCGTCTGGAGGCATCACCCTTGTCAATGGCTTCATCTTATCCTCTCAGTGAAAATGGTCAACGCACCCTGTCACGGCACGGCTATTCATCTGTCGGTTCTTGATCCTGCTGGAATAGGATTTACTATCCTTTTGCGTCTGTCACTACGCCCGGCAATCGCGAGTTTGAAGCTCGTCACAGTCATTCACTCATTGAATCCTACTCGGAATACCACAGACAAGGTTTAGACCTTCCAGATTCTCTTGAATGCCGCTATCATTCTAGCTTACACCACGAAGATTCCGATTAAGAAACCTAAGAGATACTCATTCAATTCTAATGTAGAACGGAAGTGGTTGTCAAGCACGCGTTCATAGGGAATGATGATGATTGTCACGTTCATCACATTCAGGTTGAACTGCGAATGAATATCTTAGAAGCGAAATAAGATGAATTGAATAGAAAACAGTAGTTCTTTGCATTAATCCTTGAGGAACAGCAGAGCTCCACACCTTAATCTATGGAGTGTAGTAACTCTACCGTTAAAAATACATAAGTGAAAGGTCCAGGCATGGCCAAATGGCCAGCCCCTCTGATCTAAGAACCAGGCATCCAGAGATATAACTCAGGATCAAAAGATAATCCAAAGATCTCTAATACAATAGTAAGAGGTCCTATTTATAATAAACTAGCTACTAGGGTTTACAGAAGTAAGTAATTGATGCATAAATCCACTTCTGGGGCCCACTTAGTGTGTGCTTGGGCTGAGCTTTAACTTTCCACGTGCAGAGGCCATTTGTGGAGTTGAACGCCAGGATTTGATCCATTTCTGGCATTCAACTCTGGTTTTTTATCCTTTTCTGGCGCTGGACGCCAGAATTGGGCAGAGAGCTGGCGTTGAACACCAGTTTGCGTCATCTATTCTTGGCCAAAGTATGGACTATTATATAGTGCCGGAAAGCCCTGGATGTCTACTTTCCAACGCAATTGGAAGCGCGCCATTTCAAGTTCTGTAACTCTAGAACATCTACTTTGAGTGCAGGGAGGTCAGAATCCAACAGCATCAGCAGTCCTTCTTCAACCTCTGAATCTGATTTCTGCTCAAGTCCCTCAATTTCAGCCAGAAAATACCTGAAATCACAGAAAAACACACAAACTCATAGTAAAGTCCAGAAATGTGAATTTAACATAAAAACTAATGAAAACATCCCTAAAAGTAACTAGATTCTACTAAAAACATACTAAAAACAATGTCAAAAAGCATATAAATTATCCGCTTATCAATAACGAATAATAACTACGAATATAGATAGTAATAGAGACGATTACAAATAGAAACATCTAAAAATACTATACGATATCCATCACTGAATAAAAACATCTAAACATTTAAACATAGTAACAGAGACGATTACAAATAGAAACATCTAAACATATAGTAATTGAGACGATTACTAATACAAACATCTAAACACATAGTAATAGAGAAGGTGACTAACAGAGACATCTAAACATACTATACGATCTACATCACTGAATAAAAACATAAACTCAAACGGACTGAACTAAACTGCATCAACCTACTTCCTAGGCACCTTCTTCGCGTACTGAGATGGGGTGTATTTGTCCGGAGGCGCAATCTGTGTCCGTAAATTATACGGATGACCTTGAGTACTACTGGAGTCACCAACACCGACATCTGGCATGCTGGCACCTCCAGTGTCATAAGCACTGGATCTACTCATGCCCCGAGCACTATATCCACCAGAATGAGACTTATGCTGGAGGGCATCTCCCAGAAATCCCTCTTCCGGCTGTGGGCATTCATTCAAGTCGAACAACGCAGTGCGTGGTGGTGCGGACAGACGAGTAGGACCTACATGACCCGGCGATCGATCCATACTGAAGTCACTAGCATGACCTGACGTGGTCCGACGACCAACAGACGGCTCACTACCAACAGGCCCTTGCTGCTCTCGCGCTGGAAATAGCTGAGATGTCTCTCTCATGAGTCGAGAGAAGCTTATCGAATCAAGCCCAACAAATGGAATTAACTGACTATCTGTTGGAATGAGCAACTGTGGTATGTAGGGCTCAGCTGCCTGATGTTGTTGTGGTTCCTGAACGTGCTGCTCATATGCCGGCACCTGATAATGCTGCTCATACCCTGGCATCATGAACTGGGGGTCATATGCCAGCGCCTGGAACTGGGCTCATATGCAGGCGCCTGGAACTGGGGCTCATGTGGCGGCACCTAATTGTAAATGAATGACGCTAATCAATAACGGTAACATTAAAGCTTATAATTAACAACGGTAATATTAACACCAATAAACCTTAACGATACCTGAAACCCTTGATTATAGGCCAGTTCCTGATGCTGAGGTCCAGCTGGTTGTGGTGGACCTTCTTGCTGTGTGTTCGCGTCGGCCTCTTCACCTGCAACTCTATCTGACAGTCGTAGGTGACCCCCATATTGCTGTGTGTACCAGTCATAGTACAATGGGAGGGGATGGAAGTTGACAATCTCCTCCCCTACCTGCAGTGTATCATAGCGGCCAGAACATCACATGTCAAGACATTCCTTGGTCCGGTCTCTCCAGTCATGATGCTGGGCACCGCTCAAACACCTGCAATAAGCACTACCGATCTAAAATGCCGGGTCTGGTGGAAGCTGCTGCAACCCGAATTGTCGATGAACTCGATCTGTTGGGTGCCATTCTATACATTCGAACGACACTAACGGCGACTTCGTGGAGCACATAAACAAATTTAGGCCGAGGTCGACCGGAACATCCACTTCAATATACGGCCACCATGTAAACTGCACACCAGTAACCACGAGACCTATTAGTAACATTATTTTTCTTAACAAAGACGCTAACCTAAATGGTTAAAATTTACATCGTTGACTCCCATGTCATCGAGTCCTCGCCTAAACTGCGCCGTAGACCTCCGTGTATATCGTGTATGCCGGCGCCAATGACTCCACCTAAGCACAAGTAGGATGACCTCAACAACAACAACAACAACTACAACAACAACAATTATAATAATAATAATAACAGTAAAGTACAATACCATCGCGCAAGTAGAACACCAATATCGAGAAGCTGATTGCGCGGTATAGGGGCCATGAACGGCATACACTCCCACGCCCAAATAAAAAGCAAAATCAGTGGCCCATCCATCTCTTTACAGTTGTACCGCGATGCACGACACAACAATCTGTATAGATGTGCCAGACTAGCTGCCCCCCAACTGTATCGTGAGATCTGATGAAAATCCTGAAGTAGAGGCAAAAAATTCAAGTTCAAAGACGTGGTGGACTTATCTGGAAACACCACTGTACCAAGCACGCAAAAAATGTGAGCCCTGACGTACCGCTCAATAGACTCCTGCGTGTCACACGGTTCACTGTCTCTGCACTGCCGGACCCAATGGAGATTTACCTTGCCCAACACGTGATCGTCCGGACCCGGTTGCCGACCAAAACAAGCAACACAGTTATCTACCAAAAACTGGTAACTGCTATCCGATCTAACCGTGACGGGTTCTCCGTTAACCTGGAGGCCAAGTATATGTATCACGTCTTCCAGCGTCACCATCACTTCACCCACTGGAAGGTGGAACGTGTGGGTTTCTGGCCTCCATCGTTCCACCAAGGCACTTAAGAGTACAGAATGACCTCTCATTTCACCAATTCGCAAAACGTGTTGAAACCCAGTTAATGCTAGTGCCTCTGCAGCTCTCTCATTAAAGGTATCCGGCGGATCAAGTTTTCTAGGCAACAAATTTATGATCTCCTGCAAAAAAAAAGATAATATTCATTGAAATTAACAACAACTAACACAATAATATTAATCCAACAACAACAACAACAACAACAACAACAACAACAAGAATAATAATAATAATAATAATAATCCGGTTACTACTACTACTACTACTACTACTACTACTACTACTACTTTTATTTTACTATAAGTTTTATTGAAGGATTTCAAAAACCTGAAAAAACTTATTTTTCACATGGAATTTCTAAAAAATGTTACCATGGAAATGATTCACCACATCTTCATCATACCTTTAACCCACAATTAAATTCTATAGTAGACATGCTTGAAGAAATATTAGTATCTATAAAATTTCAAATAAATAAGGAAAAAGAGAACCCCAAAGAAGAAAAATTTCACAATATAATCAACATAACAGATTTAAAAGTAAAACCACCACTAAAATTATGAATATTGAAGAAAAATTAGAAGAAGTTACAATGCTTTTTAAACAATTAAAGATGGCTCAAGAAAATAATATTATGGAACAAGGATTTCAAATAGCAGAAGAATTAGTAAACCCTGAAAATATAAAAAATGAAGAACACATCCTAGATTATTCAAG
>NC_029785.2:68971668-68983725 GCF_000816755.2 Arachis ipaensis | reverse complement strand
CAGAATACACTAAAAGCTTATTTTCAAAAATAAGTACTAAAAAAGAATGGAAATGGGATGAAAAAGATAGTATGCAAATTCAAAGGATTAAAGAATTATGTGAAAATCTTCTAGAACTTTATATTTCAGAAGAAAATGACTACTTAATAGTAGAAACAGATGCTTCAGACATAACCTGGTCAGGATGTCTAAAAGCTAAGAAAGCTATAAAAAGTTTGGAACAAGAAAAAGAATCACTAGATTCTAAAGATTCCCCAAAGGAATTACTTTGCAGGTATATTTCAGGGACTTTTACTCCAACAGAATAGAGATATACCACTCATGAAAAGGAAACTCTAGCAGCAATTAAATCTCTTAAGAAATGGAAAATTGATTTACTACCCAGAGAATTTACATTAAGAACAGATTCAAGTTACCTAACAGGTTTCATACGATATAATTTAAAAGTTGATTATAACCATGGACGATTGGTAAGATGGCAATTATTTTTGTTACAATATCCAATAAAAATTGAATATATTAAGGGTGACAAAAATGTTATTGCAGATATATTAACAAAAGAATGGAGTTCGTCTACAACATATTAGATCAAGAAATTCAAAAGTATGAGCAAGAACTCGAAAAATGCAAGCATTGTCAGCAAATAAGGACACAGATCCAATCTCTCAAGAAGGCCATCGAAGCAATGAAATCAACACAACAAGCAAAACCATCAGAGTTCAGCCAGCTAAGCATGGTGGACAAATCAGGTGAAGAAAAAATTTCAGAAAATAAAACAATTGCTGAAATCATTAAAAAATCCACCCAAGATAAAAAATATTATGTAATTTATAATGGCCCCATGAAAGGAGTATATGATGCCTGGGAAAAAGCAGCACCATTCACACATCAATCAAGGATAATTCATAAAGGAGGGTTTCTAACACTGGAAGAGGCAAAGGAATCCTTCAGGGAATATGAAGCTCTCCATCCAGAGCAAACCTTAAAAAGAGCAGATAAAGCTCCAGTTCAAACCCAGAGAACAGGGATAATAAGAAACATTCCTACAAGGGCTGAAATCAAGGAAAAGAAAAGGGTCTGTAGATCAAATCTCAGAGAAACCCTTAATATAGTCCTGAATTGAACTGAAGAAAAAAGGACAATTTTGGAATATTATCCTATTGCCAAAGAACAGCTAACAAAGCTGGTTATATTCCCAGATGCTTCCCCATCTGATACCTATTAGTTTTTCCAATATGGATTAATTGATACAATTTTAATTTTTAATGATCTAAAAATTATTAGTGAGTTTCCTGCAGGATTCATTGATGCAGTAAAGAGATTTAAAAATAAGATTGACAATGTAAATCCAAGGGATATATCCCTAAAATTTACAAACAGTCAACCTATTTTTAATAAAGAAGAAGAATGCTTGGTTCCAGCACACCAAGTAATATTCATGTCCGTCTTCCCAGGAAATTTTCAACCAATTGATCAGATTCAAGATTTAACGATTTACAGTCATGAAGGAAGGTTAGCCAGCACATTAGCTAGGGTCTTTGAAAGAACTCAAAAAATAACGAAGGAATCTCACACAAGGATTAATTATAAAAGTAGAAATACTCTGCTTGTGTCCAGTAAAAGAAATGAAATTGAAGAAAGAGAGATGAGACTCTTGGTGGAATTTGAATCAGCATTCTACAACTTATCTGGACTTTTAGAAAAGCTCCCTGAAGGGATAAAGAGGAATCTCTGCTATTTAATAAAAGACAGAGAAGACCACAAGTGCCAGCTATGTGCCTCAGAGATATCTGAAGAAAGCAATAATGAAACGGAATCAACTCACATAATGAAGGAAGGAGACAATGCATCTGAGGGTCACATGATAAAAGAGGAGGACAGTGCATCTGAAGCATCTCTCAACATTATTGCATAGTGACGTAAGCACTTAGGTCATAGAGCACCAACAATGTAGCTGGTGCAAAAGAACAAACAATGACGTAAGCAATAACGTCATAAGAAGGGTAAGGATGGGAATTGTCCATTAAACCCAACTATTATAAATAGGTTGCTTAGGCAATTATAGAAGCATCAGACAATAGAAAGCAGGAGGCTAAGAGTACTCATATGCTAGGAGAGCAAGGAGGAAGCTGCCAAGGTGATTCTATAGTCTGAGGAAGAATTCCCTTTGGGAAAAATAATTCTAAACTCCCCTCTGGAGTTAGCATCTACAATCTCCCCTCTGGAGATAAAAACACCCTATGTAAAATATACTAAATAAAGGAAGTTTTTCTCCAGAAAGGTACATCTTCATCTTAATCTTTAAATTATGAATTATTTAGAAAGTTTAGAATTAACAGAAGAATCTGATTATTATAGATTAACTGCTTTATTAGATAATGAAAAATAGGCTATTCTAAAAACAGAATTAAATCTCAAATCAAATGAAAACTTTAATAAACAAAATCTCTTAAAAGAAGTTTTTAATAGAAAAAATATAATATACTATGGAAAAATTCAACTTGAAGTCCCTATAAAGATAAAATCCGCCAATGGAGAACTTGAAATAGCTTTGATAAATGATGAAGAATTGAGTAAACAGATTGAGAAAATTAAGGATCAACAAAAAAGATCTAAAATTGGATGGATTCATATTAGTACTATACAAGTCTTAATCAAATCTACATATATGAAAGGAATTAATTCACCAATAAGCTTAGCAATCTGTGACAAAAGAATTACTGATGATCCGATAGATCAAATATTTGGAATTGTTCATGGAAACTTGGCAAATGTAAATGTTAAATTCAATGCTCATCTTGGATATGCTATACCTTTATCAACTGAAAATCTTGGAAGATCTATAAGTTTAGCTTATAAATAATAACAATAACACTATTTAAATAAAAAAATAAATTAAAAATAAATATATTTATTTATCATAAAATTAAAAGAAAAAATATTACCTATTGAGGATGATCCAAATACTCAATAATGTGTTCTTCAGGTAACGTAAAATCACGAACCATTTTTTTTTACTCATAAACTTAAATCCAGTCTATTATTTCTTCTTCTTCCTCCCACAACGACACTGCTATGCTCCTCTACCGCAGCTTCAACTCTCTTCGTTACACTCTCCCTCCTCTCCATCTGCGTTTGGAATTTTGCATTTTTAAAGCCCTCTCCAAACCCATTCAACGAACATGCGTCGAACATGCAGCAAGGGTCACTGACAATCGCAAGTTGCGATTATGGAGTGCAGCTTGCAGGTTGACCAAGACACGTACCATCCATGCATTGGTTTCATTTCTGTTCATGAATAAAACGCAACTTGTATTTTTCAGTGTGCAGCAGATACACGTCTCATCCATGCATTGGTTTCATTTTTGTTCATGAATAAAACACAAGTTGCGTTTTTCAGAGCCTGTTTTTGGCAGATCCACATTTCGGGATAACACGCCATGTTACAATAACCTTGCATAACACTATTTTTGGTTCCATTCATAAATTATTTTCTGGTCTTTAAAGGACTAGATATATAACTTTTTTCACGATAGACGATTCCATAAAATAAATTAAATTAAAAATAAAATATAACATTTTGGTGCTCGATAAACAATTTCTTGTTCGACCAAGTTCTCAAGTACATATTTCAAAAGAACATACAAAAAATATTAAAAAAATAGCCGCATTACAATTCTTCTACTTTTCATTTTGTGATATGCATTATGCTCTTTTTTTTTTCTCTTCTTTCTTCTTCTTATTCTTCTTATTGTGATGTAGAGAAGTAAAGAGATAAAAATTATAAAATTTGTGTTTCTAAAAAATTGTTACATTTTCCCCCTGTTTTATGTTTTTTTTTCTATTTTTTGTCCTTCTTGTTCTTGAGAGCAAAAACATAGAATAGAAAAAAATACAAAAAAAAATCAAAAATAAAAAATAAAAGAGAAAAAAAAGACTAAATTTTTTTAAAGTAAAAAATAATAAAATAAGAGTAAAAATTTTATCATTTTTAAATTAAGGTAGTAAAGGCCAATTAGTTATAACTCAAATGGCATAGTCTCTTCATATTCAACTAGAGGTTGCGGGTTCGCGTTTCACTCCTAACTTTAGAATTATATTATCGTCGTCGTCGTCTTCTTCACTCAGAAATTAACCGAAATCACAAATTGATTGCAACACAATTAACTCAGAAATAAAGCGAAATTACATAATAAAGAAGAAAAAGAAGAAGCAATAGAAGATGAGGAGGAAGAGGAGAAAGAGTTTTGAATTGTGTAGGACAACGAGTCCAAATACAGCTTAATTCACTCAGAAATGAACCGAAATTATAAGAAATTGTGTTAAATTTGAGTAAATGAAGAAGAATTTTAAAAAAATGAAATAAAAAAAAAGAGAAGATGAAGAAGAAAAAGAAGAAGAAGAAACAGTAGAAGATGAGGAGGAAGAGGAGAAAGAGTTTTGAATTGTGTCGGACAACGAGTCCAAATGCACCTTAATTCACTCAGAAATGAACCAAAATTATATAATGGATTGCGACATAATTGACTCAGAAATAAACCGAAAATTACATTACAATTGCGACACAATTAACTCAGAAATAAACTGAAATTTACTATAATGATTGTGAAAAATAAACTCAGTTCGAAAACAAGCACACAAACAAGATTGAATCATGAAAAAAATACATCCAAAATCAATTTTGGATCAGACGTCAGTAATATGTTTCTTTTTCTTTTTGGTTTGATATTTTCTTCTCTTTTTTGATTTTATTCTTCTCAAGATAGTAAATCAAAAAGAATTTTGAGAAAATGAAATAAGAAGGTGAAGATGAAGAAGAAAAAGATGAAAAAGAAGAAAAAGAAGCAGTAGAAGATGAGGAGAAAGAGTTTTGAATTGTGCAGGACAACGAATCCAAATGCACCATAATTTACTCAGAAATGAACCGAAATTATATAATGATTGTGACACAATTAACTCAGAAATGAACCGAAATTACATAACAATTGCGACACAATTAACTCAGTTCAAAAACAATCACACAAACAAGACTGAATCATGAACAAAAACACATCGAAAATCAATTTTGGATCAGACAACATCATCAACATGACATAAATTCAACAATAACAATAACAATAACGACGATAACGATAACAACGATATGTACAAAAAGAAGATAATGATAACGATAACGATGATGATCATAATGTTGGAGGAGGAGAAGAAAAAGAAAAAAGAAGAAATTCAAATTAGAAAAGAAGGAGGATGAGGTGGTGGTGGTGTTGATGATGACCATAAAAAAAGAAGAAGAAGAACCATGCATCCAAAGATTGTATTTTTTTTACCAAAAATAGAAAAACTAAAACTCGTAACCTCTAAGTAAGTAGGAGAAGACTATACCATTTGAGTTATAGCACATGCACTTCCAAAGATTGTATTTGGTTTTATAAAAATTCTTGTTTATATTATTGAAAAAAATAGATTAAATATTTGGTTTTTTTAAGAGCTTAACACAATCGAGGGTATAGTACATCGGCGGAACTTGAAACAAAATTTTGGGAGGGTCAGATAGAAAATAATTGTCAAAATGTTTTTGATATGGACTCCATTTAAGATAAGCTCGTCTAATCTTATCTCTCTGGTTTAGGTGATATTGCCAAATTTAAAGCCGTTTTTCAAGATTTCGTTCCAAAAAGTTAAGGTTAAAGTCATCAGATGTAACTTTTTGAACTTTTGAAGGTTATATCTCACTTTCTTTGTGATTCATTAAAGTAGAAGAACTATTTACAGGTGTTGATATTGTAAAAGTTATATGTTCTCCTTCTTAAATATTAGCATTCCTCTTAAAAAATGTATCAATTCTTTGATTTTTCATTATTAGTAAAATATAAAATAATATTAAATTAAATAAATAAAAAATATCTAATTTTTATATTTGAACTTAAAGATAGAGAGAGTGTTATTTATTGAACTTATTAGATATTTTAAGTCATAGTAAAATATTTAAGTCAATTGAACTATTTTTTATCTTTTAAAAAAGTACTACTAAATTTTTTATAATCCGCCACTGGTATAGTATATAATATAGGAAACTTTTCACATGTTCCAATTACTTTATTGGTATACCGATATGACATGTACGGTTTGGTTGATGGTCATTATTTTGTCGTGGTGTGTGTTTGAAAATACCAAAAACATCCCTATTTTGCAAGTTAAAATTACATAAAGGGTTAGATTCCGTGAACAACTTGTTTTAGCCAAGTGTAGCCAATAATGGTGAAAGTGGCTTGAGCTAATGGTTACTAAAAAGGCGTTATTGTTAATTATATTTATTTTGCATTCAAATAAAATAAAATATGTGACAAAAATATAATTATTATATATTTGTGTATATTACACGCAAAAATATTTTATAAAGATAAATAATCAACTACTATATATATTTATGTATAAATATATATGTTATTTTACTCAAATTTTTAATGAAATTATGGACAAATCACTATATTAAGCCAAGAGAAGCAAAAAATTACACAAATCTGCCAAACCAAAAATTATTTCGTGAATCAACCAATGCACATTTCTATATAGTTTGAATTAGATTGTTTCGAACTTGATTTGCATGTAATTCGAATCACATTGATTCGAATTACACACACATACACACACCCACTAATTCAAATCAACCTTATTCGAATTACATGCATACTATAATTCGAATCAGGGTGATTCAAATTACATCCTATGAATATTTTTTAATAAATTTATTTTAATTATACCACAAAAAATAATTTTATTCTATGCAAAATAATTTTAAAAATGGCTTAAAAGATGTTAGGAGTACTATACAAATTTGTAATGACTTAAGACATTAAAGAAATACTCTACATAGTCGATAATAATTTAGAAATTAAAGAAAATATATTTTTATCATGTATTTACCTAAATCACTAGAATATTACAAACTTTTATAGTACTCATAACATCTTTTAAGCTATTTTTTTAAATTATTTTGTATAGAATAAAATATATTTTTTAATTATTTTGGATGAAATAAAATATTTTCTTTAATTTCTAAATTATTATTGACTATGTAGAGTATTTTATTTAAAATTTGTGTACATGCATGTATTTACCTAAGTCATTAGAACATTACAAAATTCCCTTAGCTTATTACAAAATTACATGTAAACCAAATTCAAAACAACCTAATTCGAACTATATAGAAATGTGTATTGGTTGATTCATGAAATAATTTTTGGTTTGGCGGATTTGTATAATTTTTTGCCCCCTTAGCTTATTTAAGTGATTTGCCCTGAAATTATTATCTTCTGAATAATTAAATTTAGCATAAAAAAAATCAAATTTGTTATAATAACCAAGTAATTAAATTTTTTCATAAATACTAAATATGTATTCTTATATAACTAGTGGCTGAATTTATATAAGAAAAATTAGACACAGATGTATTAAATTTAATTTATAAAAATTGTATAATTATATATTTATTTTTATTTTTATTTTTATTTTATTTTATTTAAATAAAAGAATTCATTAACCAATAACTCAAGCTCAATTGACATCTACTTCTAACACTATATTTAGCCGGTCCAAGTCCAACACTAAACTTTCCACAACACCACAATATGAGCTGCTTTGAATGTACAACAAGGGCATCAAGCCACATTTTAAAAAAATCCATTTTTCGGTTAACAAAATGGCTGGTACTCATCTCACGGTGTTCAACATCTACGCATATACACATCAAAAAATGTCTTTATAATCTTCACCACCAACTTATTTTATTCATTATATCCACGGTGAAAAATTAAAGAATACTAGTATGCCAGTAAAGTACAATGGCATATGTGAAAGTCTTCCTATAATATAAGATAAGATGCGGGGCAGGTGTTGATGGAAGTGACCATGATATTTTCTTTCTAATTTCCTTTTCTTATTGTCTTGTTTCTCATTCCCCGTTTCTCTTTGCGTTGTTGTTCCGCTTTGTGTCCGAATCACACATCCCCCTCTCTCTTCTCTTCTCTGCTGTCACCCTTTCGTTACTCGATAGTCATTACTCATTATAACATAAAAGCCCTTCCCTACTTCTCCCTCCTCTATCTCATTCTCATTCATTCCTCTCTTTCTCTTCGGAACCTTCTAGTGCTGTCTTTGATGGGAATCAGCTTCTCTTCCTCTCACTCGTCACCACCGTCACCGTCACCGACGTGCGGCATGGATGAGTTGCCGGAGAGCTGCGTGGCGCTGATCATGGAGTACCTGGACCCTCCCCAGATTTGCAAGCTCGCCACCTTGACCCGCACTTTCAGGGCTGCCTCCTCCGCCGATTTCGTTTGGGAATCCAAGCTTCCTTCCAATTACCACGTTCTTGTTCGCCAAATCTTCAATGGTTTACCCACCGATTTCGAAAATGGAAAGAGAGGCATCTACTCTGCACTCTGCAGAACCAATACCTTCGATGGAGGCACCAAGGTAATCAACCTTCTTTCACTTTCATTATTCTCTTTTGCTGCACAAAAAAGCTTTTTTACTTTATTATTGTTATTGTTATTATTTATTTATTTATTTATTTTGGTGAATCACTTCTTTACTCCTTTGTTGTAGAAACCACTACTTTAGCACAAGAAAAATATTGAAACGTTGTTCTTTCTCTGGTTTACTGGTTAAATGGTCATGATTTGCAACCAACTTGGTTGGTGGAGTGGGTAGCACACTAGTTGGCTTAAACAAGGGTTGGGGTTTGAATACCAGCGACTTATTGGCTAGCCGCAAATTCTTAAATGTAGCACTGATCCACTGCCGTGGGAAAATAAAAAGTGATCATGATTTGGTTGCTTTTTCCTTAATGTAAAAGAAGAGTAAATAAAAAAAAGATAATTCTAGTTCTTAATTTTTTCCTTTTTAAGTCTTAGATCCCTAAGAGTGAGAGGGTTTTGCATCTTTTTCGGTTTGTCAAATGAGGTTTTGTGTTTGCTACCATGCTCGTCACGCTGGATTGCTGGAAGATAATTTTTTTTTTCTTGATGGAAGCAGAAACTTTGGCTGGACAAGAACATAGGGAAGCTTTGTATGTGTATAGCAGCTAAAGGACTGTCAATAACGGGTATCAGTGACCGAAGATATTGGAATTATATACCAACTGAAGAATCTAGGTAAGCTTCTTCACACTCATCGATCTTCTTACCTTGAAAGATTTTTTGTATCAAATGGGAACAGCTCTTTCTTATGCTTGCTATGTAGTTGATGGCTTATGAAAAGCTTTCAAGTTTCAAACCGTTGCAGAGGATGCAAAACGTCAGAGTATGTTATATGGTTCTTATATTATAATTCCCATTCTTTTTCTTCTTTTTTTATTATTATTGTTTTAAAAAAGAAATTTAGTGTTACATATAGATAAGTCAGGGGTGTTGAGGTTATGTCTCACTGTGTTTCGAGGGAGTAAAGTGAAAAAGAAAGAGGCCACAAAAGAAAGTTATAGAAGAAATAAATTTCTAGTGAAGGATGCTTTTAAGTTTTAAAAAATGGTAAATTCTCATAGAAGAAATGAGTTTTTTGATGATTTCTATGTATTTGAATTGACAGAAAATTTGAACTTTTACCATTTAGCAAAACACAAGAGGGAGTGGGATAGTAGACTGAGGACAGAGAAACTGGAATTGAGGGATTATTTCACTTCTTATTTTAAATCCAAAGTTTTGCTTGGTTGAAAAGGTGAACCAACAAGAAGGTCAAACATTTTGGTGAAGATCCGATTATACTTGGTGTGACAACTTCAGTTGAAAGTCGTTTTCACTTTGTCCTGAATGTTCCACCTTCCCATGTTCTCCCTACTTAAACCAAGAAGACTTATAATAGGGATCCAGAACCCAGAACATAGCAATCCTTAGGAAAACCAAAACCCAGCTTTGATACCAAGCAATTTTAGGTGGTGGTTGAACTAGTAGTTTGTTTTATTTTGTAGCAATCCAAACAACACGGCAACATGGTTTGTGGCCTTGCGTAGATCAGGCAGCGCTTTAGTGAAATCTGCTGATGTAAATATTCTATATTTGTCCTTTCAGTAGAGTTTATTAGTACTTTTATATGTAATGCTATTATTTAGAGTAAAGACCCAATCCGGCCCCTGTCTATTTTCACGAAGGACAAGACGCCCCTTGTCCAAAAAAAAAAGAGACACTTCAGTCCTCAACCTTTTCATTTTAGGACAATACGACCATTCTATTAAAAAATCTATTAAATAGTAACGAAAATTAATTTTGTGGGAGGATTATTTGTAATTCGTGGGGGTTTTAAACCTTCACAAAGTTTTTTTTAACAATATAACCAATTTATTCTCATCATTATCACTGCTATCTCTATTATTTCTATTGTGTAACCATACTTTATCACCATCGTTATATCCTTCATTGTCATCATCACCAATACAAATATCATCAACATTAATGTTATCTTATTTCATTTCTTGTTCTATGCTATTTTTTCCCTTTAAAAGGTCTTCGTACTGCAATTATTTGCTTTTCCTGCAATATCATTTCCAACAATGGTCTTTCTCTATTTAACCACCGCCGGTGAAGGAATTTTTCGAAAGTAAACATACTAATAGTTTGTGGGAGTTTAAAACCCCCACAAATTACAAATAAAACCCTCACAACACTAATTTTCATTACTATTTTACAGATTTTTTAATAAAGGGGTCGTATTGTCCTAAAATGAGAAAGTTGAGGGCTGAAATGTCCCCTTTTTTTTTGGACAAGGGGCTCCTTGTCATTCGTTAAAATGGACAAAGGGCGGGTTGGGTCTTTACTCTATTATTTATGTTTCATATAAACATTGGATCTGATATATATGTGTGACTTTCTGGATTAGCTTCAATTTTCTGTGCAATCTTCTTGTTAAGGAAGAACATGCATATTGGTGAAAATAGTTGAATCGTTCCCCTTTTGTTATTCTCGTTGATGATGAAATTAAAGTAATGAACCTCAAAATCATCTAGTTTAACTGTCAAAATAGTAGGTCTTGTTTTAAATGGTTAATCACTTCAATGCACTTTTGAGTAAATCTTGGGATTTTGTCCATCATTTTTGCAGATTCAGTACCGTCGCATTCCTTCAGCAAATCTGGTGGTTTGAAGTGGACGGAGAAGTGGAGTTCCCATTCCCAGCCGGAACATACAGCTTGTTCTTCAGACTACATCTAGGGCAACCCTCCAAGAGATTTGGCCGACGGGTCTGCAACACTGAACATGTTCATGGTTGGGATGTAAAGCCTGTAAGGTTCCAGCTATGTACTTCGGATGGCCAGTTTGTTACATCCCAGTGTTTTCTGAGAGAACCTGGCAAATGGAGCTTCTACCATGGTGGCAATTTTGTTGTGGAGGATGGAAATACATCAACAAAAATTAAATTCTCCATGACTCAAATTGATTGCACACACACCAAAGGGGGGCTATGTGTAGATTCTGTGCTGGTGTATCCAAGTGAAGTCAGAAAGGTTAAATCGTTTTTAAGCTGCTCTTAACCTTTATAGTGAAAGTATATGTAGTAGTTAAAAATATGGGGACATATATTTAGATAGAACTTAGGTTGGGGTCAGGAGGTATAAAGAATCAAGTTTTTAGTATGGTTCTTTAAGGGGTTAGAATTTTTGAAGCTGATGTATATAAATGTGGAATCTGGTGATGAGTCTGTAACATTCTATCATAGTCTTTCTTGTAAAATGCAGAATATTGTATTTTGTGGCAGATGAAGTGAAGAATGAATATTAGCGAGGAGGGAAATGAATGAAGTTAACCTTTCTAGTCATATTTTATTTTTATGATAAGAAAAATTTAAGTGATGAATTAAATTTAAGTGATGAATTTAGCATTAGTCAGCCCATCAAAATTAAAGCATTATTTTGTTTATTTATCTTTTTCAATACAATGATTATTGTTTTAATTCTGTAAAATTTGTCTATTTAAAATAAACGATTGTTTTGTTTATTTTCAAGAAATTCTTATCTTTATCTTTTTAGTGCAGGTTTAAATAATTATTAGTTAATTTTTTTCTAAACAAA
>NC_029785.2:68955827-68971643 GCF_000816755.2 Arachis ipaensis | reverse complement strand
CATAAAAAAACCAAATTAATGAAACAACCATAGATATCAAAACATTTTAAAATTTAATCTAGGGATATATATAAAAAAAATTAATTCAAAAATGTGGTTTAAGAAGAAAAAAATTAATCTAAGGAGATTCTTTATTAACCAAATATTATTCTTTTAAAATTAGGAGAAGTGCTAGGGGTCAACAATTTTTGTGATTTGTAGCCATCAAATAGTTATTAATGATAATTTTAATAGTGTGTAATTGATGTGAAATTTTATTCAATGGCTCACTTTTCTTTGTTGGTTACATGCTGTCCAGAATTTAAAAAAATTACTGGCCTATACTTTCCCTAAAATTAGTTGTATCGAAGAAATCACCGTATCTTAAACTTTTCTATGATAACTTTTGTATTCAGATTAAACTAGGACAAAAAATGAGACATAAGTTGTGATCTAAGAATTAGACAATGCATCCCTCTTACGTATTATAATTAAAAATCAATGACGGATTATAAAAGTCACTGTCTTTTCTTATGCTAACTAAATTAAGCTAATTAAACACAACATAGCCTCCTCTACAGTGATTTAGAGCCACTTCTTTTCCTTGCACTTGGTTTTACCAAATTTCTTCTTTGCACGTGTTCATTGTATATTTGGTGTCTTAAACTAAATATAAGAGAATAGAACATTGGGATCAGATGATAAATTAATAAGATTTGCTCATGGCGGTTCAAGGTCTTTGTTTGTTTGTCTGTTTGTTATTTTAAGTTTTTTTGACGCAGGGATTTTGTTTGTTCTATTTATTTGGTGTCAATACGTATATAAGGTTAGTGTACTGATGAGGATGAGGATGTTTACTGGAAAGTTGGTTTGGGCCATGTGTTTGTTGCTGGTTTTATACAATTGATAACATGAACTATGTTGATTAAATAGTAGTATAGGTAATCAATTTAAACTGATCCAATATGATCTAATAGTTAATTCATTAATTTGTTTAAACAAATATCAAAAATATAAATTTTGTGTTTTTGTATGTAACAATTTATTGATCAATAACAAATCAATAAAAGATGCTGTAAAAAAAAAAATATTAAGCATATGTACAAGAAAAATTATAAGTCAAGCAAATATTTTTCGTTTGTGGAATTAACTTATTGGTAACCCATGTTTGTTTGGTTCCATGTGTTGATTGTTAGAGAAAAATCAGAGTCGAAGCGAAAACGAGTCAAATAATTTATGTGAAGAGTGACAGGATTAATATACCAACAACATAGGCCAAGAAAGAAAGAGAATAATATTTGTTCATACCCTGATCCAAAACATAAAGTCATGCCCATTAAGTATAAAGTCCCACAAAGGGCCTTCTTTTACCCGAACTCCTAAGAGGTCGGACACAACAAGAAGGTCCAATTTCACTTATCCAAATAAGTAATTGTCTCCACGAATCTCTCATACTATCTCTATTTCTCCTAAAAAATAGATTCTAACAAACTCCCAAGATAAAGGGAATAGTTATCCCCCAACAAAGGTGGAACTACTCCAAAAGGTAGTTATCGACTCTACTATAAATACATTGACACCCTTCAGGTATATACACGTTTTAATCTACTAAAAACCTGCCTAAATCCCTTGCTAACTTGAGCATCGGAGTCTCTTGCAGGTACTAACCCCCACATCCTCACGAGAAACTTGGACGGCAGCACCTTGACACTAGAACAAGTCGGATGCTGCCTCATAAAGAATCTGGGCCTCACGTTCAGACCCAAATCACCGTTTCAGGTAACCCACCGAACATTGGCGCCGTTGTCGAGGACCTGAGATCAACCCTTGATAAGGGCGTATAATTAATATGAAGACGGTCACACGGCGTCTGAGTCAGAACCAGAGCCCTACCACGATGACCTCACACTAGTACTACCTCTACCTCGAGAAAGAACACCTGTTCCCCATGGAGAAGGAACCTTGGAAAACCCTCAACCGAGGCAGATTCAATCAGAGATCCAATCCACCAAAAGATGAAGAACCTTCTCATCGAACAAAAATACTAGCGTTAGTCCATGACTACTGCAGACGATTAGAACAACTCGAACTAGAAGCTGAACGACAACGTGAAGCAGAATGGGAATTGCGTAGGGAGGTACGACGATGAAAAAAGTTGGAAGAAAAGCTGTTAAGGTTGGAGTCTGACCTTCAAAGGCGAAGCAATCGAACAGATCGGGAGGAAAGCCCTCAAGGAGGTGAAGATATGTTAGTTGAAGAGATCATGCGAGCCAAGGTTCCAAGAAATTTGAAAATCTTTGACATAGATCTCTATGACGGAACGATCGACCCGAGGCATCATCTTAGCAATTTCAAAAGTTGGATGTACCTAGCCAACGCCTCTGATGCTACTCGTTGCAAAGCCTTCCCGACAACTCTGACCAAAACTGCGATGAAGTGGTTCGATAACTTACCACCCAGGTCGGTAACTTGCTTTGATGATCTGGCGAGGAAGTTTCTCACTAGATTCTCAAATTAGAAGGATAAGGTGAAGCATGCCTCGAGCATGGTAGGAGTTAAATAAGAAATCAGAGAGACATTCTGAGATTATATGGAAAGGTTCAACAAAGCATGCTTGGAAATACAAAACTTACCTACTGAAGCAGTGATAATGGGATTAGTTAATGGCCTTAAAGAAGGGCCGTTCTCGCAATCCATATCCAAGCAACACCTGGCTTCTTTGTACTAAGTACAAGAACGGGCAGAAAAGTACATCAACATGGAGGAGAACTCGCGACTAAGAGATCCTCTCCCAAGGCCCAGCTTGTCCTATCCACCTCAGGAAAAAGAGAAAGAAGCCAAGAAAAAAGGAGTACAACTCGAAAAAATCTCGAAGGTATCATAATTATACTCTACTTCGAGTCTCTCTTGTAGATGTTTACAGGGAGATATGCCATATCGACAAGCTTCCACCTCCTCGTCCAATCAAACAGAAAAGGCAGAAATTCAGACAGAATATTGCGAGTACCACAAAATTTACGGGCATTCTACCAACGATTACTATTATTTAAAGAATGTCATTAAGAAGTTGGCCAAGGAAGGTTGACTAGACAGGTACTTGGCAAAGAGGTCAGATGACCAAAGGAAAAAAAAGAGAGATGAAGACGGGGGATGGCAAGAATGTCCCCCACAAACCCCTGAACGACACATACACATGATTAATGGCGGGTTTTCTGGAGGAAAAGATAACAACACTCCTGACTTGCCAACTATCTCGTTCACTAAAAAAGATGCTCAAGGAGTAACACCTGGTCACGACGACCCAGTGGTGATAACAATGATCCTCGCTAATGCAAACCTCCACAGAATCCTAGTGCATCAAGGCAGCTCGGCAGATATATTATTTAAACCCGCCTTTAACAAACTCGGGTTGGAAGAAAAGGATCTAAAGGCTTACCCAGATAACCTCTTCGGACTGGGGGACACGTCGATCCAACCTCTTGGATTTATCTCTCTATACACCACTTTTGGAAAAAGGTACTAAGTCAAGAACGTTAAGCGTTGACTATATTGTGGTCGACATCATGTCAGCATACAATGCCCTAATAGGACGAACTACTTTAAACCGACTTACGGCAGTGGTTTCTATACCTCACTTATGTATGAAGTTCCCTACTCCAGAAGGAATTGATACCATAAAGGGAGATCAAAAGTTGGCATGAAAGTATTACAATGAAAGCCTTAACCTGAAAGGCAGCCCAGGAGGTATTCGAACTCAGGAAGAGCTACGACCTCAATCTGGAGGAAAGGTAGAGGAGGTCCAAATCGGAGATCACCCTAAAATGACAATGAATATAGGAACTAATCTAGAAGAAGGTCTGAAAGCACAACTAGTTGATTTACTACAAAAAAATTTCGACCTTTTCGCTTGGAAAGCATCCGATATGCCTGGTATAGATCCTGACCTGATGTCTCATAAGCTCACCGTTTATCTAGATTCCATACCCATTCAACAAAAGCATCAGAAACTCGGGCTTAAAAGGACTCAGGTCATGGAAGAACATGTGCAAGCATTATTGGAAGCCGAATTCGTGAGAGGTAAAATACCTATTATGGCTGGCCGACGTGGTCTTTGTAAAAAAGCAGAATGAAAAGTGGAGGATGTGCGAGACTACACAAACCTCAACAAAGCTTGTCCCAAGGATCCTACCCTCTCCCAAGCATTGATGCTTTGGTCGACTCGGCTTCAGGTTATCGGTACTTGTTCTTTATGGACGCATACTCGGGATATAACTAAATCTTGATGTACAAGTCGGACCAGGAAAAGACTTCCTTCATCACTCCTAGGACTAACTATTGCTACGTAGTAATGCCTTTTGAGTTAAAGAATGTTAGAGCCACATACCAACGACCAATGGATAAGGTGTTTTCCTCCCATTTAGGAAAGCTCATGGAGATATACGTGCATGACATGCTTGTAAAAACCAAGGATGATTTGGCTCTCCTATCTGACCTGTCAGAAGTATTCTCTAGAATAAGGAAGCATGGAATGAGATTAAACCCCTCAAAATGCACCTTTGCAGTAGAAGCCGAAAAATTCTTAGGTTTTACGCTAACTCAAAGAGGCATAGAGGCAAATCTGGATACATGTAGAGCCATACTAGATATAAAGAGCCTGACTTGTCTCAAAGAAGTCCAACAATTAAACAGAAAGTTGGCGGCACTATCCAGGTTCTTAGCAGGATCAGTGTTGAAGTCCCTACCATTATACTCGATCCTTAGAAAGGGGAATCAATTTGAAAAGACCTAGGAATGCGAACAAGCCTTTCAAGATTTCAAAGCATTTCTAGGCCAACCTCCCCATACTAACTCAACCTATTGCGGGAGAAGAGCTCGTCCTCCACCTGGCAGTGGCGAGCCGAGCTATCGCCTCAATCTTGATCCGAGAGGATGAGAATGGACAACAACCTATTTACTTTGTCAGTAAAGCCTTACAAGGAACCGAGATGAACTATCAAAGGATAGAAAAGTTTGCGTATGCTCTTATCCTTACCTCTCGAAGGCTCCGACCTTATTTCCAGGCTCACATTATAAAACTCCATACTAATCAACCAATAAAGCACATTCCACACAAAACAGACCTAACAGGAAGGATGGTACAATAGGTTGTGGAACTGTCCGAGTTTGATTTGAAGTATGAAACCCGGACAACGATTAAGTCCTAGTATCTTGTCGACTTTATAGCCGGATACACTAAAAGTCGGGGAAGCCCGACTAATTGGAGCTTATACGTAGATGGGTCATCCAACAAAGCTGGCAGTGGAGTAGGTGTTATCTTGAAAATTGAGCAAGGAACTCGAATAGAACTCTTGTTAAGGTTTGAGTTCCTTGCTTCTAATAACCAAGCAGAATATAAGGCCTTGCTTGCTGGATAAAGAAGTGGGGGCACAAAGGTTGATAGTGTTTAGTGATTTTCAAGTGGTAACTTCACAAATTAATGGCACTTATCAAGCCAAAGACCCCAATATAAAGAAATACCTAGATGCAGCACAGGAACAACTATCACAATTCCCGAAAGGAGAGGTTCGACACATAACTCGGGATTCAAGTGCCCGAGCAGGTGCCCTCTCCAAGCTAGCCAACACCAAGCTAGGGGCAACAATAGAAGCCTCATCCAAGAAACTCTCCACGCACCATCAATATCAAAGGGAGATGACAGCTCGGACATAATGGCTATATCCAATAAAAATTTAGGATGGATGACCCCCATAGTCAACTACCTTAAATTTGATGTCCTCCCTAAAAATGAAAAGGAGGCTCGAAGACTCATAAGGGAAGCACAAAATTACACAATAGTCTGTAATATTCTATACAAAAGAGGGATATCAACACCTCTCTTAGAATGTATCCCGATGACTAATACAAAGGAGGTCCTAGAGGAAGTACACAATGGCATATGCAGGAACCATCTGGGAGCCTGGTCACAAGCTAAGAAGGTGATCTGGATTGGCTTCTTTTGGCCAACCTTGTAAAGAAAAGCACCCGAATTTGTCAAAAAATGCTCGCCTTGCCAAAAGCATGCCAACTTCTATGTCGCACCTTCCAAAGAGCTTATCAGCGTCACCTCATCATGGCCATTCACAAAATGGGGTCTCAATCTACTCGGACCATTCTCTTAAGCTCTAGGGCAAGTAAAATATCTCATAGTAGATATTGACTATTTCACTAAATGGATTGAGGCGAAACCACTAGCAACTATCATTGCCCAGAGAAGTCGGAAGTTCCTCTACAAAAACATTGTCACAAGGGTGATCAAAAGCTTGGATCAAAGAAGAAGCACTAAAGCAACGGATGGCCCTAAGGTATTATCAGAAGGTGATCAAAAGAAGCTTCACCGCAAACGACCTTATACTGATCCAAAATGACATCGGAATTCAGAAGTCGGGCGAAGAAAAGCTAGCTACCAACTGGAAAGGACCCTACAAAGTTATCGAAGTCTTAAGGAAAAGTTATTACAAAGTGTCTGACCTACAAGCAAGGGAACTCTAGAGATCGTGGCACACGTGTAACCTAAAGAAGTACTATAGTTAGGTAGCGCACCTTGTTCCCTTGTGTAATCTTTTTCCTAACCTTAAGATTTTTTTCCAAGAAGGGTTTTTTTCTGAAGGGGTTTTAACAATGCACCATAACAAGGGCTAAGGGTAGTTCAAATATTTAGGGGCAAATTTATGTAAAGGAACCTTTCATTTATCAATGAAAACTCCATTCTTTCATTAAAGTTTTCTATAAAATCGCATTAATTTAAGCTCGACAAATCGCAAAAATTATTGCCCGACTTAAAATGGTCGGCAAGATGAAGTGACGAGGTACAAATTAATGTAAGAAGTTTTGAAAATAATTTGTGATAACCGACCTCAAAATCAAGGTGGAATAAAAACGAAGCTTAAAAGTAACTTAATAAAGTCCGATTACACAAAGTCGGAACTTATAAAAGGAAATTAATATCACAATAAACTAGCTGACATCACCTTCAAACTTAGCAAAAAAACCAGCGTTAAAAGTCGTCGAAGCATAACCTCAAACCCGCAATTGCATAGGCTAAGAGATAATTCAACAAAGACCTATAATCGTTATTAAGATGAAGAAAGATTCTTCAATAAAATTCTAAAGTTGTTTGACTACAACTTAAAGCAAAACAAAAGTGTTCAAAAGCAACTAGCTATTACAAAGTAGATTCTTCATAAAGACCCACACATTGGGCCATTCAAAATATAAAAAACATAGAAAAAACTACTACAGCGGATTGAGTTTGTCACCAGTAACTACGTCCTTAGCTCAGGCAGAAGGGGTCGGGTCATACTCAGACACGGGCATGGCCGGGATAGGCCAGTCGGCGAAGGAGGAAGCTCAACGTTAACGACCTCAGCGAGAACCTTGGAACATTGGCACCATTTCTGGAATTTTGAGGGGTCTGATCGACCTCGGCCCCTGAAGTCTTCGGGTCGGGCAAAGGAACCTCTTCATTATCCTCGGGAGCCGGGACGATCTTCTCATCTACCACAATATTATCTTGACTAAACAAGGAAAGATCCACCTCGGGAGTGATGATTTGGATCTAAGCTTTCAGGTTTGCAAACATTTCATCTATTCCCTCAGCCACAGACTTCTCAAGTGTTGCGTAGTTATCCTGGGCCTTATCCAACTTCTCTTCAAGGTCAAAACTCTCCCTCAAAACACAGGTATTGATGCATGAGCATTTTAAGTACTTTTATTGGGTATTTCTAGATGAAATTTATGGCTTTTTGCTTGTTTATCATGTGCTTTTATATGATATTTCATTAGTTCTTTGAGTCCTTTGATTTCTTGTTAAATATAGGAAAAATATAGCAAAAGAGAAGAAAAGCACAAGCAAAAGAAAGCAACCAAAAAAGCATCTAACAAGAGGCAGAGAGCTAGCATTTTACACGCCAGACAGGGCGTGGCATGCCAAGCCAAAGCTCCAGGAAGGAGAAGGTGGTTGCATACATGGCGTTTCACACGCCATTTGCTTGGGGTTTCAAACGCCCAATGAATGCACTCCCAGGATTCCCATCCTTGGCATTTGACACGCCTAGAAACCAACATTTTAAACGCCCAATGAAGAACCCAACGTGCAAAACACCAAGACAATTCATTGCACGCTCGGCCAACTTTCCAGAAGATTAGAACTAAGGCAACTTGAGCAAGAAATGGACGTGCAACACGCCAAGGAAGTGGCGTGTCACGAAAATGCAACACAAATAGGACGTGTTATGACAAGTCATCTTAGCCTAGTTTCACTAGCCTTTTTCTTTTGTTTTCAATTGAATTATGCACTTTCTTGAGCCAAAAGCAAGCCAATTGGGTAGATTTTCATGTTTCCTTTGATTTAATCAACCATGTATGAATTCATGCCATTTCATGAGGTTTTATGCTATAAATGTCACATATTATGAAAGAATGAATATCTCATGATTTTGAGCATAGCTTTGATGTGTTTGGTTGATTAATGATAGGTGAAGAAAGCTTGGAGAAAGGTTGATGCAAGAAGGAATGGCTAGGAGGAATGACTTGAGTCTTGAATTAATTATGAACCAGGAAGCAAAAGCTGGAGCAAAAGTTAGCCCCTAACTTTTTGGCTAACTTTTGGGCAAAAGTTGGAGCAAAAGTTAGCCCCTAATTTTTTTGCTAACTTTTGGCATGAAAAATACTCCCTGGATGCACCAAAAGTTTGCGCCAACGTTAGCCCCTAACTTTTTGGCTAACGTTGGCGCTTGAAAACTCCCTGGGCTAGCAAAAGTTTGCGCCAACGTTAGCCCCTAACTTTCTGGCTAACGTTGGCACCATGAATAACTAAAGGGAGGCCAACGTTGGAGCAAAAGTTAGACCCCTAACTTTTGCCCCAACGTTGGTATCAGCAAAACAAGGGTGCTGATGTGAAAAGTTGGAGCAAAAGTTAGGGTCTAACTTTTACTCCAACTTTTACTCAAGCTTTCATGATTCCAATCCGGTTCAATTCGGTTCTTCTCCAAACTCCAAGAGCAATCAACCAAGGCCTCTCTCAACCCAATTCCACCAAGAGCAAAGGCCCAATTGAAGGCTTGAAGACCATTTGAAGAAAGTGTATAAATAGATTAGAATTTAAGTTTTAAGGGAGCTTCCCTTGGAGTTTTCAGAGAGCTTTCTTCCACTAAACTAAAATTGCTCAATCCTTCAATCCCTGTGGGATCGACGTCACTCCCGTGAGTTATTATTACTTGATGCGACCCAGTGCACTTGCCGGTTAGTTTTGGGTGTTTTGGAGAAATTCGTTTCTCCGCGAAAATATCCTATCAAGTTTTTGGCGCCGTTGCCGGGGATTGATTAGATTGACAATGATTAAGTGAGGTGGTGATCTAGATCAAGCACTTTTTCTTTTCTGTTTCTTTAATTTTTGACTAACCCACTAACTGTTTGAATTTTTGCTTAAGTTAACACTAACTTCACTCTAGCAATAGAGTGCTTAATTTTAGTTCCTGGTTCTGTGTTTATGTCAGGAGGAAAAAGCAATGAATCTACACCTTTTGATCCTGAAACATTTTGGAGGTTGAGAACGAAACCAAGAAATGGAAGAAAATCCAACAAATCCACAAGTGGGAGTGGCCAACGACAATGGTCAACCCCAAAGGAGAGTATTGGCTTCATACACCTTTGCAAATGCTAGATACAAAGAAAAAGTCCCTAAAAGAAGGACAAATTGTTGAGATGACAATGGAATGTAGTGCTATTCTCCAAAGAGAGTTGCCAGAGAAGAAAGATGACCCTGGGAGTTTTTATATACCCTGCACCATAGGAGACATAACAATTGAAAAGTCATTCTGTGACCTTGGTGCAAGCATAAACTTGATGCCTTTGTCTCTAATGAGGAAACTTCAAATTTGTGAGCTGAAATCCACACGAATACTCCTTCAAATGGCTGAAAACTTCTCCACACCACCATTCAACTCACAAAATGCCCACCTCAATGCTCCAAACAATTTCCAGCCACAACAATCATACCCTGCCATACCACCCACTGACCATCATGAAACCAGGATCTCAATTCTTGAAACAGCCTTGCAAACCCTTACCCAAAACACACAGTCACTTGCCCAGACCACTCAAGGTTTAGCCAAGGGGCAAGAGATTTTGCTCAAAGGACAAGAGAGACATGAAGCCACCATGAATTCTACAATTTACATTTCTTGCGTTCTAAGTTTCTGCCATTTAATTTCTTGTTCTTTAAGATTCAACACTTTAAATTTCAGCTCTCTTTAATTTCATGCCAATTACCCATTCCCTTTACTTTCTATGCAATTTAAATTCTGCAAATCACAAATCTCTCAACCAAATCTTGATTCGCTTGACTAAATCAACCACTAAACTAAAATTGCTCAATCCTTCAATCCCTGTGGGATCGACGTCACTCCCGTGAGTTATTATTACTTGATGCGACCCGGTGCACTTGCCGGTTAGTTTTGGGTGTTTTGGAGAAATTCGTTTCTCCGCGAAAATATCCCATCAACGTGCATGCATGGCGTTTCACACACCAGGGAGAGTGGGCGTGTAGAATAAAAATGCCTTCGATATGGCATTCATGCGTATGCATCACCCATGCGTACGCACAACACACCTAAAAATTTGGGATTCATGTGTACGCATGGTACATGCATATGCACAAAAGTTGAAAAATTGAAGATTCATGCGTATGCATGCTCTATGCATACGC
This sequence comes from Arachis ipaensis, assembly GCF_000816755.2. Taxonomy (NCBI): domain Eukaryota; kingdom Viridiplantae; phylum Streptophyta; class Magnoliopsida; order Fabales; family Fabaceae; genus Arachis; species Arachis ipaensis. The sequence goes on along the minus strand of NC_029785.2, from coordinate 68,960,920 downwards.
ACAAGTGGAAATTTTTGCATTGTCATGCGTACGCATGCCCTATGCGTATGCATGACCCCATGAATAGTGGGCGTTTCACACGCCAAAGAATATGGGCGTGCAGCAATTAAACGCCTTCGATACTTATCTTTTGACACATTACAAGGGTGTTTTGGACACCACACATTGGCATGTCACATGCCAATATCGCACCTCCTAGGACATGATTTGCTTGTGGCATTTCACACGTCAAGATACAACGTTACACACTGGGACAACTTTTCAGAAGATCACTCTAAGCACCATTTGGGCATGCCACATGCCACAATAAGGGCGTGTCACACGCCAAGAAGAGGGAGTTCCAAAGAAATTCAGGGTGTGGCGTTTCACACGCCACCTAGAGGGTGTTCCAAATGGCAATTATGGCACCTCCCAGGGAAGAAAGCAAGTGGCGTTTTGCACGCCATGGAGTGGCATTTTACACCTCCTTGGCCCAGCCTCCATAAGTCATGTTGCAACTCTCTAGGCCCACTAAGAATGCCAAACTTGGGACCACTAAAGCATTAAAGAGAAGACATAAAGCTGAAGATTAGATTTGATTTGTTTTTTTTTTAATTTAAGTTTGAATTTAATGATTAGGTTTTGTTTTTTTAGGTTTAATATATAAGGTTGTTGGAAACACTTTGAAAAGGACCTTCAGGCCTTTTGCCGTTTTTGATACCCTATTTTTATTTTTGAAGCATGATTCATTAATCTCCTAGGTTAAGGTTAGGAACTCTGTTGATTCCTATGGATTAATATTATAGCTTTTCTATCTGGATTAATGCATTGATGTTTTCTTAAGAAAAGTTTTTGTTCTTCATACCAAAGATTTGAATGTGTTGGAAAACTATTCTCTTCTTACTTGAATTTTGTTAATATCATGGAAAAGTTAATTAATTGAACTATGTTTGAAAACTTCTTCTCATGGTTCTTAAGTTTTGAATTTGGACTTGATGAGTGACATCGAATCAACCAAGTTTGGTTCTTGAGAATTGTGTGGTTTTTAAATTAGTGAACGTTCTTAACCTCTTGTCACAATTAGTTAATCAAAATATTGATAATTGATTAGGATTAGAGAAATTGAATTACCAAGGAATTGAAGTTCAATTACTTATAGTTTTCCATAAAAACATCATTGCTTGATCAAGGTGGAGAGTGAAAAATGTTTTTCCAGAAGTTTCAACATCTCTGAAACCTTAACTTTTTTTAATCATATTTTTTTCTCAATTACTTATGACTTGCTTTTATTCAATTCACAATCTTTTTATGCAATCGCTATTAAAAACCCTTAATTTTGACTGTCTGACTAGAATAATCGATTGACCATTGTTTGCTTAATCCGTTAGTCTTCGTGGGAATGATAACCCTCTCCCGTGGTATTACTTGATACAATCTGGTGCACTTGTCAGTAGTTTGTGGTTTGTAAAATTTTCATCAAGTTTTTGGTGTCGTTGCCGGGGGATTAATTGTGGTTAAAAACTACCAATCAATTGGTTACCTTGATTAGACCTTTTTTGCTTGGAGTCATTTACTGTTTTTGTTTGATTCCCCCCTGGGAATTCCCTTCATCACTATGAAGGGAGTTTCAATTTGATTTTCTTATTGTTTTTGTGTCTATGCAGAATAACAGGAATAAAGAGCCTTTTCACTATGATCCTGAGATAGAAAGAACACTTTAGTGACAAAGAAAATAAGCTAGAGATCAAAGGGTTGAAGAAGAGATTGAAGAAGTAGTTGAAGAAGAGCCTGAATATACCATGGCTAAGAATGAAAACCACAATGCTAATGTTCCTCAACCTAGGAGGACTCTTGGATCTTTCACTATTCCTAATCCAGGGAGTTGTGGAAGTAGCATTGTGACACCTATTGTCAATGACAACAACTTTGAATTGAAGCCCAAGCTTGTCACACTAGTGCAACAAAACTGTCAATTCAGCGGGAGCTCATAGGAAGATCCTAACTTGTTCATCTCAAACTTCGTGTAAATTTGTGATACTGTCAAGACAAATGGCATCCCAATTAAAGTTTATCAATTGTTGCTATTCCCTTTTTCTATAAGGTATTGGGCTAAGTAGTGGCTAGTTCCTAACCCAGTTCTTCCTACCTTAGAGGCTAACCAAGCTCAGAACCCGCATTCAAACTTTCCGACAGCAAGAAGGAGAGTCCCCTTATGAAGCTTGGGAGAGGTATAAAGAGATGCTGAGAAAGTGCCCTCTAGACATATTTGCCGACTCGGTCCAACTCCAAATCTTCTATGATGGGATTACCTCTGTTTCACGGGTCTCACTGGATAATTCGGCTGAGGGGATCTTTGCATATGAAGAAGACCACTGATAAAGCATTGGAGTTGATTGAAATGGTGGCTAACAATTAATACCTCTATTCTTCCGAAAGATCAATGAGGAAAGGGAGTGATGGAATTAGATTCTTTCGACACCATTCTAGCTCAGAATAAAGTCATGTCACAATAAATAAATGCAATTATCCAATAGTTTGGAGGAATGCAAGTCTCAGCTGTGAGCACGCAAGAGAATTCCTATGACATGAGTAATGGAGTGTCTCACGTTGAAGGTTTTGAGTATGGCCAGTCTTTTTTGGAAAAAGTAAATTACATGGAATACCCTTCAAGGCCACCTTACAATGACCTCTTCTCCAAAACCTATAATTATGCATGGAGAAATCACCCAAATTTTGGGTGGAAAAACCAAAGCCAGAAGCCCAATAACTTCAATAATAACCATCAACAAAACCACTTCAATCACCAACATAACACCTTCAATGCCCATCAACACAACAACCACCACAACAACCAAAATACACCACAACCAACCTAACCTTCACAACCTCCTCAAACACCTTTCCCCTGGAACTTGCATTGCAAATCTTCATGCATGAAACTAAGTCTTCAATCAGGAACTTAGAAATTCAAATGGGATAATTGGCAAAGCAAGTGTCTATGAACCCTACCAGTGGCCTTTTGATAAACCCCATTTGTAGGATTTACCTTGTGCTTAATTTAGGGGATTTTATGACCTTTTACCCACATTTATTCAATGAAATAGCATGGTTTCATGATTGTCTCCTAACTTGTGGTTAAGTGTGAAAACATGCTTTTTAGGCCCTTAATTGTTTAATCTTAATTTACCTTTGATTCCATTAGATGCCTTGATATGTTTGTTAAGTGATTTTAGGTTTAGGAAGCAAAGATTGGATCAAGGGAATGAAGAAAAAGCATGTAAAAATGGAGAACTCATGAAAGAATGAAGAGATCGCAAAAGCTGTCAAGCCGACCTCTTCGCACTCAATTGACCATAACTTGAGATACAAAGGTCCAAATGATGCGGTTTCAGTTGTGTTGGAAAGCTAACATCTGGAGCTTCGAAATGATATAAAATTTTTCATAGTTTCATCGTGATTAGGGGTGCGCACATGCACTGTACGCGTACGCGCCGATGGTTGCACATGATTCACTTAATGCAACTTGTGGCCAGCAATTTTAGAAGACTTGTGGGCCCAATCCAACTCATTTCTGATACTATTTAAGCCATGGATTGAAGGGGAATTAATAGACTTTTGATCATTAGTCTAGTTTAGATTAGTTTTGGAGGAAAAGTTAGTTTCTAGAGAGAGAAGCTCTCACTTCTCTCTAGAATTAGGATTAGGTTTTAGATCTAGATCTAGTTCTTCTTCTCTCTTCTAATTTCCCTTTTCTTTCCTTAATTGTTCTCTTGTAGTTGTAGAATTCTTCTTCTCTTGTAATTTCTTTGTATTATTAGTTGTAGTTTATGAACTTTCTTTTGTAGATCTACATTTCTCCTTCAATGCAATTGGTAAGTTCTTTGTTGTTTCATAATTGTTTTCCTTTCTATTGTTGATCTCTTGCTATTTTAGTTAGATCTCCCTTTAATTCTTGCAATTCCTGTTGTTTACTTTTATTGCCTTCTATGTGTTTGATGAAATGCTTCTTTTAGTTATTAGTTTAGATTTTGTTCCTCTTGGCTTTGGTAGAGTAATTAGTGACGCTTGAGTTATCTAATTCCTTTGTTGATTGATAATTAGAAGTTGCTAATTGATTTGGATACCACTAAAGCTAGTCTTTCCCTTGGGAGTTGGCTAGGACTTGTGGAATCAAGTTTATTCATCCACTTGACTTTCCTCCATAGTTAGAGGTTAACTAAGTGGTAGCAATGAACAATTCTGATGACATGTCATCATGTCATTTTTTTCTATGCTTTTTCATACAAGAAATTTATGATTAGTGATTAAATATTACATTCTCTGGTGCTTAAATGGTATATTTCTTTGATCTTTTGATTTGATAAACTTTGTAGGAAATAAGAAGAAAAAGAAGCAAAAAGAGCACAAAATAAGCTAAAAAGAAGAAAAGAGGAATTTTGGGCACACTTTGAAGTTGGAGCACACTTTGGGGGCTTAGGCCATGCTTCTAAAAGCGTGGCCCATGACCAAATCAAGGAAGAGAAGCGTGGCCCAAAGGAAGAGAAGCGTGGCCCAAAGGAAGAAAAGCGTGGCTCAAAACAAAGAGCAAGAGAGGACAAAAAGCTTGAGCCAAAGTTTGCCTCAAACTTTAGCTCAAACTTTTGGGAGAAAAGCTTGAGCCAACGTTTGCCTCAAACTTTTTGGCAAACGTTGGCATCACAAAACAAACACCCTGGAGGAAAAAGCTTGCGCCAACATTTGCCTCAAGCTTTTTGGCAAACGTTGGCGCCACACCACAAGGCATACAAGGGGTATACTTCCAACAAGAATAACTTGAGCTACAGAGCTCCAAATGAGATGATTCAAAAAGCAATGGAAAGTAGGAATCAAGAGCTTTCCAAGCATATATGGAACTGCATGGTGGACACTAAAATTGAGGGAGAAAACTGCCCCGCAATGAGCATAAACGAACATGGTGGCAACCTGCAGTGAGGCCAACTGACCTTTGCACCTTCGACGGAGTATAACTCGAGCTGTAGAGCTCCAAATGATGTGCTTCCAACAGCATTGGAAAGTAGACATTCAGGGCTTTCCAACAATGTATAATAGTATGGGGTGGACAATATGTTTGAGCT
>NC_029785.2:68941118-68955752 GCF_000816755.2 Arachis ipaensis | reverse complement strand
TCAACCCAATTCCATCAAGAGCAAGGGCCCAATTGACACCACTCAAAGGCACAAGAGATAGTTAGAATAGAAATTTCATTTTAATTGTAATTTGTTTTGAATTTCATTTTCATTTTGTAGAAATGCCTATAAATAGGCATCTGTTTCATTTTATTAGGGGAGGCGAGCTCCACTAGGGAGCATTAGGAATACAAAACTCTCTCTCTTTAGTTTTTCTTTTTGTTTTAAATCTTGGGTTGAGAATTGAAGAAATTCTGTTTCAATCTCACCTTGAGAATTCTCTCTGTTTTCTTCTTATGCAATTTTAATTTCTCCTCTACTACAAGTTCCTTTGCTGCAAGTTTACAATTTAATTTACATTGAGCTTGATTTTGATCTTTGGTTCTCATTGCTTTCTGTTCTCACTTAATTCAATTTACATTCAAGCAATTTAATTCTTCTGCAAGTGCTCTGCATTTTACATTTCTGTTCATGATCTGATTTACTTTTCCTGCAAGTTTAATTTTCTCTAAGCTTTGATCTATTGCTCTCTTTAATTTCCAGCACCCACTCCCCTTTACATTTAATACAATTTTACTTTTCTTGCAATTTAAGATTCTTGCAATTTACATTTCTTGCTCTTAAAGTTACTTGCCAATTTACATTCTGCAACTTTAAATTCATTGTCCTTTACTTCCTGTTGGTTACAATTTCACACAATTCACATCAATGTTAGCTTGACTAAACTAATCACCCACTAAAGTTGCTTGATCCATCAATCCCTGTGGGATCGACCTCACTCACGTGAGTTTTATTACTTGATGCGACCCGGTGTACTTGCCGGTGAGTTTTGTGTCGGATCGTTTTCCGCACATCAAATTCTCATCACAATTGAGGAGGATAATAAGGATAGGACTTCCAATTCTCATAACCTTGCCAAGAGCTTTCATAGTTGGTAGTTTATTTTCATTGACATTTACATTTCATACTTCTTATCCAAAACCCCAAAATATACAACTCATAACCAATAACAAGAACACTTTATTGCGATTCCTAGGGAGAACGACCCGAGGTTTGAATACTTCGGTTATTATCTTAGGGGTTTGTTAGTTATGACAACCAAATGTTTGTATGAAAGGATTATTGTTGGTTTAGAAACTATACTTGCAACGAGGATTCAATTGTGAAATTCTAGACCACACAAAAATCCGCTCATCAAAATGGCGCCGTTGCCAGGAAATTGCAATTGTGTGCCTTCTTATTGGTTATTGTACATATGTGAATATTGTAAATATGTTTGTTTTTCGCTTGTTTGTTAGTTTTTGTTAGTTTTAGGACTCTATTAGTTTTGTTTTTATTTGTTACTATGAATTCTCGTCCTTGTGGTTTTGGATATGATTGTGACTATGTTGTAAGTGATGGAAACTTGAATGATGGCTCACATTATGGGAGAGATAAATTTTTGAGAAGGGAGCCACATTCATATGAGCACTCATCATGGCAACCTCCTCATTCAAGCTACTATGATGGTAATTCCTCCTACAATGCATATCATTCCAATGGATATGATGGTCCTTACCATGATTATTCCACTCAACCACCATCATTCCATGCACCATACTCTCAATATAGTCCTCAAACACCATCATTCTAACTACTATATTCTCAATTCACATCCTATTTCCACCAATTGCCTCCACACAATCCTAATCCATATTCTCCCTATGCATATCCTTGTGATAATTATGAACAAGCAATCATTGAATCACCACCACTCCAAAATCTTTACCCTTCAAACCAAGTTTCCATGGATGATACACTTGGTATCATTCCTCAAGAGCAAGAAGAGCTCCAAACCGCACTCACTAGTTTCACCTCTACCCTCCAAGAACTTATGTCCCGTATACTTCCACCTTCTACCAACAACCAAAACACCTTTCAACCTCCGAGCTTTGGTGAACCTCCTTTCCAACCACATGATGAATTCTCCTTTCCATCACAACCCTCCATGGAAGAATATCCATGGCCATCAATCCAAGAGTTATATGATCCTACTTATGTTAGTGAAGAGGAACAAGAGTCAAATGATCATCTCAAGAAAGCAATGGATCGGCTTCAAGCAACCATCTGTCAAAAGTTGGACTCGTGGGATTCATGCCACAAGCAAAATATGTCCACGGATGATTGTGAAAAAGTGACCGAAGAGGGAAGTATGAGGGAGATTTTAGAGTCTCAAGTTGAGCACAAGGAAATGGAGCGTGTTTTGCAACAAGTGGAAGAGATGGAGATTGTTGAAGAAGAAGAAGTGGAAGAAGACCTAGGGGAGGTTGAACAAGAAGGACGTTCCATCATTGAAGACAACTCTACATCAAGTGACAATGGTGATCTTGTTGAAGCTTCTTCCATGGGATGTGAAACTGATGTTGAGGATGCATGTGCACAACCTCTAATGCATGTTTTGATCAATGAAGAAGAGTTGGAAAAAGTTAGCAAACAAGAGAAAATTGAAAAGAGTTGTCAAAAAATGAAAGTCATCAAGGAGGAGCCAAAGGAAGTAGAACCTATAATGTCAAGACCATTGGATATCTTCCTTGCTAAGTCACCATCCAAATTACAAATTGAGTGGGTAATCATCTCACCCTTTAATTTCCTTGGCCCATATCAATATGCATTGTTAGAAACGGATAGTCAACTTAGAACTATTTGTGGGTTAGAAAGTAGAAAATAGTTGGATGTTGGTTGGCAACAAGAATCAAGGTACATAGTGGGTAGAAACTCAAATTTTAGGATTCAAAGGTGGAGTGGAATTCAAGTCAATGGAATTAGGATGATGAGAAGGAGTTACAAAGATAATTCAATAAGTTTGTCACCCTATTAGAAGCATGAAGATAAAGAAGAAAGGGGGTTGACAAACAAAGTATGGGACCCCAGAATATACATAGACAACCATCAACTTTGGGGCCTTGTCACTTGCTTAAGCCTCCTTGAAGGCCTTGTGCACTTAATTTGGGATCCCGGTGGTCATTGGAGATGCAAACAATGGTGGGAATTCGAGGATGAATTCAAGCATAAGCCACCATAGCAAGGACCCCATCAAATGTCCAACTTAAGGACAATAAATAAAAGTGCTAGGTGGGAGACACCCCTCTATGGTAAATTCTTTTCATTTTTTTCTCTTTTGTACATACTAATAGAATTAGCTTATTTTCATGTTTTGTTGAGTTTGTTGAGTCTAATTGGTAGTTTAGTATGTTAAATAAGATTTTATGGTGTTTTGGTAGCTGTTTGGAGGTTTGGAATGCTTGGATTGGTGCAAAAATATAGAAATTTTTTTTTTGAAAAACAGAGCAACATCTGCGCGTACGCGTACTGCGCGCGTGGTGCACGAAATTACGATCGTTAACATTGGTGCCAAATACTCGGTGCTCTCAAATGTGAATCACACTTTGTCACAACTTCGCACAACTAACCAGCAAGTGCACTGGGTCGTCCAAGTAATAAACCTTACGTGAGTAAGGGTCGATCCCACGGAGATTGTCGGCTTGAAGCAAGCTATAGTCACCTTGCAAATCTCAGTCACGCGGATTCAAATGGTTGTGGTGAATTGATAATAAAAAGATAAATAAAATATAAACTAGGATAGAGATACTTATGTAATTCATTGGTGAGAATTTCAGATAAGCGTATAGAGATGCTTTTGTTCCTCCTGAACCTCTGCTTTTCTGTTGTCTTCATCCAATCATTCCTACTCCCTTCCATGGCAAGCTGTATGTAGGGCATCACCGTTGTCAATGGCTACATCCCATCCTCTCTGTGAAAATAGTCCAATGCGCTGTCAATGCATGGCTAATCATCTGTCGGTTCTCGATCATACTGGAATAGGGTTTACTATCCTTTTGCGTCTGTCACTACGCCCAGCACTCGCGAGTTTGAAGCTCGTCACAGCCATCCCTTCCTAGATCCTACTCGGAATATCACAGACAAGGTTTAGACTTTTCGGATCTCAGGAATGGCCATCCATGGGTTCTAACTTATACCACGAAGACTCTAATATCTCGGACTCGGTCCCCTGTATTAGATATCTAAGAGATACTCATTCTATCTCATCTTTATGTAGAACAGAAGTGGTTGTCAGGCACGCGTTCATAGGTGAGAATGGTGATGAGCGTCACATAATCATCACATACATCATGTTCTTGGGTGCGAATGAATATCTTAGAAAAGGAATAAGCTTGAATTAAATAGATAAACAATAGTACTTTGCATTAATTCATGAGGAACAGCAGAGCTCCACACCTTAATCTATGGTGTGTAGAAACTCTACCGTTGAAAATACATAAGAGCAAGGTCCAGGCATGGCCGAGAGGTCAGCCCCCATGATCTAAGAACTAAACGTCCCAAGATGTCTAATACAATAGTAAAAAGTCCTATTTATGCTAAACTAGTTACTAGGGTTTACAAAGATAAGTAAATGATGCAGAAATCCACTTCTGGGGCCCACTTGGTGTGTGCTTGGGCTGAGCATTGAAGCTTTCACATGGAGAGGTCTTTCTTGGAGTTGAACGCCAGTTCATAACCTGTTTCTGATGTTTAACTCTACTTTGCAACCTATTTCTGGCGTTTAACTCCAGAATGCAACATGAAACTGGCGTTGAATGCCAGTTTGCATCATCTAAACTCAGGCAAAGTATGGACTATTATATATTTCTGGAAAGCCCTGGATGTCTACTTTCCAACGCAATTTAGAGCGTGCCATTTGAAGTTTTGTAGCTCCAGAAAATCCACTTTGAGTACAGGGAGGTCAGAATCCAACAGCATCTGTAGTCTTTCTTCAACCTCTGAATCTGATTTTTGCTCAATTCCCTCAATTTAAGCCAGAAAATATCTGAAATCACAGAAAAATACACAAACTCATAGTAAAGTCCAGAAATGTGAATTTTATTTAAAAACTAATAAAAATATACTAAAAACTAACTAAATCATATTAAAAACTATGTAAAAACAATGCCAAAAAGCGTATAAATTATCCGCTCATCACAACACCAAACTTAAATTGTTGCTTGTCCCCAAGCAACTGAAAATCAAATAGGATAAGAAGAAGAGAATATACTATAAATTCCAAAATATCAATGAAACTTAGCTCTAATTAGATGAGCGGGACTAGTAGCTTTTTGACTCTTAAATAGTTTTGGCATCTCACTTTATCCCTTGAAGTTCAGAATGATTGGCATCTAGAGGAACTTAGAATTCAGATAGTGTTCATACCCTGGGTCGAGCTATTCGACCCAGGATATTTAGCGACATGGCGACCGACCTCTTCAGATCCGACTATCCGATCTCTTCTTAAAGAGATCGGCCAAATCAACAGGAAAGCCCAATAAAGGGCCCAAATAGAGGAACACGACCCAAATCCAAAGGCAATCCAAGCCTACAGAGATAAAGGCGTTCCCTTGAAGATAAGCTGACTTCACCCAAAATAAGATAAGATAAGACAAGATAACTAACTTATCTTATTAGAAAGGCCAGCCCACACTACTATAAATACACTGGAGCATCCAGGTATAACTCATACTCTGATTCTACAAAAAACCTGCTTAATACCCATGCTAACTTAAGCATAAGAGTCTCTTGCAGGTACCCCCCATCCTTCGGTGACCAAGGATCAGAAGTGCAGCCAGTCCAACAAGTCGGACACAACAGCTCTGGCCGCCACCAGCCAGCCGGACACGTCATCTCCGACCAGTACAGAAGATCTCATCCGAGATCGAGAAAAGGTTTTCTCGGATGCACTATTTTTTCTGAAAAGGTTTTTTAATGAGGCACCAAGTCGAGATTCAGAAATTATCCGATTTAAAGGGATGAAAAACTCCCGCATGTATATATCAAAGGTCCAAGAAAGAGGATTACAAAATAACTTAGAAGAGATTGACCTAACGAAGTCGGTCTCCTACAAAAATAAGTTATATAAGTAATCCCTGAAAGAGACCTGACAAAGGTCCAAGAAAGAAGATTACAAAATAACTTAGAAGAGATCGACATAAAGAAGTCGGTCTCCTACAACAGACAAGTTATAAAAGTAATCCCTGAAAGAGACCTGACAAAGGTCCAAGAAAGAGGATTACAAAAATAACTTAGAAGAGGACGACATGAAGAAGTCGACCTCCTACAAACAAGTTATATAAGTAATCCCTGAAAGAGACCCAACAAAGGTCCAAGAAAGAGGATTACAAAAATAACTTAGAAGAGGACAACATGAAGAAGTCGACCTCCTACAAACAAGTTATATAAGTAATCTCTGAAAGAGACCCAACAAAGGTCCAAGAAAGAGGATTACAAAAATAACTTAGAAGAGGACAACATGAAGAAGTCGACCTCTTACAAACAAGTTATATAAGTAATCCTTGAAAGAGACCTGACAAAGGTCCAAGAAAGAGGATTACAAAAATAACTTGGAAAAAGACGACGCAAAGAAGTCGATCTCCTACAACCAACAAGTTATAAAAGTAGTCCCTGAAAGAGACCTGACAAAGGTCCAAAAAAGAGGACTACAAAAATAACTTGGAAAAGGACGACGTAAAGAAATCGGTTATGGATAAATACAAGTAAGAGCAAGCAAACCCAAATACGAATTGGATCCACGCATCTACGACCTCCAAGTACAAAGCAGTTCAAAGAGGCCGAGCAGCAAGGCTCCAGTATTCTAAAAACCCAGAAAGGTTCCAAGACAAGTGTAAACAAGCATGCCATAGAATACAATATTATAAAGCTTTAGGGTCAAGCCCAAAAGCTTGAAAGCTACTTGGTTTTTAAAAACAAAAGTTGCTAAACAAGCAACCAAAGGGAGTACCAGCAGTCAGCAAAGTATTCAACTATACAAAATAAAGAGTTTTAAAGCCCACAAGCCGGGCCAACTACGCAAATATCCAAAGAAAACTCAGCTAAAGATTAGAAGACTTTTTAGCAGCATCAGTCTGGGGTGAAGGAGGGCGAGCCTGGAGAGGCACAGCATCCACGGTACCATCATCCCGGCTCAAGATCTGACAGTCCGGATCAGAAACAGAATGACCAACCTCAACCGGAGGAACTGTAGAAGCGGACACCTTGGCAGGGGGTGGATCAACATCATCATCATCTTGGTCGTCGGGGACAATCTTACCATCCCTCACAACATTGTCCAAGCTAAAGAGAGTAAGGTCAACCTCAGGAGCAAGAACTTGAACTTGCTCTTTTAAATTATCATAGGCAGCGTTCACGTTGCCGACGAGGTGACCTTGGAGCTCGGAATAATCAGCTCGGGTGTTCTCCAACTCCTCCCTCAGACGCACCACCTCCCGATAAGATGTAACGTAATTGTCCTTATGCCTCAATGTCGTGTCCTCGGCCAACCGCACAGAAGCCGCCAGAGCAAGGGAACTCGCCTTTTTGTTCTCCAGATCCTTCTCCAACTTGGCTACCTTTACCTCAAGCTCTTCCTTCAGGCCCTTCATCCGGTCGAACTCCTGTTTAGCCTCCTCCATAAATTCTTTGGTGGCATGAAAAGGAAGATTCTGAGCAGTTCGGTACAGGGCAGCCCCCATATATGCCATTTTAACACTGTTTCGGGTCATAAAATCTAGATGGCGAAGGATTGATACATCATCCATGGGGAGGGCACCGTAGGGACCGATTTGCTGATCTACGAACTCGATTGCATTAAAATCAGGGGCGTCAAGATTAAATGCCTCAATTGTTTTTTGTTTCTTGTTGGGAGGAGCATCAGAAGTAGTGACAGAAATCTGTGGAGGATAAGTCAGATGAACTCGAGGAGTGGGGATCACCTTCCTCGGCCCAGGAGAACTCGGCACGGGTGGCTTCACTGGAACTTGAGAAGATCCCTCTCCGGCCGCCTTGGCCAAGATGTTTTGAGCAGCAGCAGCCTTCTTCGCCTTCTTGTAGGCCTTCATGGAATCATTGTTTTTCGACATCTCTGAAAATACAGAATCAACCATAATGACGAGTTACAACCTATGAGAAGAAAAACTAAGAAACAAGTATAGAAACAAGTCAGACAGTACCCAAAGCAGTTCGAACCAAAGATGGATCCCTCAAAAATCTTTTTGTATCCAGATGGAGTGGTTCCCCCCACAAATCTTCAAGAACAACTACAAAGGCCTGCTCAACCTCATCAAGCATCTCCCATGTATAGCGAGACACTCTCACATTCTTTTGCCACTCTAGAGGGAAAACAGGCTCGTCATTCTCATCAAGAAAAACGGGGCGGACCCCCTCAACAGCACGGACTCGGAAGAAATAATTCTTAAAATCTTTAAAAGACTCATCATACATGGCAAAAACTTTATGCCCCTGGGCCGACCTGAACGAAACCCAGGAAGCTTTCTTTTTGGAGGAACCTCCAGGCTTGGCAGATACAAAAAGATAGAGGAAAAAAGTATGGGAAGGTGTTATGCCTAACTCTTGGCAAAGCAGCTGAAAAATCTTGATAAAACCCCAGGAATTCAGATGAAGCTGGGAGGGGGCAATATTACAAGACCACAACAAATCGGTTTTGAAAGCAGTAAAAGGAAAGGTAATGTCCAACTGGCTGAAGAAATATTCATAGGCATAGAAAAAGGGACGCTCCCTCTCGACGGAAGTAGGAAAACAAGCCCTCTCATCAGAGTCAGGAGCTACACGCTCATAATCCCTCTCCCGAGCACTGTTACCACAAATCCTATGATGTTTCCTTAGCTCTACACAAAATTCAGCATCCACGACAGAGACACACATTAGGACAAGGGAGTCCAGCCAATCGAACATCCCCTCGGGAACTTTGGAAGACATCTCTACAACGTTATTACGAGAAGACATGAGGCCAACTAATCCTACAAAAAGAAAAAAAGATTGGATTACTAAAAAACATCTCAGAGGAGGGGCAAAGCAACTTGACTAATATGATACAGACAAACAAACAGAAAAGGAAAACCCCAAGACTCAAACCAAAGTCCTGGGGCATCCTTTGGAGGAAGTGGCAAAGTAAGGTTTCAGGAAAAATCTACAGCTTACGTCTCGGCATCCCCCAAGCAAAAAAAGAAGATTTCAAACAGCAAGCATTTTCATAGGAGAAAGACAAAACACAAAAAAATACAAAAATTCATCAAAGCCACTATCTTTTTACAAAAAGCTTCAACAACACCAAACATGCCAAGCAGAGAATCATCAAAGACACAACCTTTTCTCCAGAATCAAACAAAAACCATCATCGAAAGCACAAGCAGAAACGGTGATAACATGCAAAAGCCCTAAAAGCATCAGCAACAGGAAAGGCGAAAAAGTTCATACGAAAGACGAAGAAACTCCCAATACAACAGCAATTAGGCGCAACAAAAATAGAAAGATCCAAACTTTCTCCAAGCAAAATCAAAACTTCGCCACAAAACCAAAGCCAAAGCAACGAAAGAAAAAAGTAATTGAAAAATGGAACTAACCTGGAGAAATGAGAAGCTCCGGAAGAAGTAGAAAGGAAGGAATCGCTGGATCGCTGGAAGATACCGCAACGCAAGAAAAGACAGAAACAGAGAGAACGAAGGAGTTACAAAGAAAAAGAAAGAAGAGAAACCGTTTTTCTGAGGAAGCAAAATTCAAAATAAAGCAACGGGGCAATTAAAACCAATTAATTCAGGTATTAAACCCTCGCACGTTCCCTAGAACAAAGCGCTAATACAAAAGCACACGTTTTTAGAGGAAAAACTTTCTACATTCAAAAAGCTCTACAAAGAAAGGAATCGACAAAGGTGCTCGAGTTTGGGTTCGCTATAAAAAGTTCGAAGTCAAAAAACTCGACCTCAAAGCAGAAGACCGAGCTCAAGCAGGGGCACTGTTCATACCCTGGGTCGACCTCTTCAGGTCCGACTATCCGATCTCTTCTTAAAGAGATCGGCCAAATCAACAGGAAAGCCCATTAAAGGGCCCAAATAGAGGAACACGACCCAAATCCAAAGGCAATCCAAGCCTACAGAGATAAAGGCGGTTCCCTTGAAGATAAGCTGACTTCACCCAAAATAAGATAAGATAAGACAAGATAACTAACTTATCTTATTAGAAAGGCCAGCCCACACTACTATAAATACACTAGAGCATCCAGGTATAACTCATACTCTGATTCTACAAAAAACCTGCTTAATACCCATGCTAACTTAAGCATAAGAGTCTCTTGCAGGTACCCCCCATCCTTCGGTGACCAAGGATCAGAAGTGCAGCCAGTCCAACAAGTCGAACACAACAGCTCTGGCCGCCACCAGCCAGCCGGACACGTCATCTCCGACCAGTACAGAAGATCTCATCCGAGATCGACCTACAGTTTCAGGTAACCCTTGGAACAGATAGTGTTATTGATTCTCCTAGTTCAGTATGTTGATTCTTGAACACAGCTACTTTATGAGTCTTGGCCGTGGCCCTAAGCACTCTATTTTCCAGTATTACCACCGGATACATAAATGCCACAGACACATAACTGGGTGAACCTTTTCAGATTGTGACTCAGCTTTGCTAAAGTCCCCAATTAGAGGTGTCCAGGGTTCTTAAGCACACTCTTTTTTTTGCTTTGGACCTTGACTTTAACCGCTCAGTCTCAAGTTTTCACTTGACACCTACACGCTACAAGCACATGGTTAGGGACATCTTGGTTTAGCCGCTTAGGCCAGGATTTTATTCCTTTAGGCACTCCTATCCACTGATGCTCAAAGCCTTGAATCCTTTTTATTACCCTTGCCTTTTGGTTTTAAGGGCTATTGGCTTTTTGCTCTTACCTTTTGGTTTTAAGAGCTTTTGGCTTTTTCTGCTTGCTTTTTTTTTCTTTTTCGCCATTTTTCTTTTCTCTCTCTTTTTTTTTTCTGCAAGCTTTTGTATTCACTGCTTTTTCTTACTTCAAGAATCATTTTTATGATTTTTTAGATTATCAAATAACATGTCTCCTTTTTCATCATTCTTTCAAGAGACAACATATTTAACATTCATAAACAACAATTTCAAAAGACATATGCACTGTTCAAGCATTCATTCAGAAAACAAAAAGTATTGTTACCACATCAAAATAATTAAACTAGTTTCAAGGATGAATTCGAAACCATGTACTTCTTGTTTATTTGTTTTTAGAATAGTTTTCATTTTAAGAGAGGTGATGGATTCATAGGACATTCATAGCTTTAAGACATAGACACTTAAACACTAATGATCATATAGTAAAGACATAAACATAAATAAAGCATAAAGTATAGTAAACGAAAAATAGAAAAATAAGAACAAGGAGATTAAGGAATGGGTCCACCTTAGTGAGGGTGACGTCTTCCTCTTCTTGAAGAACCAATGGTGCTCTTGAGCTCCTCTATGTCTCTTCCTTGTCTTTGTTGCTCCTCCCTCATAGCTCTTTGATCTTCTCTAATTTCATGGAGGATGATGGAGTGCTCTTGGTGCTCCATCCTTAGTTGTCCCATGTTGGAGCTTAATTCTCCTAGGAAAGTGTTGATTTGCTCCCAATAGTTTTGTGGAGGAAAGTGCATCCCCTGAGGCATCTCAGGGATTTCATGATGAGGAATTTCCTCATGCTCTTGTTGAGGTCCATGATCTCTTGTTTGCTCCATCCTTTTCTTAGTGATGGGCTTATCCTCTTCAATGAGGATGTCTCCCTCTATGTCAATTCCAGCCGAATTGTATAGGTGGCAAATGAGGTGAGGAAAGGCTAACCTTGCCAGAGTGGATGAACCTCTACTTCCTCCCCAATCATGATACTATGGATCATGATGGCCCGGTCTATAGTAACTTCAGACCGGTTGCTAGTAGGAATGATTGAGCGTTGAATAAACTCCAACCATCCTCTAGCTACAGGCTTAAGGTCCAGTCTTCTTAATTGAACCGGCTTGCCTCTTGAGTCAACTTTCCATTGAGCTCCTTCTACACATATGTCCATGAGGACTTGGTCCAACTTTTGATCAAAGTTGACCCTTCTAGTGTAGGGGCGTACGTTTTCTTCCATCATTGGCAAGTTGAATGCCAGCCTTACATTTTTCGGACTGAAATCTAAGTATTTTCCCCGAACCAAGGTAAGCCAATGCTTTGGATTTGGGTTTACACTTTGATCATGGTTCCTAGTGATCCATGCAATTGCATAGAACTCTTGAACCATTAAGATCCCGACTTGTTGAATGGGGTTGGTGAGAACTTCCCAACCTCTTCTTTGGATCTCAAGTCGGATCTTCGGATACTCATTCTTTTTGAGCTTGAAAGGAACCTCAGGGATCACTTTCTTCTTGGCCATAACTTCATAGAAGTGGTCTTGATGGACCTTTGAGATGAATCTCTCCATCTTCCATGACTCAGAGGTGGAAGCAATTGCCTTCCCTTTCCTCTTTCTTGAGGATTCTCTGGCCTTAGGTGCCATTGATGGCTATGAAAAAACAAAAAGCAATGCTTTTTACCACACCAAACTTAAAATGTTTGCTCGTCCCCGAGCAAAAGAAGAAAGAAAGAAGGAGAAGAATAAAAAGGAGGAGGAGATGGAGGGAGAAGGTGTATTCGGCCAAGGGGGAGAAGAGAGGGTTGTGTTGTGTGAAAATGAAGAAGGAATGAGGGGTTTATATAGGAGTGGGGGAGGGATTAGGGTTCGGCCATTAGGGTTGGGTTTGGGAGGGAAAAGATTTTGAATTTTGTAGGTAGGTGGGGTTTATGGGGAAGAGTGGATGGATGTGAATGGTGAAGAGGTGATGGGGAAGAGTGATTGAGGTGATTGGTGAAGAGTATTTGGGGAAGAGAGATATGAAGAAGGTGTGAAAAGGAGAGAAGAAGGTGGTGGGGATCCTGTGGGGTCCATAGATCTAGTGGGGCCAAGGACATAACATCCCTGCTCCAATTAGGCGTGTAAAACACTCTTGCTGTGCAATCCTGGCGTTTAACGCCAGACTACTGCTTGTTTCTAGCGTTAAACGCCCAAATGTAGCCTATTTCTGGTGTTTAACGCCAGGTAGATGCTTGTTTCTGGTGTTAAACGCCAGCTTGGTGCTTGTTTCTGGCGTTAAACGCCAGATAGATGCTTGTTTCTGGCGTTTAAACGCCAGAATGCTCCTCCTCCAGGGTGTGCTATTTTTAATGCTGTTTTTCATTCTGTTTTTGATTTTTTAGTATTTTTTGTGACTCCACATGATCATCAACCTAATAAGACACGAAATAACAAAACAAAAAATAAAATAGATATAATTAAATAACATTGGGTTGCCTCCCAACAAGCGCTTCTTTAATGTCAATAGCTTGACAGTGAGCTCTCATGGAGCCTCACAGATAATCAGAGCAAGGTTGAAACCTTCCAACACCAAACTTAGAGTTTGAATGTGGGGGTTCAACACCAAACTTAGAGTTTGGTTGTGGCTTCCCAACACCAAACTTAGAATTTGACTGTGGGAGCTTTGGTTGACTCTGCAGTGAGAGAAGCTTTTCATGCTTCCTCTCCATGGTTACAGAAGGAGATCCTTAAGTCTTAAACACAAGGTTGTCCTCATTTAGTTAAAGGACTAACTCTCCTCTGTCCACATCAATCACAGCTCTTGCTGTGGCTAGGAAGGGTCTACCAAGGATGATGGATTCATCCTCGTTCTTCCCAGTGTCTAGGATTATGAAATCAGCAGGGATGTAAAGGCCTTCAACCTTTACTAACACGTTCTTTACTGGTTCATAAGCCTATTTTCTTGAGTTGTCTGCCATCTCTAATGAGATTCTGGCAGCTTGCACCTCAAAGATCCCAAGTTTCTCCATTACAGAGAATGGCATTAAGTTTATTCCTGACCCCAGGTCACACAGAGCCTTCTCAAAGGTTATGGTGCCTATTGTACAGGGTATTAAGAATTTGCCAGGATCCTGTTTCTTTTGAGGTAATTTCTGTCTATCCAATGCATTCAGTTTATTGGTGAGCAAGGGAGGTTCATCTTCCCAAGTCTCATTACCAAATAATTTGGCATTCAGCTTCATGATTGCACCAAGGTACTTAGAAACATGTTCTTCAGTGACGTCTTCATTCTCTTCAGAAGAAGAATACTCATCAAAGCTCATGAAGGGCATAAGGAGGTTCAATGGAATCTCTATGGTCTCTAGAGGAGCTTCAGATTTCTTTGGTTCCTCAAAGGGATACTCCTTATTGGTCACTGAACGTCCCAGGAGGTCTTCCTCACTAGGATTCACGTCCTCCTCCTCCCTTGTAGGTTTGGCCATGATGGTTAAATCAATGGCCTTGCACTCTCTCTTTGGATTTTCTTCTGTATTGCTTGGGAGAGTACTAGGAGGAGTTTCAGTGACTCTTTTACTCAGCTGGCCTACTTGTGCCTCCAAATTTCTAATGGAGGACCTTGTTTCATTCATGAAACTCACAGTGGCCTTAGATAGATCAGAGACTATATTTGCTAAGCTAGATGGATTTTGCTCAAAATTCTCTGTCTGTTGCTAAGTGGATGATAGAAAAGGCTTGCTATTGCTAAACCTATTTCTGCCACCATTATTAAAGCTTTGTTAAGGCTTTTGTTGATCCTTCCATGAGAAATTTGGATGATTTCTCCATGAGGGATTATAGGTATTCCCATAGGGTTCACCCATGTAATTCACCTCTGCTATTGCAGGGTTCTCAGGATCATAAGCTTCTTC
>NC_029785.2:68926179-68941093 GCF_000816755.2 Arachis ipaensis | reverse complement strand
TTTTCTTTAGGTGAATGGATCCACCTGCAGAATGGTCCAATGACATTTTAGATAATTCAGACAGACCATCATAGAATATATTCAGGATGGTTCATTCTGAAAGCATGTCAGAAGGACACTTTTTGGTCAATTCCTTGTATCTCTCCCAAGCTTCATAGAGGGACTCACCTTCTTTCTGTTTGAAGGTTTGAACATCCACTCTAAGCTTACTAAACTTTTAAGGAGGAAAGAACTTGGCTAAGAAAGTCGTGACCAGCTTATCCCAAGAGTTCAGGCTGTCTTTAGGTTGAGAGTCCAACCATATTCTAGCTCTGTCTCTTACAGCAAACGGGAAAAGCATAAGCCTGTAGACCTCGGGATCAACCCCATTGGTCTTAACAGTATCACAGATTTGCAAGAATTCAGTTAAGAACTGAAAAGGATCTTCTGATGGAAGTCCATGAAACTTGCAGTTCTGTTGCATCAGAGAAACTAATTGAGGTTTCATCTCAAAATTGTTTGCTCCAATGGCAGGGATTGAGATGCTTCTTCCATGTAAATTAGAATTTGGTGCAGTAAAGTCACGAAGCATCTTCCTTGCACCTCCACCATTGTTATTGGTTTCGGCCATCTCAACTTCTTTTTTGAAAATTTCAGTAAAGTCCTCTTCAGAGTGTTGTGTTTTAGCTTCTCTTAGCTTCCTCTTCAGAGTCCTTTCAGGTTCAGGATCAGCTTCAACAAGAATGTTCTTATCCTTGTTTCTGCTCATACGAAAAAGAAGAGAACAGAAAAGAAGAGGAATCCTCTATGTCACAGTATAGAGATTTCTTTATGTGAGTAGAAGAAGAGAAGAATAGGAGAGTAGAATGGAGAAGAGAGAAGATGAAGAATTCAAATTTCAAATTAAAATAAAAGGAAAATATTTTTGTTTTTATTAAGTTAATTAATTAGAATTCGAAAATATAAAAAGAAATAAAATAAAATTGAAATTTAAAATAATTAGTTAATTAAAAAGAATTTTGAAAAAAAGTTAGTGATTTTTGAAAATTGGAGAGAGAAAAGTAGTTAGGAGTTTTGAAAAAGATATGATTGAAATAGAAAACTTTTAAAATCAAACAAAAAGTCAAGTAGTTAATTGAAAAAGATTTGATTTAGAAGATATGATTGCAATTTATTAAAAAAAATATGATTGAAAAGATATGATTGAAGAAGAAATTAAAAAGATTTGATTTTGAAAAAGATTTTGAAATTAGCAATCAAAAAGATATGATTTTGAAAATTAAAGTTGATTACTTGACTAACAAGAAACAAAAAGATATGATTTTAAAATTTAAAGATTGAACCTTTCTTAATAGGCAAGTAACAACTTGAAATTTTTGAATCTAAAAAATAAATGTTAGTGAGATTTTCGAAAATATGAAGTAAGAATAGGAAAAAGATTTTGAAAATCAATTTTTAAAAAAAATTTCGAAAAAATATATAAAAGTAAATGAAAAAGATTTGATTTTTGAAAAATATTTGAAAAGATAGAATTTTGAAATTGAAATTTATGAGTAAAACAAGGAAAGATATATTTTTTATTTTTGAATTTTTAATGATGAGAGAGAAAAATACTAGATTGAAATAAAACATAAGAATTATGAATCAAAACAACTAATGCATGCAAGAACACTTTGAATGTCAAGATGAACACCAAGAACACTTTGAAGATCAAGATGAACATCAAGACTTATTTTTGAAAATTTTTAAGAAAAGAAAAACATGCAAGACACCAAACTTAAAGATTTTTCATGTTTAGACACTATGAATACAAAAATGCATATGAAAAATAACAAAAGACACAAAACAAGAAAATATGGAGATCAAACAAGAAGACTTGTCAAGAACAACTTGAAGATCATGAAGAACACATGCATGAGTTTTCGAAAAATGCACAAATTTTAAAAACATGCAATTGACCCCAAACTTAAAATTTGACTCAAGACTCAAACAAGAAACACAAAAATTATTTTTGGTTTTATAATTTTATAATTTTTTTGGATTTTCGAAAATTATTTTGGGAAAAACGAAAAAGAAATTTTTTTTGTATTATTTTTGAAAATAAAATAAAAAGAATAAAAACAAAAACTTAAAATTAAAATAAAATTACCTAATCTGAGTAACAAGATGAACCGTCAATTGTCCAAACTCGAACAATCCCCGGCAATGGCGCCAAAAACTTGGTGCACGAAATTGCGATCATCAACAATGGCGCCAAAGACTTGGTGCTCTCAAACGTGAATCACACTTTGTCACAACTTCGCACAACTAACCAGCAAGTGCACTGGGTCGTCCAAGTAATAAACCTTACGTGAGTAAGGGTCGATCCCATGGAGATTGTCGGCTTGAAGCAAGCTATGGTCACCTTGCAAATCTCAGTCAGGCGGATTGAAATGGTTGTGGTGAATTGATAATAAAAAGATAAATAAAATATAAACTAGATAGAGATACTTATGTAATTCATTGGTGAAAATTTCAGATAAGCGTATAGAGATGCTTTTCATCTTCATGTAGAACGGAAGTGGTTGTCAGGCACGCGTTCATAGGTGAGAATGGTGATGAGCGTCACATAATCATCACATCCATCATGTTCTTGGGTGCGAATGAATATCTTAGAATAGGAATAAGCTTGAATTGAATAGATAAACAATAGTACTTTACATTAATTCATGAGGAACAGCAGAGCTCCACACCTTAATCTATGGTGTGTAGAAACTCTACCGTTGAAAATACATAAGAGCAAGGTCCAGGCATGGCCGAGAGGCCAGCCCCCATGATCTAAGAACTAAACGTCCCAAGATGTCTAATATAATAGTAAAAATTCTTATTTATGCTAAACTAGTTACTAAGGTTTACAGAGAGAAGTAAAAGATGCAGAAATCCACTTCTGGGGCCCACTTGGTGTGTGCTTGGGCTGAGTATTAAAGCTTTCACATGGAGAGGTCTTTCTTGGAGTTGAACGCCAGTTTATAACCTGTTTCTGGCGTATAACTCCACATTGCAACCTGTTTCTGGCGTTTAACTCCAGAATGCAACATGGAACCGGCGTTGAACACCAGTTTGTGTCATGTAAACTCGGACAAAGTATGAACTATTATATATTTCTACTAGATGTCTACTTTCCAACGCAATTGAGAGCGCGCCATTTGGAGTTCTGTAGCTCCAGAAAATCCACTTTGAGTGCAGGGAGGTCAGAATCCAACAGCATCTGCAGTCCTTCTTCAACCTCTGAATCTGATTTTTGCTCAATTTCCTCAATTTCAGCCAGAAAATACCTGAAATCATAGAAAAACACACAAACTCATAATAAAGTCCAGAAATGTGAATTTTATTTAAAAAGTAAAATATACTAAAAACAGACTAAATCATATTAAAAACTATGTAAAAACAATGCCAAAAAGCATATAAATTATCCGCTCATCAGCGCGTACGCGTGCATCAAGCATTTTTGCCTGCCCACGTGGACGCGCCATGTACGCGTACGCGTGGATTGAGAAATTCCATCCCCAAGCTAAAAACCCGAGAGTTGTGCGAACGCTGCGTAGCATTGTGCCTTTCACACAAACCAACTCGCGCGTACGCGCACATGACGCGTACGCGCCACTCTCGAAATAAGCCATCGACGCGGACGCGCCATGTACGCGTACGCATCACGTCCATTGCACCACTATCCGCGCGCGCGTCATGCGCACGTACGCGTGGGTGCCTTTCTTTCAGCACATTTCTTTTCTTCTCCTCTTTCCATTTCTTTCCTTCTCCTTTCTTCTTCACTTCTTCTACCCTTCATCCATTACTTCCAAACACCATTGATAACCATTTATTTTAGTTAGTTAATTAGTTAGTTAGTTAGTTGTAGTTAGCTTTAGTTTAGCTCTCATTTTTCATTTTTCTTTTTTTCATTATAAGTGTTGGATTGTTAATTTTGTTTACCATTAATTGTTGCTGAGTACTAAACGGGATGTTATCTCAACATCATTGTGTTTATAATCATTGTTGGATTCCTTGATTGAGGTTATATGGTGCTACTTGGTTTTAAGTACTACATGCTTACCTTTTGAAAATACCAAGTGAGGAGAATCGCCTTTGAGCTTGTAACTCTTCTTGAATTGCATGATTTGGCCAACATGTAATTTCAATCCTTTTCCTCGATTAGGCAATCTCTTGATGGAGGTTGTGTATTTACTTCAATGTATTGTATTCCATGATCATATGCATCCATACGCTTTTAGATTGAATGCTCTTATGCTTCTTTAATGCTTGTTTTACCTTACAAGCTTACTTAAAGCATCTCAAGCATATCAGAATGAGTAAAGTGCATGCTTCTTTTCCATGATCATATGCATCCATACGCTTTTAGCTTGAATGCTCTTATGCTTCTTTAATGCTTGTTTTACCTTACAAGCTTACTTAAAGCATCTCAAGCATATCAGAATGAGTAAAGTGCATGCTTCTTTAGTGACATAGCTTTTATGCTAATGTGTGTTCTAAACCGTGCGTAATTTAGAATTTACACACTTATTTGTCATTAATGTCACACTAATTCACTCACTCAATTCTAGTGATTAGTCCCTCATTCCAACAATGTATGCTTCCTTGCTTTTGTTTTCTCATCTTATGGTGTTATATTTTTGTTTTTCGTGAATGATGCACCGCAAGCAAAAATGAAAGCGGAAGAAAGAACACGCAGTAACTGGTTGACCTACCAGCTGAAGGTGGCAATCCGGAGAGTCGCCGTACCCCCTTTGCTCATCTTTGAGTGCACCAACGACGGTGCAAATTTTTAAGTGTGGGGAGGTCGTCCGACCGGTCGACGATTTTAGGTGACAAGTTTCTAATCTCAACACTTTTGCATTTCATTTTTTTTAGGTCTTTTAGGATTTTTTTTTAATTTTCTTATTTTTGCATATATATACATATACACAATATGCTTAGTCAAAATAATGAGATTAATTTTTCAAGAATTCTATCTATAAGGCACCAATTGATTTGAGTAAAAACTTTTCATTAAACTTGCATGAATTATATATATTGTGATCATGTTTTTGAGCTACGAACACAAGCAAGTGAGATTTGAGCCTAATTGTGTGGTTACATTATATATCCACTTATTTTTCCTTCTTGTGTGCATTATTCTCTTTCTATGATTGTAATCTTTGATTTGTTTGATTCTCTATGTCCATTATTTTGTGTATTCATGCACTTATATGATTGAGGCTATCATTTCATTTAGCTCACTTACCCAAATAGCCTACCTTTTATCTTCCATTGTTAGCCACTTTGAGCCTACGATTAACCCACTTTGTTCTTAATTTTAGCACATTACAAGCCTTTAAGTGAAAAAATAATAAATGTCCTTTATTTGGATCTTTGATTAGCTTAGGCTAGTAGTGAGTGTGAGTATCATTCAAGTGTGGAAGATTTGGGACATTGGGTGAATAAAAGGGTAGTTTTGTATTTTTATTGTAAATATTGGGAATTAGGTGCATGCTCATATAGTAATCAAATGTTAGACCTTATGCATTGATGTTCTTGTATATAGAAAGAAAAATGAGAACAACAAAAGAAAAAAAGAAAAAAATTAATATGGAAAAGAAAAGAAAAAAATAGAAAAAGAAAGAAATAAAGAAAAAGAAAGAAATAAAAAGGGGATAAAATTCCCCAAAGCAAAGCTCAATAAGGATTAATGTATAAGTGTTGTGAAATGAAAAGAAAATGTACGAGTATGTTAAAAAGTGAAGAATGGGTAGTTAGGTTAGCTTTTGAATTGTATAGGATGTCATAGGCTAGGTGGGAAGTCTAAGCTTATCAAAGATTCAAATTTCAAGCTCACTTAACCATATATGCATCCTACCTTGACCCTAGCCCCATTACAACCAATGAAAAGACCTCATGATACTTGTATGCATGCATGAAATAAATGTCGATTGTTAGAAGAAAAATAAATCTTAGAAAGCATGATTAGCGGAGAATTGAGTGAATCAACCCTAAACACTTGAGCGAATAGAGTGCAAACACTACCGGTGAGGGTTCGATTGCTCAATTACATGTTTTTCACCTATGATCATCACTCCTGATGCAAGTTTGTAAAAATATTTAATAGCTCAATTCAATTGTGGTTTGGCATGGTTGTTAATACCCTTAGCCCTTGTGCATATATGTATTCTTGGGAATTGATTTATTTTGACCAAGCAATTGCATTCATGTAGATAGTTTCATATAGGTAGTTTGCATTTAGATTAGCTTACATTGAATAAATGTTGATACCCTTTATTCTTTCTTGGTTTAAGCATGAGGACATGCTTGGTTTAAGTGTGGGGAGGTTGATAAACCCCATTTGTAGGGTTTATCTTGTGCTTAATTTAGGAGATTTTATGACCTTTTACCCACATTTATTCAATGAAATAGCATGGTTTCATAATTGTCTCCTAATTTGTGCTTAAGTGTGAAAACATACTTTTTAGGCCCTTAATTGTTTAATCTTGATTTGCCTTTGATTCCATTAGATGCCTTGATATGTTTGTTAAGTGATTTCAGGTTTAGGAGGCAAATATTAGATCAAGGGAATGAAGGAAAAGCATGTAAAAATGGAGAACTCATGAAGGAATAAAGAAATCGTAAAAGCTATCAAGCCGACCTCTTCGCACTCAATTGACCATAACTTGAGCTACAGAGGTCCAAATGATGCGGTTCTAGTTGCGTTAGAAAGCTAACATCCGGAGCTTCAAAATAATATAAAATTTGCCATAGTTGCATCGCGATTAGAGGCGTGCACACTCACTGTACGCGTACGCGCCGATGGTTGCACTTGATTCACTTAATGCAACTTGTGGCCAGCGATTTTGTAAGCCTTGTGGGCCCAATCCAACTCATTTCTGATGCTATTTAAGCCAAGGATTGAAGGAGAATCAACAAACTTTTGATTATTAGTCTAGTTTAGATTAGTTTTGAAGGGAAAGTTAGTTTCTAGAGAGAGAAGCTCTCATTTCTTTCTAGAATTAGGATTAGGTTTTAGATCTAGATCTAGTTCTTCTTCTCTTTTCTAATTTCCCTTTTCTTTCCTTAATTGTTATCTTATAGTTGTAGAATTCTTCTTCTCTTGTAATTCCTTTGTATTGTTAGTTGTAGTTTATGAACTTTCTTTTGTAGATCTACATTTCTCCTTCAATGCAATTGGTAAGTTCTTTGTTGTTTCATAATTATTTTTCTTTCTATTGTTGATCTCTTGCTATTCTAGTTAGATCTCCCTTTAATTCTTGCAATTCATGTTGTTTACTTTTATTGCCTTCTATGTGTTTGATGAAATGCTTCTTTTAGTTATTAGTGTAGATTTTGTTCCTCATGGCTTTGGTAGAGTAATTAGTGACGCTTGAGTTATCTAATTCCTTTGTTGATTGATAATTAGAAGTTGCTAATTGATTTGGATACCACTAAAGCTAGTCTTTCTCTTGGGAGTTGGCTAGGACTTGTGGAATCAAGTTAATTCATCCACTTGACTTTCCTCCATGGTTAGAGGTTAACTAAGTGGTAGCAATGAACAATTCTCATCACAATTGAGGAGGATAATAAGGATAGGACTTCCAATTCTCATAACCTTGCTAAGAGCTTTCATAGTTGGCAGTTTATTTTCATTGCCATTTACATTTCATGCTTCTTATCCAAAATCCCAAAATATACAACTCATAACCAATAACAAGAACACTTTATTGTGATTCCTAGGGAGAACGACCCGAGGTTTGAATACTTCGGTTATTATCTTAGGGGTTTGTTACTTGTGACAACCAAATGTTTGTATGAAAAGATTATTGTTGGTTTAGAAACTATACTTGCAACGAGGATTCAATTGTGAAATTCTAGACCACACAAAAATCTGCTCATCACCTTCCTAGTGATACAATCCCAAATCTCTAGAAAGAATGCAAGGCCATTAGTTTGAGAAGTTAAAAGGTGTTGGGAGAAGAAGTCAACGGAGATGCCATTGACGAACAAGGAAAAGAAGCCCACGAAGACATCAATTCCCAGGAGAAGGACGTGACTACCACCATTCAACAACAACCAATTCAACCCTCACAAGATGCACCAAAAGAGAAGATTCAAGTGCCAGAATATAAACCAAGAATTCTATACCCTCAAAGGTTGCAAAAAGAGGCCAAGGACAATCAATTCTCTAAGTTCTTGGAGGTTTTTAAGAAACTACAAATCAATATTCCTTTTGCTAAAACTCTTGAACAAATTCCTCTATATGCGAAGTTTATGAAGGAGTTGACTTCTAAGAAGAGGAGTTGGAGGGAGAATGAAATTGTGGTGATTACAAAGGAGTGTAGTGCCACAATTTAAAAGAACCTCCCTGAAAAATTGAAAGATCCTGGGAGCTTTGTCATCATTGTGCCATTGCTAAGGTGATAATTGAAAGAGCCTTATGCGACCTTGGAGCTAGCATCAAATTGATGACATTATCCTTGATGAAAAAGTTACATATTGAGGAGGTGAAACCCACCAGAATTTCTTTACAACTTGTTGATCGCTCCATTAAATTCCCACTTGGTGTTGTTGAGAACCTACTAGTGAAGGTGGGAACCTTCATATTCCCTGCAAATTTTGTTATATTGGACATGGAGGAAGATATTAATGCATCTATTATTCTAGGGAGACCTTTCCTTGCTACTGGGTGGGGCTTGATTGATCTAAAAAATGTGAATTAACATTGAGGGTTAATGATGAACAAATTGTGCTCAATGTATTCAAGACCGTGCAACACCCCAATGACTATAAAGATTGCACGAAAATTAATGCAATTGATACCTCAGTGGAAGAAGCATTAGAAGAAGATGAGTCCAATGATTCACTTGAGCCCTCTGTTGAGGTAGAGGTGGGTGAAATTGAAGATTGTCCACTAATGCGTGAGCATCTTTCTTATCTTTTCTTAGTGAATTTGCATGTGAAATTATTGAATTAAATCAAGATTTAGGTGTTTTAAGCCACCATGAATGCTACTTTAAGTTGTTTTGCATGATTAATTACAAGTAGCATTCGGGCGAGTTTGACAAAGTTCGTGTAGAAGAAAAGGAAGAAACTTAATGTTGTCAACCCTGACCTCTTTGCACTCCAACGAGCATAACTTGAGCTATAAAAATCTAATTGATGCAGTTTTAGCGGCATTAGAAAGCTAACTTCCAGGGCTTTCCAATGATATATAATAGTTTATACTTTTCTTCTAGCATCACAGTATCGAATGCTACAATCTGAAGTTTGGCCCCAGAAGCCCACTACTAGAAAATTACTTATTACAGATGGATATTTCTGACATATTTTATCCCACAAAAATACAGACAGATTTTGTAAGGGAATTTTTGTCAGAAACAAGAAAAAATGAATTACCCTGAATTACAGACGGAAAAGAGAATCTATCGATAATTCTGTCGGAAAAATTATTTTTTTTCGTGGAAAATAATTACCGACGGAAAATCCATCTATATTTAAATAAAAAAATGCTATGTTTTATTACATTATTACAGAGAAAAAAATCTATCTGTAATTTAAAATTTTCTTTCAGAAAAATTAAAATAAGGGTTTGTTACATACGTTCTCTTCCTCATTTCAGAACACTCCAAATCGGCGCCTCCTCACCCATCCCCTCCAAATCTTTCATCGGCGATGCCTCTCACCCGAAGCTCCATTACACCCCTTCCCCAACCTCTCCGTCGCACTGGAACAGAAATGGTAGGTAACCTAATCTGTTCGTGGATTTTTCATTGATGTTCTAGGTCTTGCATTGTTGCTATTTCTGTTTTCGTGTCACATGAATCTGATATTGTTCTTCTTATCGTTCTCCGATGAGGCATGTTAGCTGAAAGCATTAAAAGAAAAGGAATGATTATTCTTTGAGTACATTCTTCTTATCGATCTCCGATGAGGCTGTTTGGGAAAACTCTTGGAGAAATGAGTACAAGCAAATCTATCGTTCTAGTTCCTATGTTTTGTTTTCTTTCATTCACTTCCATTGCTAATAAGGCATAGTGATTAGTTTATTTTATCTGAAATTGCTAGGTTTTGGACTTTTGGAGAAGGATTTTCTACAAAGGAAACTTAAATATTAATCATGTGATGCTTAATCCACTCATAATTACTCATAATTGTTGATTCGTAGCTTAAATTGTTCCAATTCCATCTGCAATATTAAGCTAATTGTGATTATGATTCCTTGCTTTGTGTGATTTATGATATTTGGTTTTCATGAACCATGTTTATTTCCATTGTCATGATAAAATTTATTCACGTACTGTATGCGATGGGGTATTCTTCCCCCCTACAAGAAAGTTAAGGGAATGTCAATGGAAAAAGTTATATATTCAGGTAATTGCTTATTTTTCTCATTTTGTTTGATATCTATTCTTCAACATTTGTTTTTCTATGTATTTATAATAATCATATTTCATCATTTCTCTTATGGAAGCTTGAGATGAGTTATTCATACATTTTGTTTGTGCATGCGTGTTTGTGGATCTTTTCATTTATCTTATCATTGTGCAGCGCGATGGAGAGGATATGGTTAAACTTGTCAAAAACTACCAAAATGAGTTTAAGGAGTATTACATTCAAATGCAAGCAGCTAAGCAGAATCAAACCCCTCATCCTTCGTAGGTAATGGGAGCCTCCATTATTGTGGAAATATCTACTGATATATTGAAAATGATCTTAGGGAGATAAATAGTTATGGTCCTTGATGAGCGGATAATTTATACACTTTTTGGCATTGTTTTTACATAATTTTTAGTATGATTTAATTAGTTTTTAGTATATTTTTATTAGTTTTTAAATAAAAATCATATTTCTGGACTTTACTTTGAGTTTGTGTATTTTTCTGTGATTTCAGGTTATTTCTGGCTGAAATTGAGGGACTTGAACAAAAATCAGATTCAGAGGCTGAAGAAGGACTGCAGATGCTGTTGGATTCTGACCTCCCTGCACTCAAAGTGGATTTTCTGGAGCTACAAAACTCTAAATGGCGCGCTCTCAATTGCGTTGGAAAGTAGACATCCAGGGCTTTCAAGAAATATATAATAGTCCATACTTTGCCTAAGTTTAGATGACGCAAACTGGCGTTTAACGCCAGCTTTATGCCCTATTCTGGCGTTAAACGCCAGAAACAAGTTGCAAAGTAGAGTTAAACGCCAAAAACAAGTTAAAAACTGGTGTTCAACTCCAAAAAGAGTCTCTACATATAAAAGCTCAATGCTCAGCACAAGCACACACTAAGTGGGGCCGGAAGTGGATTTCTACATCATTTACCTATCTCTGTAAACCCTAGTAACTAGTTTAGTATAAATAGGACTTTTTACTAGAATTTTTGGATCATCTTCGAATCTTTGGACGTTTAGTCCCTAGACGTTGGAGGCTGGCCTTTCGGCCATGCCTGGACCTTGTTCTTATGTATTTTCAACGGTAGAGTTTCTACACACCATAGATTAAGGTGTGGAGCTCTACTGTTCCTCATGAATTAATGCAAAGTACTATTGTTTTTCTATTCAATTCAAGCCTATTTCTTCTCTAAGATATTCATTCGCACACAAGAACATGATGAATGTGATGATTATGTGACGCTCATCATCATTCTCACTTATGAACGTGTGCCTGACAAACACTTCCGTTCTACATGCAAACAAGCTTGAATGCATATCTCTTAGCCTCCTGATCTACGATCAGAGTCTTCGTGGTATAGGCTAGAATTATTGGCGGCCGTTCTTGAGATCCGAAAATTCTAAACCTTGTCTGTGGTATTCCGAGTAGGATCTGGGAAGGGATGGCTGCGACGAGCTTCAAACTCGCGAGTGCTGGGCGTAGTGACAGACGCAAAAGGATTACTGAATCCTATTCCAGCATGATCGAGAACCGACAGATGATTAGTCGTGCGGTGACAGCGCATTTGGACCATTTTCACTGAGAGGACGGGATGTAGCCATTGACAACGGTGATACCCAACATACAGCTTGCCATGGAAAGGAGTATGAAGGATTGGATGAAGTCAGTAGGAAAGCAGAGATTCAAAAGGAACTAAGCATCTCCATACGCTTATCTGAAATTCTCACCAATGAATTACATAAGTATCTCTATCTTTATTTTACATTTTAATTATATTTTAACTATTAAAATTCTATAACCATTTGAATCCACCTGACTGAGATTTACAAGGTGACCATAGCTTGCTTCAAGCCGACAATCTCCGTGGGATCGACCCTTACTCACGTAAGGTTTATTACTTGGACGACCTAGTGCACTTGCTGGTTAGTTGTGCGAAGTTGTGACAAAGAACTAAGATTATGAACGTGCGTATAAATTTTTTGGCGCCGTTACCAAGGAATGAGCAATCACGATTTCGTGCACCAAGTTTTTGGCGCCGTTGCCGGGAATTGTTCGAGTTTGGACAACTGACGGTTCATCTTGTTGCTCAGATTAGGTAATTTTATTTTAATTTTAAGCTTTTTATTTCTTATTTTCAAAAAATACAAAAAAATTTTTTTCTTCTTTTTCGTTCTTGCCAAAATAATTTTCGAAAAAAAAAAAAACAAAAAAATTAATAAAATCATAAAAACCAAAAATTTTGTGTTTCTTGTTTGAGTCTAGTGTCAAATTTTAAGTTTGGTGTCAATTGCATGTTTTAACTTTTCCCTAAAAATTTTCGAAAACTCATGCATGGTGTTCTTCATAATCTTCAAGTTGTTCTTGGTAAGTCTTCTTGTTTGATCTTTAAAATTTCTTGTTTTGTGTCTTTTCTTGTTTTTCATATGCATTTTTGAATTATTAGTGTCTAAAGTTTGAAAATTTCTAAGTTTGGTGCCTTGCATGTTTTTCTTTTCTTAAAAATTTTCAAAAATAAGTATTGATGTTCATCTTGATCTTCAAAGTGTTCTTGGTGTTCATCTTGACATTCAAAGTGTTCTTGCATGCATTAGTTGTTTTGATTCATAATTTTTATGTTTTGTTTCAATTTAGTGTTTTTCTCTCTCATCATTAAAAATTCAAAAATAAAAAATATATCTTTCCTTGTTTTACTCATAAATTTCAATTTCAAAATTCTATCTTTTCAAATCTTTTTCAAAAATCAAATCTTTTTCATTTATTTTTATATATTTTTGAAATTTTTTTTTTAAAAATTGATTTTCAAAATCTTTTTCCTATTCTTACTTCATATTTTCAAAAATCTCACTAACATTTAATTTTTAGAATAAAAAAATTTCAAGTTGTTACTTGCCTATTAAGAAAGGTTCAATCTTTAAATTTTAAAATCCTATCTTTCTATTTCTTGTTAGTCAATTAATACACTTTAATTTTCAAAATAATATCTTTTTAATTTTCAATCATATCTTTTTGATTGCTAATTTCAAAATCTTTTTCAAAATCAAATCTTTTTAATTTCTTCTTCAATCATATCTTTTTTTAAATAAATTGCAATCATATCTTCTCAATCAAATCTTTTTCAAAAAAATTTCAATCATTTCAATCATATCTTTTTCAAAAATCAATTTTCAAAATCTTTTCTGACTTCCTATCTTTTCAAATTTTATTTTCAAATATTTTTTTTCAATTACCTACCTGACTTTCTATTTGATTTTAAAAATTTTCTATTTCAATCATATCTTTTTCAAAACCACTTAACTAATTTTCTCTCTCTAATTTTCGAAAACTCCTTCCCCCTTTTTTCAAAATTTTTTTTATTAACTAATTGTTTTAAATTTTAATTTAATTTAATTTTTCTTTTTTAATTTTTGAATTCTAATTAATATTTAAAATAAAAACAAAAATATTTTTACTTTATTTTAATTAATTTTGGAATCTTTTTCTTCTCCTTCTTCTATTCTCCTCTTTTTCTACTCACATAAAGGAATCTCTATACTGTGACATAGAGGATTCCATATTTTCTTTTCTGTTCTCTTCTTTTTCATATGAGCAGGAACAAGGATAAGAACATTCTTGTTGAAGCTGATCCTGAACCTGAAAGGACTCTGAAGAGGAAGCTAAGGGAAGCTAAAGCACAACTCTCTGGAGAAAACCTGACAGAAATTTTTGAAAAAGAAGGAGACATGGCCAAAAATAATAACAATGGTGGAGATGCAAGGAAGATGCTTGGTGACTTTATTGCACCATCTTCTAACTTCTATGGAAGAAGCATCTCACTTTCTGCGATTGGAGCAAACAATTTTGAGCTAAAGCCTCAATTAATTTCTCTGATGCAACAGAATTGCAAGTTTCATGGCCTTCCATCAGAAGATCCTTTTTAGTTCTTAACTGAATTCTTGCAAATCTGTGATATTGTTAAGACCAATGGGGTTGATCCCGAGATCTACAGGCTTATGCTTTTCCCGTTTGCTATAAGAGACAAAGCTAGAATATGGTTGGACTCTCAACCTAAAGATAGCTTGAACTCTTGGGATAAGCTAGTCACGGCTTTCTTAGCCGAGTTCTTTCCTCCCCAAAAGCTTAGCAAGCTTAGAGTGGATGTTCAAACCTTCAAACAGAAAGAAGGTGAATCCCTCTATGAAGCTTGGGAGAGATACAAGCAACTGACCAAAAGGTATCCTTCTAACATGATTTCAGAATGGACCATCCTGGATATATTCTATGATGGTCTGTCTGAATTATCTAAAATGTCATTGGACCATTTTGCAGGTGGATCCATTCACCTAAAGCAAATGCCTACAGAAGCTCAGGAACTCATTGACATGGTTGCAAATAACCAGTTCATGTATACTTCTGAAAGGAATCCTGTGAGTAATGGGACACTTCAGAGGAAGAGAGTTCTTGAAATTGATACTTTGAATGCCATATTGGCTCAGAATAAAATATTGACTCAGCAAGTCAATATGATTTCTCCGAGTCTGAATGGATTGCAAGCTGCATCCAA
>NC_029785.2:68869660-68926026 GCF_000816755.2 Arachis ipaensis | reverse complement strand
TCCATTAGAAATTTGGAGGCACAAGTGGGCCAGCTGAGTAAAAGAGTCACTGAAACTCCTCCTAGTATTCTCCCAAGCAATATAGAAGAGAATCCAAAAAGAGAGTGCAAGGCCATAACCTTACTTGGTGTGGCCGAACCCAGAGAGGAGGAGAAGGACGTGAATCCTAGTGAGGAAGACCTCCTGGGACGTTCACTGACCGATAAGGAGTTTTTCTTTGAGGAACCAAAGGAATCTGAGGCTCATCTAGAGACCATAGAGATTCCATTAAACCTCCTTTTACCATTCATGAGCTCTGATGACTATTCTTCCTCTGAAGAGGATGAAGATATCAGTGAAGAGCAGGTTGCTAAATATCTAGGAGCCATCATGAAGTTGAATGCCAGTTTATTTGGTAATGATACTTGGGAGGATGAACCCCCCTTGTTCTCCAATGAACTCAGTGCATTGATAAGGCAGACATTGCCTCAGAAGAAACCGGATCCCGGAAAGTTCTTCATACCTTGTACCATAGGCACCATGACCTTTGAGAAGGCTCTGTGTGACCTTGGGTCAGGGATAAACCTCATGCCACTCTCTGTAATGGAAAAATTGGGAATCTTTGAGGTATAAGCTGCAAGATTCTCACTAGAGATGGTAGACAAATCAATGAAACATGCTTATAGATTAGTAGAGGACTTGTTAGTAAAGGTTGAAGGCCTTTACATCCTTGCTGATTTCATAATCCTAGACAATGGGAAGGATGAGGATAAATCCATCATCCTTGGAAGACCCTTCCTAGCCACAGCAAAAGCTGTGATTGATGTGGACAGAGGAGAGTTGGTCCTTCAACTAAATGAGGACAACCTTGTGTTTAAAACTCAAGGATCTCATTCTGTAACCATGGAGAGGAAGCATGAAAAGCTTCTCTCATTGCAGAGTCAACCAAAGCCCCCACAGTCAAACTCTAAGTTTGGTGTTAGGAGGTCACAACCAAACTCTAAGTTTGGTGTTGAACCCCCACATTCAAACTCTAAGTTTGGTGTTGGGAGGTCCCAACAATGCTCTAAACATCTGTGAGGCTCCATGAGAGTTCACTGTCAAGCTATTGACTTTAAAGAAGCGCTTGTTGGGAGGTAACCCAATGTTATTTAATTGTATCTATTTATTTTCTATGTTATTTTATGTTTTTTTTAGGTTGATGATCATGTGGAGTCACAAAAACTATTGAAAAATCAAAAACAGAATGAAAAATAGCATTAAAAATAGCTCACCCTGGAGGAAAAGCTTACTGGCGTTTAAACGCCAGTAAGAAGCATCAAACTGGCGTTTAACGCCAGAAAGAAGCATCAAGCTGGTGTTAAACGCCAGAAACAAGCAGCAAGCTGGCGTTTAACGCCAGACATGCATTCTAAGGGCGTTTGCACGCATAAATGGAGCAGGGATGTTAAGTCCTTGACCCCTCTGGATCTGTGGACCCCACAGGATCCCCACCTACCCCACCTCTTCTTCTCTCTTCTTTACACCTTTTCATAACTCTTTTCCCCAAATACCCTTCACCAATCACCTCCATACCTCTTCCTCAAATACCCTTAACCACTCACATCCATCCACTCTTCCCCATAAACCCCACCTACCTCCAAAATTCAAATTCTTTTCCCTCCTAAACCCAACCCTAATGGCCGAAACCTACCCTCCCCCACCCCTATATAAACCCCTCAACACTACTCCATTTTCACACATTACAACCACCACTCCTCCCCCTTGGCCAAATACACCTTCTCCCTCCATCTCCTCCATTTTCTTCTTCTTCTACTACTTCCTTTCTTCTTTTGCTCGGGGATGAGCAAACCTTTTAAGTTTGGTATGGTAAAAGCATTGCTTTTTGTTTTTTCATAACCATTAATGGCACCTAAGGCCAGAGAAACCTCAAGAAAGAGGAAAGGGAAGACAATTGCTTCCACCTCTGAGTCATGGGAGATGGTGAGATTCATCTCAAAGGTCCATCAAGACCACTTCTATGAAGTTGTGGCCAAGAAAAAGGTGATCCCTGAGGTCCCTTTTAAGCTCAAAAAGAGCGAATATCCGGAGATCCGACAAGAGATTAGAAGAAGAGGATGGGAAGTTCTCTCTAATCCTATTCAACAAGTCGGGATCTTAATGGTTCAAGAGTTCTATGCAAATGCATGGATCACTAGGAACCATGATCAAAGTGTGAACCCAAACCCAAAGAACTGGCTTACCATGGTTTGGGGACTAAGAAAAGGATGGAGCAAATAAGAGATCATGGACCTCAACAAGAGCATGAGGAAATTCCTCACCATGAAATCCCTGAGATGCCTCAAGGGATGCACTTCCCTCCATAAAACTATTGGGAGCAAATCAACACCTCCCTAGGAGAATTAAGTTCCAACATGGGACAACTAAGGATGGAACACCAAGAGCACTCTATCATTCTCCATGAGATTAGAGAAGATCAAAGAGCTATGAGGGAGGAGCAACAAAGACAAGAAAGAGACATAGAGGAGCTCAAGAGCACCATTGGTTCTTCAAGAAGAGGAAGACGCCACCCTCACTAAGGTGGACCCGTTCCTTAATCTCTTTGTCTGTTTATTTTTCTCTGTTTTTCATTTACTATGCTTTATGTTTATGTTTGTGTCTTATTACATGATCATTAGTATTTAACTGTCTATATCTTAAAGCTATGAATGTCCTATGAATCCATCACCTTTCTTAAATGAAAAATGCTTTAATTACAAAAGAACAAGAAGTACATGAATTTCGAATACATCCTTGAAATTAGTTTAATTATTTTGATGTGGTGACAATACTTTTTGTTTTCTGAACGAATGCTTGAACAGTGCATATGTCTTTTGATATTGTTGTTTATGAATGTTAAATATGTTGGCTCTTAAAAGAATGATGAAAAGGAGAAATGTTATTGATAATCTGAAAAATCATAAAATTGATTCTTGAAGCAAGAAAAAGCAGTGAATACAAAAGCTTGCGAAAAAAAAGAAAAGAAAAATGGCGAAAAAAGAAAAAAGAAAAAAAAAGAGAAAGAGAAAGAAAAAGCAAGCAGAAAAAGCCAAAAGCTCTTTAAACCAAAAGGTAAGAGCAAAAAGCCAATAGCCCTTAAAACCAAAAGGCAAGGGTAAAAAGGATCCAAGGCTTTGAGCATCAGGATAGGAGGGCCTAAAGGAATAAAATCCTGGCCTAAGCGACTAAACCAAGCTGTCCCTAACCATGTGCTTGTGGCGTGAAGGTGTCAAGTGAAAACTTGAGACTGAGCGGTTAAAGTCGAGCTCTAAAGCAAAAATAGAGTGTGCTTAAGAACCCTGGACACCTCTAATTAGGGACTCTAGAAAAGCTGAGTCACAATCTGAAAAGGTTCACCCAATTATGTGTCTGTGGCATTTATGTATCCGGTGGTAATACTGGAAAACAAAGTGTGGCTGAAATTGAGGGACTTGAGCAAAAATCAGATTCAGAGGCTGAAGAAGGACTACAGATGCTGTTGGATTCTGACCTCCCTGCACTCAAAGTGGATTTTCTGGAGCTACAATAGTCTTAATGGCGTGCTCTCAATTGCGTTAGAACGTAGACATCCAGGGCTTTCCATCAATATATAATAGTCCATACTTTGCCCAAGTTTAGACGACTCAAACTGGCGTTTAACGCCAGCTTTATGCCCTATTCTGGCGTTAAACGCCAGAAACAAGTTGCAAAGTAGAGTTAAACGCCATAAACAAGTTACAAACTGTTGTTCAACTCCAAAAAGAGTCTCTACACATGAAAGCTCAATGCTCAGCCCAAGCACACACCAAGTGGACCCGGAAGTTGATTTCTACATCATTTACCTATCTCTGTAAACCCTAGTAACTAGTTTAGTATAAGTAGGACTTTTTACTAGAATCTTTGGATCTTCTTCGAATCTTTGGAAGTTTAGTCCCTAGACATTGGAGGCTGGCCATTCGGCCATGCCTGGACCTTGTTCTTATGTATTTTCAACGGTAGAGTTTCTACACACCATAGATTAAGGTGTGGAGCTCTGCTGTTCCTCATGAATTAATGCAAAGTACTATTGTTTTTCTATTCAATTCAAGCCTATTTCTTCTCTAAGATATTCATTCACACACAAGAACATGATGAATGTGATGATTATGTGACGCTCATCATCATTCTCACTTATGAACGCGTGCCTGACAAACACTTCCGTTCTACATGCAAACAAGCTTGAATGCATATCTCTTAGCCTCCTGATCTACAATCAGAGTCTTCATGGTATAGGCTAGAATTATTGGCGGCCATTCTTGAGATTCGGAAAGTATAAACCTTGTCTGTGGTATTCCGAGTAGGATCTGGGAAGGGATGGCAGTGACGAGCTTCAAACTCGCGAGTGCTGGGCGTAGTGACAGACGCAAAAGGATTACTGAATCCTATTCCAGCATGATCGAGAACCGACAGATGATTAGCCGTGCGGTGACAGCGCATTTGGACCATTTTCACTGAGAGGACAGGATGTAGCCATTGACAACGGTGATGCCCAATATACAGCTTGCCATGGAAAGGAGTATGAAGGATTGGATGAAGTCAGTAGGAAAGCAGAGATTCAGAAGGAACTAAGCATCTCCATACGCTTATCTGTAATTCTCACCAATGAATTACATATGTATCTCAATCTTTGTTTTACATTTTAGTTATATTTTAACTATTAAAACTCTATAACCATTTGAATCCGCCTGACTGAGATTTACAAGGTGACCATAGCTTTTTTCAAGCCGACAATCTCCGTGGGATCGACCCTTACTCACGTAAGGTTTATTACTTGGACGACCCAGTGCACTTGCTGGTTAGTTGTGCGAAGTTGTGACAAAGAACTAAGATTATGAACGTGCGTTTAAAGTTTTTGGCGCCGTTACCAAGGAATGAGCAATCACGATTTCGTGCACCAGTCCTTGAACCACTGTTCGTGCTCCCCTGCTGATGAGTGGATATTTTATACGCTTTTTGGCATCATTTCCATATAGTTTTCATTATGTTTTGTTTAAATTTTATTAAGTTTTCATAGGTTTTAGTGCAAAATTCACATTTTTGGATTCTACTTTGAGTTTGTGTGTTTTATTGTGATTTTAGATATTTTCTGGCTGAAATTAAGGAGCTTGAGCAGAAGTCTGATTCAGGGACAGAGAAAGGACTGCAGATGCTGTCAGGATTTGACCTCTATACACTCGAAGGAGCTTTTATGGAGCTACAAGGGTCCAAATGGTGCGCTCTCAACGGTTATGGAAAGCAAACATCTAGGACTTTCCAGAAATATATAATAGTTCATACTTTGTTTTGGAAATAAAGGCTCAAAACTGGCGTTCAATGCCAGCCACCAGCCCTATTCCTGGCGTCCAGCGCCCATAGGAGAGCAGCTCTGCAGCTGGCATCCAACGCCCAGGATGGAGTCCCTAGCCAGCGTTCAACGCCCCTAAGGGGTACTAGCTCATGGGAGACACTCTAGCTCAGCCCGAACACTCACCAAGTGGGCCCCAGAAGTGGATTTTCGCACTATAAGACTAGTTTATCTTATTTTCTGTAATCCTTAATTACAAAACTAGTATATATAGAACAAAGATCACCCTTGTTAGAGATATTTGCCCATTCGAACCTTTCATTATTATTTTCTGTACAGTATGAGTCACTAACCTCCTAAGGTTAAGGTTAGGAGCTTTGCTGAGTTTCATGAATCAATAATATTACTGTTCTAATTCAATATGTCTGATTCTATTCTCTTATGCAACCTCGTTCTTCATCTTATGAATTGAGGGTGACCCGTGACAATCACCCTTGTTCTACATGGGTTCCGTGTGATTTCTGACCTGGATATCGTTGAACTAAAGCTAGAGATTACATTGCGGATTCCAATAGAGCATCTGAGCAACTTTGGATATTATTCCGAGGGTTACCTGAAACTGTAGGTCAATCTCAGACGAGATCTTCTGTACTGGTCGGAGATAACGTGTCCGGCTGATGAGTGGCGGCCGGAGCTATTGTATCCGACTTATGGACTGGCTATGCTGCTGATCCTTCGTCACCGGAGGGTGGGGGGTACCTGCAAGGGACTCCGATGCTTAAGTTAGCAAGGGTATTAAGCAGGTTTTTGTAGAATCAGAGTATGAGTTATACCTGGGTGCTCCAGTGTATTTATAATAGTGTAGAGTGACCTTCTTAGATAAGATAAGTTAGTTATTTTTATCTTATCTTATCTTATCTTTGAGTGAGGTCAGCTTATCTTCAAGGGAACCGCCCTTATCTCTATAGGCTTGGGCTGCCTTTGGATCTGGGTCGTATTGCTTGAGTTGGGCCCTTTTTGGGCTTTCCTGTCGATTTGGCCGAGCTCTTTGGGAAGAGGTCGGATAGTCTGACCTGAAGAGGTCGGTCGCTTTGTCGCTAATCATCTCGGGTCGGATAGCTCGACCCAGGGTATGAACAGTGCCCCTACTCGAGCTCGGTCTTTCTTTCGGAGGTCGAGTCTTAGTTTTAGGACTTCGATCCTTCTCTGGTGAAGCCAAACTCAGGCATTTTGTCGATTTTATCTTTGTAGAGTTCTTTTTTGAATGTGGAACGTTTCTTCTTTCGTTTCCTCTGAAAGCGCGCGCTTTTGTATTAGCGTCCTAGCCTTTGGAAATGTGCGAGGGTTTAATGCCCTCATTAATGCATTTTTAATGCTCCGTTTCTCTTAGCTCTTTTATTTTGAATTTTGCATTCAAGAAACGGTTTTCTCTTTTTTGTAACTTCCCCTCTTTTTTCTCTGTTTTTTTGTTTCGCCTCATTTTTCTCTGCGACGCTTTGTCTTGGTACTTTGTTGGTGCTTCGCTTGATAGACGATTTCTGCAACTTCCTTACTCTGGCTTTCAACTTTCTTCAGAGCTTTCCTCCTTTCTCCAGGTTTGGTTTCTACTTTCTGCTTCTTTACTTCTTTCGTTGTTTTACCTTCAGTTTTTGATAAAGCTTTGATTTTTTCGTTTGAAATGCATGCTGGAACGTCTGAATGCTTTTTGCGTCGTTATGCCCAATTTGTTGTTGTGATGCATGTTTCTGGCATTTCTTCCGATGATTGAGGTTTTGTTTGTTTGCATGTTTGCTTATTGTTTCTGACTGTCGCCTTCGTATTTTAGAATTTTGGGTCGATGAACTGCTTGATAATCTTTTGAAAAAGACTGCGCCTTTTGTAGCTTTCTTTACTGACAGACTTTGTAGCAAATAATGTTCTTTCTTATATTTGCTTTGTCTTTCTCTTCGTGTTGTTGTTTGTCTAGAAGGGGGGGTTTTTTCTTCATCGAGGGTTTTGTCAAGATGTTAGCCTCGTAGATTTTTCCTGAGTCCTTACTCTGTCACTGCCTCCAAAGGATGCCCCTGGACCTTGTCTTGGGGTTTTCTTTTTACCTGTTTGTATGCTTGAGTCATGTTCTGCTATGAGTCAATTTTGACTTTGTCCGAAATATTTGGGTTAGTAATCTATTTTTTTCTTTCTTGCTGTAGGACTAGTTGACCTCATGTCTTCTCGTAAGAACATTGTTGAGACATCTTCCCAAGTCCCTGAGGGCATGGCTGATTGGATGGATTCGATGGTTCTTTTGTGTGTTTCCTTGGTTGATTCTGAGTTTTGTCAGCAGCTTAGGCAATTTCATAGGGTTTGTAGTAGTGGTAGTGAAGAAAAGAACTATGAACTTGTACCTCCCGATTCTGAAGAGAGGGTTTGTTTTTCTACCCGAATTGTTGGAGAGCGCCCCTTTTTCTATGCGTACGACTTCTTTTTTAGTCAAATGAATATTACTCTTCCTTTTACCCCCTTTGAGACCAACCTATTGTGGTCTTGTAATGTAGCTCCATCCCAGCTTCATCCCAACTCCTGGGGTTTTATTAAAATCTTTCAGTTGTTATGTTATGAGTTTGGTATCCCTGCTTCACAATCCCTTT
The DNA here is from genome assembly GCF_000816755.2 of Arachis ipaensis. Classification (NCBI taxonomy): domain Eukaryota; kingdom Viridiplantae; phylum Streptophyta; class Magnoliopsida; order Fabales; family Fabaceae; genus Arachis; species Arachis ipaensis. The sequence goes on along the minus strand of NC_029785.2, from coordinate 68,918,079 downwards.
TCTTTTATCTCTTTGTTTTGACAAAGCCTAGGGTGGTTAAGAAGAAAGCCGCTTGGGTTTCTTTCCGAGCTTCCCAGGGAAAAAAGGTTTTCTCCATATTTGATGAATCTTTCCGTGACTTCAAGAATTACTTTTTTAGGGTCCGAGCTGTTGAAGGAGCTCGGCCCTTTTTTCTGGATGAAAATGATGAGCCTGCCTTTCCTTTGGAATGGCAAAAGAACGTAATGGTGTCTAAATATACGTGGGAGATGTTAGATGAGGTTGAGCAAGATTTTGTGTCTGTGCTGGATGAAAACTGGGGGCAGCCTCCCCATCTCGACACCAAGAAATTTTTAGTCAACCCCTTTCTCCTCCAGCTGAGTTGGGTAGTGGTCAATTTTTTATTTTGATTGTTTTGTCGATTGTATCTCTTGTAAGCTCTTTTCTGATTCATAACTTGGTTTTCCGCTGTTGTGTTTTGTTTACAGAGATGATCAAGAATAATGAATCCATGAAGGCCTTTAAGAGGGCAAGAAAGGCTACTACAGCTCAAAACGTCTTGGCTAAGGCGGCCGGTGAGGGATCATCTCAAGTTCAGTCGAAGCCGGCCGTACCGAGCTCGCCGGGGGTGAGGAAGGTAATCCCTACTCCCTGGGTTCATTTGGCTGATCCTCCTCAAGTTTCTGTTGCTGCTTCTGGTGCTCCTTTAAAGAAAAAACTAAAAAAAAATGAGCCTTTCGACCTTGATGCCCCTGACTTTGACATGGTTGAGTTTGTTGATCAGCAGATTGGTCCTTACGGTACCATTCTTACCAACGATGTCTCTCTCCTTTGCCACTTGGATTTTATTACTCGGAGTAACGTCAAGATGGCATATATGGGAGCTGCCTTGTACCGAACTGCCCAAGACCTCCCTCTTCATGCTACCAAAGCTTTTATGGAGGAGGCTAAGCAAGAGTTCGACCGTATGAAGGGTTTGAAAGAGGAGTTCCAAGTGAAAGTAACCAAGCTGGAGAAAGAGTTGGAGACCGAAAAGGCTAGTTCTGTTGCCTTGGCGGCTTCTGTGAGGTTGGCTGAAGATACCGCATTGAGGCACAAGGATAGCTATGTTACGGCCTATAGGGAAGTGATGCGTCTCAGGGGGGAGTTGGAGTCTGCCCGGGTTGATTATGCCGAGCTCCAAGGTCACCTTGTAGGCAGCGTAAATGCTGCTTATGAGAACCTGAAGGAGCAAGTTCGAGTTCTTGCTCCCGAGGTCGACCTTACTCTCTTCAGCCTGGACAATGTTGTAAAGGATGGCAAGATTGTCCCTGACGACCCTGATGACGATGATGTTGAACCTCCCTTTGTTCTTGCTGCCAAAGCCTCCGTGGTGCCGACTTCTTCAGCTCCTTCAGCTGAGGCCGGTCATCCTGTGTCAGATCCTGACTGTCAAATCTTAAATCGGGATGATAGGACTGTGAATGTTGTGCCTATTCAGACTCGCCCTCCTTCACCTCGTGCTACCGAGAAGCCTTCTGATAAATAGTTTTCTAAATGTTTGTGTAGATAGCCCGGCTTGTGGGCTTTTAACTCTTTATGATGTTTGCTGATTGTTGACACTCTTTTGGTTGCTTGTTTAGCAACTTTATTTGAAAAAAAATAGTTTCCAAGTTCTTGGGGCTGGTTTTGGTAGCCTCTTGAGCTTGTTACTTTATATCATGTCTGTTTGCATCTGCCTTGGTTTCTTTTTAGGCTTTTCGGAGTGCTGGAACTTTGCTGACCTCTTTAGATTGCCTTCATACTTGTGGCTTGATTCCTCTGAGGTTGTAGTTGCTTGGATCCAACTTGTATGTCGGCTTTTTGAAGTTATCTCTAACAACCCTATTTGTTGGGACCTTTGTGAGGTCTCCGTTAGTAATTACCTTTAAGGTTTTTGGGAAGCCGACTTCGTTATTTCAGTTACTTCTAGTAATCCTTTCTTTTGGACCTTGTTGGGTCTTATTTTAGGAATTACTCTTGCAACTTGTTTAGGGGAGGCCGACTTCCTTGTGTTGGTTCCTTCTAAGTTATTTTTGTAATCCTCTTTCTTGGACCTTGTTCAGGTCTCTTTCAGGGATTACTTTTATAACTTTATGTTTTGGGCCAACTTCTTCATGTCAGGCCCTTCTAAGTTATTTTTGTAATCCTCTTTCTTGGACCTTGTTCAGGTCTCTTTCACGGATTACTTTTATAACTTGTTTGTAGGAGACCGACTTCGTCATGTCGATCTCTTCTAAGTTATTTTTGTAATCCTCTTTCTTGGACCTTGTTCAGATTTCTTTTAAGGATTACTTTTATAACTTTATGTTTTGGGCCGACTTCTTCATGTCGGGCCCTTCTAAGTTATTTTTTGTAATCCTCTTTCTTGGACCTTGTTCAGGTCTCTTTCAGGGATTACTTTTATAACTTTATGTTTTGGGCCGACTTCTTCATGTGGGGCCCTTCTAAGTTATTTTTGTAATCCTCTTTCTTGGACCTTGTTCAGGTCTCTTTCAGGAATTACTTTTATAACTTGTTTGTAGGAGACCGACTTTGTCATGTCAATCTCTTCTAAGTTATAGCAATCCTCTTTTATAGGGTTGGCCAGACCTCTTTCCAGGGATTTACTTATAACTTTGGTTATTGTAACTGGTCCGACTTCTTTATGTCGGTCAGTCTTTTAAGTTATTTTTTAGCAATCCATTTTATTAAGACCTCGTCAGGTTCTTTCTAGGGATCACTTTCGATAACTTGCATTATTCTGTTTTCATCTTTGCCGATTATGTAGAAATTGGGTTTAATACTCGTTTGGTCGACCTTTTAATGAATTTGGTTTTCATATCTGTTGGTCTCTATTGTGATCGTGCAGTGAATTTGATTTTCACTTTCTGCCGATCTGTAGCTTTGTAATCGGGCGATTAATGTTTCAGATTAATGCGTCTTGAGCCTTTGTAGAAGATCTGAACAGATTTTATTCAAAAGAAAATACAAATATATACATGTGGGAGCTTTATCCCTCTAAGTCGGGCAATTTATAGGTCTTGGCTTGGCGCCTCATTAAAAAACCTTTTCAGGAAAAAGAGTGCGCCTTATCCTAAGATCCTTTATCGTCCCTAACTATAGTACCTTCTTAGGTTGCAGGCGTGCCATGACCTAGGAAGCTCTCGCCCCTCTAGTTCGGACAGTGTAGTAGCCGTTTCCAAGTACTTCTATGACTCGGTAGGGTCCCTTCCAGTTTGCTGCCAGCTTTCCTTCTCCAGGTCGAGTTGTTCCGATATCATTTCGGATTAGGACGAGGTCGTTCTTAGAAAATCCTTGCGGTACCACCCTTTGATTGTATTTCGAAGCCATTCGTCGTTTTAATGCCTCTTCCCTGATCCGAGCTCTTTCTTGGACTTCTGGGAGTAGGTCGAGTTCTTCTCTTAGAAGTTGGGAGTTGGCTTCTTCGTTATAGTGGATCACTCTAGGCAACCCTTCTTTAATCTCCACTGGGATCATTGCTTCTATTCCGTGCGCTAATCAGAAGGGTGATTCCTTTGTGGTGGAATGCGGCGTCGTTCGATACGCCCACAGGACTTGTGGGAGTTCTTCAGCCCATGCTCCCTTTACGTCCTGTAATCTTCACTTGAGCCCCGCCAGTATGACTTTGTTGGCAGCTTCGGCTTGTCCATTGGCTTGGGGATGTTCTACGGAAGTGAACTGGTGTTTTATGTTCAGGTTGGCCACTAGCTTTCTGAAGCCTACATCTGTAAATTGAGTGCCATTGTCTGTGGTGATGGAGTATGGAACCCCGAACCTTGTGACAATGTTCCTATATAGGAATTTTCAACTTCTTTGAGCAGTGGCATTAGCTAGGGGTTCTGCCTCGATCCACTTTGTGAAATAGTCTACCCCTACTTTGAGGAATTTAACTTGTCCCGATCCCTGAGGGAAGGGTCCGAGAAGGTCGAGTCCCCATTTTGCGAATGGCCAAGGTGAGGTCACGCTGATGAGTTCCTCTGGCGGGACGATGTGAAAGTTGGCATGTTTCTGACATGGTGTACATGTCTTTACAAACTTCGTGGCTTCTTTTTGTAGAGTTTGCCAATAGAACCCTGTCTGGAGTACTTTTTTGGTAAGTGCTTACGCTCCGAGATGATTGCCACAGGTGCCACTGTGTATCTCTTCTAGGACTTCTTTTGTGTTGGAAGTCGGTACACGTTTTAACAATGGTATTGAGATCCCTCTTTTGTATAGGGTATTGTTTATGATAGTGTAGTATTGTGCCTCCCGTTTTAACCTTTTTGCCTCCTTTTCATCTGTAGGAAGCGTTTCTATTTTGAGGTAGTTGATTATGGGAGTCATCCATCCTTAATCCAAGCCTATTATGGCTAGGACTTTTTCTTCTTCCGAGATTGATGGGTTCTGCAGCATTTCCTGGATGAGGCTTCTGTTGTTGGCCCTTGGTTTGGTGCTGGCTAGTTTTGAGAGTGCATCAGCTCGGGCATTTTGTTCGCGGGGTATGTGACGAATCTCATATTCCCTGAGTTGTCCGAGCTGTTTTCTGGTTTTATCCAAGTACATTTTCATGGTGGGATCCTTGGCTTGGTAGCTCCCTGTTATTTGTGAAGTAACTACTTGTGAGTCGCTGAAGATGATAAGCTTTTGAGCTCCAACCTCCCTAGCCAGCTTCAAACCAGCTAGTAGTGCCTCATATTCCGCTTGGTTGTTTGAGGCGGGGAACCTGAATTTGAGGGAGAGTTCAATTTAGGTCCCTTGGTCGCTTTCAATTATCACACCCGCGCCGCTTCCAGTTTTATTTGAGGAACCGTCCACATAGAGATTCCATTTTGTGGGGAGTTCTGGGGTGTCTGTAAATTTTGCAATGAAGTCGGCTAGGTATTGTGATATGATGGCTGTCTGAGCTTCATATTGAAGATCAAATTCGGACAATTCGATTGCCCATTGCAAGATTCTGCCTGCTAGGTCTGTTTTCTATAAAATCCCTTTTATGGGCTGGTTGGTCCGAACCTTAATGGTGTGAGCCTAGAAGTATGGACGAAGTCGTCGAGATGTCAGTATGAGTGCGTAGGCAAATTTTTCTATTTTTGGTAGTTCAACTCGGATCCTTGTAATGCTTTACTAATGAAGTATATGGGTTGTTGCCCATTGTCGTGTTCTCGAACTAATGCTGAGGTTACTGCCCGACTTCCTACCGCGAGGTATAATATGAGTGGTTCTCCTTCTCGTGGTCGAGATAGGATAGGTGGTTGTCCCAAGAATCTTTTGAAATCTTGGAAGGCTTGCTCGCACTCGGTGGTCTATTCAAACTTCTTTCCTTTCCTTAGGGTGGCGTAGAAGGGGAGAGATCTTATTGCCGACCTGGCTAGAAATCTGGACAAGGCTACTAACCTTCCGTTGAGTTGTTGTACTTCTTTGACACAAGTCGGATTCTTCATGTCGAGTATGGCCCGGCATTTATCAGGATTTGCCTCAATTCCTCTTTGTGTGAGCATGAAACCCAGGACTTTGCCAGCTTCTACTACGAAGGTGCACTTTGCCGGATTAAGTCGTATGCCATGCCTTCTTATGGTGTCGAATACTTGGGTGAGGTCAGACAGCAACATCTCTTCACTTTGTGTCTTTATTAACATGTCGTCCACGTAGACTTCCATGATTTTTCTGATGTGATCTGTGAAGACTTTATTCATTAATCTTTGGTAAGTAGCTCCCACGTTTTTAATACCAAAAGGCATGACGATGTAGCAATAGTTTGCTTTTGGGGTTAAGAATGAAGTTTTTTCTTGGTCGGGTGGATACACTGAGATTTGATTGTATCTCGAGTATGCGTCCATAAATGAGAGGTATTTATATTTGGAGGATGCATCTACCAGAGCGTCGATACTTGGGAGTGGATAAGGATCTTTTGGGCAGGCTTTGTTGAGATCAGTGTAGTCGGTGCACATTCGCCACTTCCCATTTGATTTTTTCACCAAGACAATGTTAGCTAGCCATAGTGGGTACTTGACTTCTCTTATGAATCCTGCCTCCAGTAGAGCTTGTACCTGCTCTTCCACAGCTTGGGATCGTTCTGGTCCGAGCTTTCTTCATCTCTGTTGTACCGGCCGAGATCATGGGTAGACCGCCAGATTGTGGCACATTAATTTGGGGTCTATGCCTGGCATGTCTACAGCCTTCAATGCAAAGAGGTCGACGTTATCTTGTAAGAACTGTACGAGTGATTCTCTTATGTCTCCTTTTAGGCTCGTACTAATATTGGTTGTTTTATCCGGGATGTCTCTGATCTGGACTTTCTCTACTTCACCTTCAGGTTGTGGGCGGAGTTCTTCCCGCCTCTGAATTCCACCGAGTTCAATTGTGTGGAATTCTTCTCTTTTGTCTCTGAGGTTTAGATTTTCGTTGTAACAGCGGCGCGCCATCTTTTGGTTTGCTTTTATTGTAGCTATCCCTTCTGTAGTTGGGAATGTCATGCACAGATATGGAGTCGAGACTATTGCGCCGAGCTGATTCAATGTTGTCCGGCCTATTAAGGCATTGTAGGCTGAACTCACGTCGACCACGATGTAGTCTATCTTGAGTGTTCTTGACTGGTTTCCTCTTCCGAAGGTTGTGTATAGTGAGATGTATCCAAGTGGTTGAACTGGCGTGTCTCCCAGTCCGAATAGGTTGTTTGGGTATACTCTAAGTTCTTTTTCTTCCAGGTCGAGTTTGTCGAAGGCAGTTTTGAACAAAATGTCGGCGGAGCTCCCTTGGTCTATTAGTGTGCGGTGGAGATTTGCGTTTGCCAATATAATAGTGATGACCATGGGATCGTCATGTCCTGAGATGATACTGGCTGCGTCCTCTTTGGTGAAAGTGATTGTGGGGATGTCGGGTGCTTCCTCCTTCCCCTCGACATGATACACTTCTTTAAGATATCTTTTGCGAGATGATTTGGAGATTCCTCCTCCCGCAAATCCGTCGTGTATCATGTGGACATGTCTTTCTGGTGTATGAGGTGATCGCTCGGTTCGTCCGACATCTTCGTCCCTTCTTCTTTTTTTTTTGCTCATCGTCTCGGGTGGCCAGGTACCGATCTAATTTTCCTTCTCTTACTAGTTTTTCTATGACATTCTTTAAGTCAAAACATTAGTTGGTAGAATGCCCATAGATTCGATGGTATTCGCAATATTCAGTCTGATTTTCTCCTCCTTTTTTGCCTTTGAGTGGTCGAGCTGGGGGTATTTTTTCAGTGTGGCAGACTTCTCTGTAGACATCCACAAGAGACACCCGAAGAGGGGTGTAATTGTGATATTTTTTTTATTTTCTCCCCATGTCGATCTTCCTTCTTTTTGGATTCCTTGTCCTTATCCCGGGAGGGGTAGGTGAATCCGGATTTTGAGGTCTCTCCTAGTCGGGAGTTTTCCTCCATGTTGATGTACTTCTCTGCTCATTCTTGTACTTCATTCAGGGATTCGGGGTGTTTTTTTGATATAGATTGGCTAAAAGGTCCCTCTCGTAAGCCATTGATGAGGCCCATAATGGCGGCCTCTGTTGGTAGGCTTTGTATGTCCAGGCATATTTTGTTGAATCTTTTCATGTAGTTGCGAAGACTTTCCCGATCTCCTTGCTTGATTCCTAATATACTTGGGGCGTGCTTAGCATTATCTTTTTGGATGGAGAATCTGGCCAGAAATTTCTTAGCTAAGTCGTCGAAGCTTGAGATGGACCTCGGAGGTAGATTGTCGAACCATCTGATCACTGTCTTTGTTAAGATAGTTAGAAAGGCTTTGCAGCGAACTGCATCTGAGGCGTCGGTGTGGTACATTCTACTTCTGAAATAGCTGAGATGATGACCGGGATCTGTAGTGCCATCATATAAAGGCATATCCGGGAGTTTAAAGTCCTTAGGGATTTTGGTCTTCATGATCTCCCAAGTGAATGGATCTTGATCCTTGCGAGAGCTGTCCTCATAGATGGATCGAGTAGCTTTGGTTTTAAGATCGGCTTCGAGTTTTAGAAGTTTATCTTCTAATTCCCGATGCTGCCTTATCTCCCTTTGTAGATCCTTCCCAGCTTCTCGCTGATGTTGGGCTTCTTTTTCAAGTTGTTTTAAACGATCTTGAAGCGCCTCTAGAGCTCCCGGGTTGGGTGAGTTTTTGTCCCCGTTAGATTTCGGGGTATCTTTTGGTATAGTCTCCGCGTTTTTGTGCGGCGTTCTATCTTCTAGATCTGAATCATGGTCGTTGTCATGGTCATCCGCCATGGTGATGGGATGACTTCCAGATTCCCCGGCAACGGAGCCAATGTTCCGAGGGTTACCTGAAATTGTAGATCGATCTCGGTCGAGATCTTCTGTGCTGGTCGATGCTGACGTGTCCAGCTGATGGGTGGTAGCTGGAGCTGTCGTGTCCGACTAGTGGGACTGGCTGCACTGCTGATCCTTCTTCATTGGAGGGTGGGGGTACCTCCAAGGGACTCCGATGCTTAAGTTAGCAAGGGTATTAACAGGTTTTTGTAGAATCAGAGTATGAGTTATACCTGGGTGCTTCAGTTTATTTATAATAGTGTGGAGTGACCTTCTTAGATAAGATAAGTTAGTTATTTTTATCTTATCTTATCTTATCTTTGAGTGAGGTCAGCTTATCTTCAAGGGAACCGTCCTTATCTCTATAGGCTTGGGCTGCCTTTGGATCTGGGTCATATTCCTTGAGTTGGGCCCTTTTTGGGCTTTCTTGTCGATTTGGCCGAGCTCTTTGGGAAGAGGTCGGATAGTCTGACCTGAAGAGGTCGGTCGCTTTGTCGCTAATCATCCAGGGTCGGATAGCTCGACCCAGGGTATGAACACCTGTCGATTTGGCTGAGCTCTTTGGGAAGAGGTCAGATAGTCTGACCTGAAGAGGTCGGTCACTTTGTCGCTAATCATCCCGGGTCGGATAGCTTGACCCAGGGTATGAACAGATATGTGACATGAAAATCACGTTGACTATAGGTGCGTGAGGTCTCTGTGGCGTTAAGGCTAGAGTCAGAGAAGTAGCACCTTCTGATCCAAAAGATCTGCCTTGTCTGTGGCACCTTGAGTAGGATCGTGAAGGGGAGTGGATTGCTTAGAGCTTCATCTTCTACTACAGTGAGAAACCTAGAGCTGGCTTGATGAGAGGATATGAGTCATCTCAACATGGTGGATTACTATAGTGGAGGAGGTTAGCTTGATAAGAGGACATGAGTTAATCATGTACGGCTGCCATTGAAGGAATCAGAAGGTTATTGAAGAAGACAGTAAGAAAAGTTAATCCGGAAAGACAAAGCATCTCCGAAGCCTCAACCATTCTATCATCATTGATTTCTCATCTATCTAGTAATGTTCTATTTATCAGTTTTATATGTTTTTCGTGACAAACTATAATTTCTATCCGCCTAACTAAGATCTACAAGGTCTCCACTATAAGAACCAGAGTTTTCACGTAAAACCGTTTTAATAAAATAATAATTCTTAAGTGCCCGGAGTAGATTCAAAATTTAGAAATTTTAATTTGAAAATTTAAAGGTGAAATTTGATTTCAGTGAATTTTTCTGAGTTGGAAAATGTATCTTTTTCAAAAAGTTTTTGAAAAAAAATGCGCATTGGCGCTTAAGCCGACAGTACCGGCTCTAGTTTGTCCGATATTGTGTTTTGAGAAAAATAAGATTTTGAAAATTGATTTATTATATGGAAAGGACAAAAATAATTTAGAATTGAAAATCGGGAACTAATCTTAAAGGATTTGGCCCAAAGTGGGCCAAACGGACCAAAAACACTTAGCGGGTTGTACTGGGCCCAAGTCCATCATATATATGCCCTAACTAATGAACTTTGAGCTCATTTTCAAGCCCAAAGAGAGAGAGAGAGAGAGGCATGGTTTGAGAGAAGAGAGGAGAAGAGGTGATGTTACTATTCATCACCACCTTCTGGGAGCCATATCTTGAGCTACGGAACTATGATTGACGAGCCGTTTGCGGCCACGCGAAGCTCTCGTCGATGTTGTTGGAATCAAGCTTTTAGTATTTTGTGCATATTGGGAATCAGCTAAGGTATGGTTTCGGTTTCTATTCCGAGGGTTACCTGAAACTTTAGGTCGATCTCGGACGAGATCTTCTATACTGGTCGGAGATGACGTGTCCGGCTGGTGGATGGTGGCCGGAGTGGTCGTGTCGGACTTGTTGGACTGCTGCGCTGCTGATCCTTTGTCACCGGAGGGTGGTGGTACCTGCAAGGGACTCCGATGCTTAAGTTAGCAAGGGTATTAAGCAGGTTTTTTAGTAGAATTAGAGTATGAGTTATACCTGGGTGCTCCAGTGTATTTATAATGGTGTGGAGTGACTTTTCTGGAGATAAGATAGTTATCTTATCTTATCTTATCTTTAAGTGAGGTCATCTTATCTTCTGGGGAACCGCCTTTATCCTTCTAGGCTTTGGCTGCCTTTAGATTGGGCTGTGTCCCTTCGTTTGGGCCTGCTTGGGCCTCTTATGGTGATTTGGCCGAGCTCTTTGAGAAGAGGTCGGTAATGGGCCAACCTTCTAAGAGGTCGGACATGGGCCAACCTTCTAAGAGGTCGGATAGTCTGACCTAAAGAGGTCGGTCGACTTGTCGTAAAACATCCCGGGCCGGACAGCTCGACCGAGGGTATGAACAGTTTCCTTTATGTAAAATGTAATGTTTCTGGACACTTAGGCTAGTTAATCCTAAGATAGGATTGTATGATATTAGTGTATGAATAATTATATGTGAATTGACATTAATTGTTGGTTGTATTGGATTATTGTGGTTGATGATGATTGTTGGAAATTTTTTGTGTTAATGAGTATTGATGGTGATTAGTTATATTGATGAATAATGAGAATTATGAAAATTTTAGGTAATAAGTTAATGTAAAATGTTTTTGATGGGTTGGAATGAAGGATATTGATGATTATGATGTGTGATGATATATGTTGATGATGATTTTGGATTTTGAATCTTGTGGTTAAGGTTGGTGGATTATTAATGGTGTATAAGGTTGGTGTTGGGTGACTTTTATGATAATAATGGGTGGTGAGTGATGGATCTATGTATGAGAAATTATTGAGGTTTAATATTGCTGTGTAATGTTTGGGAGCTTGATGATTTGATTGATGAATTGGGTATGGAAATGATGAAAATGTGAATTTTAGATTTGTGGAATGAATTGGAAGATATGTGAATATGATATAGGTACATTAGGATTGTTTTGAACATGGAATAAGTAATTTTGGATTGAGAGTTGGTAAAATTAAGATTTAGAGATTTTGGTAAAAATGGATTTTTGGTGAATTTTGACGGATTATAACTTGAGCCTTAGTTTTCGAAACTTGTTGAAATTTGATTTAAATTAAAGTTCATTGAAAAATCGTTAAATGGATATAAATTTTGTAAGAAATGGATTTTTGTAGAGGAAGTTATGATCATTCAAAGTTTGGTGTTCAAATCTGAATTATGTGAATGCTGCAGAATTTGTGGTTTCTGGTTTGTGTGCGCATGCACAGCCTTGTGCGAACGCACATCCTATATATTTTTTAAAGTGTGCGGACGCACAGCCTTGTGCCCTGTTTTTCAATGAAAATCATGTTTTTAACTGTTTTACCTACCCGGTAAGCTTGCAAACTTCCGTAACACTTGTTTAAAACCTTTTTGCTAGTTTTAAGGTCTTGAATCTAGGGAGAAAATAATAAAGGAATAAATAGGGGTATTGTTGGTTATGGGTTTAGAAGACGGAGACTTAGGTTCCTGAAGTTGTGGGTGAACTAGTGAAGTGTTGTATTGGCAATGGCTTGAGAACTTGTGAATGGATGGTAACTTGTGGAATTAAGAACTTATGATGGATATTGAAGGAAAGTGTGCCAGGGACTATATCCTTGGAATGTTAAGGATTGATAATTGAAAGTGATTTGAGATGAGAAATGGTGATGATTGGTGATGATTTGAGGTCGATGGACTTGTTGGATATGGATAGTGTGCCAGGCACTATATCCTTGGAAATGAATGATTATGGTTGGTGGAATGAGTATGAGTGGAAGTGTGCTATGAGGAGTGGCCTCTGAGATTGAATGTGTGATTACGATATGCATTGTTCTCCGTCGTAGGGGCTGTGGCAGTCTCCCGCCTACGTTCGGATGTGAGGCTTGAAGCTGGGCTTTTCACTCAAATTTATCGCTCAAGAGGACGGTGGTAGGGCACTCTCCCTCAGAATGTTTACCTCTGAAAGGAGAAGGTGGTAGGGCACTTATCCCTCGGAATTATTCCTCCTGAGCATGTGTTTCTCTCTGATTGCAAGGTGGAAGGGCACTAACCCATGGAATCATGCGACATCCAGAGGAAGGTGGTAGGGCACTCTCCCTCGGAACGTTTCCCACTGAAAAGAGGAGGTGATAGAGCACTTATCCCTCAGAATTATTCCTCCTGAGTATGCGCAACAGAGAGACTAATCTGGGAGTTGCCGTCCGGATTTTGTGTCGGGTTTGGCACTATAACCGACATGTGATATCATAGCCAATAGGACAAACATTCATCATATGCATCTTCTTTATACTTGCTTGCTTTGATTACTTGAGTTTGCCTAATTGTATAACATGCTGATGAATCCATATTTGACGATATATTTTAGTTTGATTTGAGTGGATTTCATCACATAAACCCACATTTATTCATCCAAATAGCATGCTTTTGTGTTCTCTCCCTTAATTGAGCCTAATTGTGAAAACATGCTATTTTGTGTTTAATTTAATAATTTTTATCCCACTTTTATCCCATTCGATGCCTTGATGGTTTTGATGAGTGATTTCAAGTGTAATAGGTTGGAATGGCTTGATGAGAGTCGAAGAAAATAATGGAATTGGGAGAAAGCATAAAGAAAACAAAGGAGAAGCACACATTGGAGTGTGCGTGCACACAACCTACTGTGCATACGCACAAGCTACTGTCCGTTGATGAGCGGATAATTTATACCCTTTTTGGCATTGTTTTTACATGGTTTTTAGTATGTTTTAGTTACTTTTTATTATATTTTTATTAGTTTTTATGAAAAAATCACATTTCTGGACTTTACTATGAGTTTGTGTATTTTTCTGTAATTTCAGGTATTTTCTGGCTGAAATTGAGGGACCTGAGGAAAAATCTGATTCAGAGGCTGAAAAAGGACTGCAGATGCTTTTGGATTCTGACCCTCTTGCACTCGAAGTGGATTTTCTGGAACTACAGAAGCCCAATTGGCATGCTCTCAATTGAGTTGGAAAGTACACATCTTGGGCTTTCCAACAATGTATAATAGTCCATACTTTGCTCGATATTTGATGGCCCAAACTGGCGTTCAAACGCCCACCAGAGACCCTTTTTTGGCATAAAATGTCAGAACTGGCACCAGAACTGGAGTTAAACGCCCAAACTGGCATCCAAGCTGGCGTTTAACTCTAGAAATGGCCTATACACGTGTAAAGCTCAATGCTCAGCCCAAGCACACACCAAGTAGGCCCCGCAAGTGGATTTCTGCACTATCTGCACTTAGTTACTTATTTTCTGTAATCCCTAGTAACTAGTTTAGTATAAATAGCACTTTTTACTATTGTATTAGAGGATTATGATATTATCATCCTTGGATTTGAAGGCTGGCCATGCCTAGACCTTTTTCTCTTATGTATTTTCTACGGTGGAGTTTCTACACCTCATAGATTAAGGTGCGGAGCTCTACTGTTTTTCATGAATTAATACAAGTACTATTGTTTCTCTTTCAATTCACGCTTACTTCTTCTCCAAGATATACCCTCGTACTTAATTCAGTTAAGTCAGAATGAAGGGGTGACCCATGACAATCACCCACTATCTTCGTTACTCGCTTAGCCAAGATCCGCGTGCCTGACAACCACAAGCGGTCTACATGATGTTCAACGTAGTCATTGGATGATAGCCGGAGTATATTCTCTTGGGTCTCTGATCTACGGACCGAGTCCGGGAGATTGGAACCTTCGTGGTATAGGCTAGAACCAATTGGCAGCATTCCTGAGATCCGAAAAGTCTAAACCTTGTCTGTGGTATTCCGAGTAGGATCTGGGAAGGGACGACTGTGACGAGCTTCAAACTCGCGAATGTTGGGCACAGTGACAGTGTGCAAAAGGATAGAGAGATCCTATTCCGATGCTAGTGAGAACCGACAGATGATTAGCCGTGCGGTAGCTGTACCTGATATTTTTCATCCGAGATGAGAAATTCGACAGTTGATTAACCGTGCAGCAACCGTACCTAGTATTTTTCATCTGAGAGGATCATACAGCTTGCCATGGAAGGAAGCACGCATGATTGGAAGAAGACAATAGGAAAGCAGAGGTTCAAAAGCAACAAAGCATCTCCAAAAGCTTATCTGAAATTCCCACCAATGAATTACATAAGTATCTTTATTTTATTTTAAGTTTTGTTTATCTTTTAATTATCAAAACCTCATAACCATTTGAATCCGTCTGACTAAGATTTACAAGATGACCATAGCTTGCTTCAAGCCGACAATCTCCGTGGGATCAACCCTTATTCACGTAAGGTATTACTTGGACGACCCAGTGCACTTGCTGGTTAGTTGTGCGGAGTTGTGAAAAGTGTGATCACAATTTCGTGCACCAAGTTTTTGGCGCCGTTGCCGGGGATTGTTCGAGTTTGGATAACTGACGGTTCATCTTGTTGCTTAGATTGGGTAATTTTGTTTTATGTTTAAGTTTTTTATTTTTATTTTCGAAAAAAAAAAGAAAAAAAATATTTAGTTTTCGAAAAACTAAAAAAAAAAATTTTTAAGAATGGATTCTAGAGCTTCTTGAGATATGTTGAAGCCTGGCTGGCTATTAAGCCATGTCTAATTCTTTTGGATCGAGGTTTCCGCTTTCCATTGTAGAAAGGATATGTCTGTATCTGTTATGCTGAAGCTTGGCTGGCCATTTGGCCATGTCTAATTCTTTTGGACCGAAGCTTTAGACTAACATTGCATGAATCCTGGAATTCTTATTAAAAATTTTGAATTTCTTTATTTTTTTTCTAAAATAATTTCAAAAAATACAAAAAAATCATAAAAACCAAAAAAAATTTTATGTTTCTTGTTTGAGTCTTGTGTCAAATTTTAAGTTTGGTGTCAATTGCATTCTTTTAAATTTCTTAAAAATTTTTCAAAAATTCATCATGTGTTCTTCATGGTCTTCAAGTTGTTCTTGATGATTTTCTTTGTTTGATCTTTACATATTCTTGTTTTGTGTTTTTTATTGTTTTTCATATGCATTTTCGAATTCATAGTGTCTAAACATTAAAAATTTCTAAGTTTGGTGTCTTGCATGTGTTTCTTTTCTTAAAAATTTTCAAAAATATGTTCTTGATGTTCATCATGATCTTCAAAGTGTTCTTGTTGTTCATCTTGACGTTCAAAGTGTTCTTGCATGCATTATTTGTTTTGATCTTAAATTTTTATGTCTTGTGTCATTTTGTTGTTTCTCTCTTTCTTCATTAATTCAAAAAAAAAATAAAAAATAATATCTTTCCCTTATTTTACTCATAAATTTCGAAATTTTAGGTTGACTTAGTCAAAATTTTTAAAATTTAGTTGTTTCTTGTTAGTCAAGTCAAAATTTCAATTTAAAAATTCTATCTTTTCAAATCTTTTTCAAAATCAAATCTTTTTCATTTTTCTTTCATGTTTTTCGAAAATTCTTCAAAATAAATTTTCAAAATCATTTTCTTAATTTTATTTCATATTTTCGAAAACTTTACTAACAATTAATGTTTTGATTCAAAAATTTCAAGTTTGTTACTTTCTTGTTAAGAAAGGTTCAATCTTTAAATTCTAGAATCATATCTTTTAGTTTCTTATTAGTTAAGTCATCAACTTTAAATTTCAAAATCAAATCTTTTTAAATTTCTTTTTCAAATATCTTTCAAAATAAATTTCAATCATATCTTCTTAAAAATTTAATTTCAAAATCTTTTTCTAACTTCTTATCCTTTCAAAATTGATTTTCAAATCTTTTTCAATTAACCACTTAACTTGTTTGTTTTACATTTAAAAAGTTTACTATTTCTTATCTTTTTTTTTCAAAACCACCTAACTACCTTTCTCTCTCTCTAATTTTCGAAAACCACTAATCACTTTTTCAAAATCCTTTTTAATTAACTAATTGTTTTAAATTCTAATTTTATTTTATTTCTTTTCTTAAATTTTGAATTCTAACTTAATTAATTAAATAAAAATAAAAATATTTTTCTTCTCCCTCTTCTTAAAATTTGAATAACTCTCTCTCTCTCTCTCATCTCTTTCTATTTATTTTATTTATTTACTAACACTTCTCTTCTACTCATAATTCGAACCCTCTCCCTCTCTCTGTGTTCGAATTCCTCTTATTCTCTCTCTACCTCATTCTTCTATTCTTCTACTCACATAAAGGAATCTCTATACTGTGACATAGAGGATTCCTCTTCTTTTTTGTTCTCTTCTTTTTCATATGAGCAGGAACAAGGATAAAGACATTCTTGTTCAAGCTGATCCTGAACCTGAAAGGACTCTGAAGAGGAAGCTAAGAGAAGCTAAAGCACAACACTCCGGAGAGGACTTTACAGAAATTTTCGAAAAAGAAGAAGACATGGTAGCCGAACACAACAACAATGGTGGAGATGCAAGGAAGATGCTTGGTGACTTTACTGCACCAACTTCTGACTTCTATAGAAGAAGCATCTCAATTCCTGCAATTGGAGCAAACAACTTTGAGCTTAAGCCTCAATTAGTTTCTCTAATGCAGTAGAATTGCAAGTTTCATGGACTTCCATTGGAAGATCCTCATCAGTTCTTAGCTAAATTTTTGCAAATCTGTGACACTGTTAAGACCAATGGGGTTGATCCCGAGGTCTACAGACTTATGCCTTTCCCCTTTGCTGTAAGACACAGAGCTAGGATATGGTTGGACTCACAACCTAAAGAAAGCCTAAACTCTTGGGAAAAGTTGGTCAATGCTTTCTTGGCCAAATTTTTTCCACCTCAAAAGATGAGCAAGCTTAGAGTGGAAGTCCAAACCTTCAGACAGAAGGAAGGTGAATCCCTCTATGAAGCTTGGGAAAGATATAAGCAATCGATCAGAAGGTGTCCTTCTGACATAATTTCAGAATGGAGCATCTTATGTATATTCTATGATGGTCTGTTTGAATTGTCCAAGATGTCATTGGACCACTCTGCTGATGGATCTCTTCATCTGAAGAAAACACCTGCAGAAGCCCAGGAACTAATTAAAATGGTTGCAAATAACCAATTCATGTACACTTCTGAAAGAAATCCTATGAATAATGGGATGACTCAGAAGAAAGGAGTTCTTGAGATTGATACTCTGAATGCCATATTGGCTCAGAATAAAATATTGACTCAGCAAGTCAATATGATTTCTCAGAATTTGACTGGAATGCAAGCTACATCCGGTAGTACTAAAGAAGCCTCCTCTGAAGGAGAAGCTTATGACCCTGAGAATCCTGGAATGGAAGAGGTGAATTACATGGGAGAATCCTATGGAAACACTTATAATCTTTCATGGAGGAATCATTCTAATTTTTCATGGAAGGATCAACAGAAGCCACAACAAGGCTTCAATAATAATAATGGTGGGAGAAATAAGTTTGGCAATAGCAAGCCTTTTCCATCATCTTCTCAGTAACAGACAGAGAATTCTAAGCAGAGCCTCTCTGACTTAGCAACCATAGTCTCTGATCTATCTAAGACCACTATCAGTTTTATGACTGAAACAAGGTCCTTTATCAGAAAATTGGAGGCACAAGTGGGTCAGCTGAGTAAAAGAGTTACTGAAATCTCTCCTAGTACTCTCCCAAGCAATACAGAAGAGAATCAAAAGAGAGAGTGCAAGGCCATCAATATACCCAAGATGGTCGAACTTATAGAGGAGGAAGAGGTAGTGATTTCCAGTGAGGAAGACCTCAATGGACATCCACTGACCACCAAGGTGATCCCTAATGAGGAACCAAAGAAATCTGAGGCTCATACAAAGACCATAGAGATTCCACTGAACTTACTGTTGCTATTCATGAGCTCTGATGAGTATTTCTCCTTTGAAGAGGATGAAGATATTGTTGAAGAGCAAGTTGCTCAGTATCTAGGAGCAATCATGAAGCTGAATGCTAAGTTATTTGGTAATGAGACTTGGGAGGACGAACCTCCATTGCTCATCAATGAACTGAATGCTTTGGTACAACTGAAATTACCTCAGAAGAAACTGGATCTCGGAAAGTTCTTAATACCCTGTACCATAGGCACCATGACCTTTGAGAAGGCTCTGTGTGACCTGGGGTCAGGTATAAACCTCATGCCACTCTCTGTAATGGAGAAACTAGGGATCTTTGAGGTACAAGCTGTAAGAATCTCACTAGAGATGGCAGACAAATCAATGAAACATGCTTATGGACTTGTAGAGGATGTCTTAGTGAAGGTTGAAGGCCTGTACATCCCTACTAACTTCATAATCCTAGACACTGGAAAGGATGAAGATGAATCTATTATCCTTGGAAGACCCTTCCTAGCCACAGCAAGAGCTGTGATTGATGTGGACAAAGGAGAGTTAGTCCTTCAATTGAATGAGGACTACTTTGTGTTTAAGGCTCAAGGATCTTCTTCTGTAACCATGGAGAGAAAACATGAAAATCTTCTCTCAATACAGAGTCAAACAGAGCCCCCACACTCAACTTCTAAGTTTGGTGTTGGGAGGCCACCATTAAGCTCTAAGTCTCTGTGAAGCTCTCTAAGAGCTCACTGTCAAGCTATTGACATTAAAGAAGCGCTTATTGGGAGGCAACCCAATGTTATTTAATTATATTTATTTTTATAGACATTTGTTTTCCATTGTCATGTTATGTTTTCTTAGATAGATGATCATGTGGAGTCACAAAAACAGCTGCAAAATTAAAGCGGAATCAAAAACAGCATCAAAAATAGCACACCCTGGAGGATAGGCTTACTGGCTATTAAACGCCAGTAAGGATAGCAGAATGGGCATTTAACGCCCAGTCTGGCAGCATTCTGGGCATTAAACGCCAGAATCAGCAGACAGACTGGCGTTTAATGCCAGAAAAGGGTGTCTGGTTGGCGTTAAACGCCAGAAAAGGGCATTAGCCTGGCGTTTAACGCCAGAAAAGGTAGCAGAGATTCCGTTAAACGCCAGAAATAGAACACAGAAGGTGTTTAAACGCCAAAAAGGTGCAAGGACCAGAATTCCTTGACACCTCAAGATCTGTGGACCCCACAGGATCCCCACCTACCCCACCTCTCTTTCTCTCCTCTTCACACCTCTCCATAACACCCTTTCCCAAATACCCTTGACCAATCCCATCAATACCTATTCCGCAAACACCATTCACCTATCAAATCCTACCTTCTTCCCCACAATCTCTTCACACTCACATCCATCCACTATTAACCAAAAACCCATCATCCCCCACCTACCTCACCATTCAAATTCAAAACATTTCCCTCCCAAACCCAACCCCTTCATACACGACTTCCCCCTCTCTCTTACCCTATAAATATCCCTCCTTACTACCTTCAATTTCACACATCATAAACACTTAAACCCCCACTGGCCGAATCCAAAACACCCCTCTATCTCCTCCATTTCTTCTTCTTCTCCTCCTTTCTTTCTTCTTTTGCTCGAGGACGAGCAAACCTTTTAAGTTTGGTGTGGGAAAAAGCTCTACTTTTTGTTTTTCCATAACCATTAATGGCACCTAAGGCCGGAGAAACCTCTAGGAAGAGGAAAGGGAAGGCAGTTGCTTCCACTTCTGAGTCATGGGAGATGGAGAGATTCATCTCAAAAGACCATCACTAGAAAGAGGATGGAGCAAACAAGAGAGACCATTCACGGACCTCAACAAGAGCATGAGGAAGTCCCTCATCAAGAAATCCCTGAGATGCCTGATAAACCCCAATTTTGTGGTTCATCTTGTGCTTATTTTTGGGGGATTTTATCAACTTTTCTCACATTTATTCAATGAAATAGCATGGTTTGTAATTCTCCCTTGATTTGGGCTTAAATGTGAAAACATGCTCTTTAGGCCTTAAAATAGCTAAATTTAATTCACTTTAATTTCATTTGATGCCTTGATGTGTTTGTTGAGTGATTTCATGTTCATAAGGCAAGTATTGGATGGAAGAAGTGAGGAGAAAAGCATGCAAAGTGGGAGAACTCATGAAGAAATGAAGGAACTGTAAAGCTGTCAAGCCTGACCTCTTCGCACTCAAACGATCATAACTTGAGGTACAGAGGTCCAAATGAAGCGGTTGTAGTTGCGTTGGAAAGCTAACATCCGGGGCTTCGAAATGATATAAAATTCGATATATGTTGCTTCACGTTCAGGGGCGCGCACACGCACTTTGCGCGCACGCCGATGCTGTCCGTGGCCCACTTTAATGAAATCGCCCCCAGCGATTTTGCAGCTCATTTTGGACCCAATCCAACCCATTTCTGATGCTATTGAACCCAAGGATTGAAGGGGGAATGAAAAAAGTAGTCATAGTTTTAGTTTTCATCATGTTTTAGGGTAGAATTCTAGAGAGAGAAGCTCTCCCTTCTCTCTAGAATTTAGGGTAGTTTATGTTTAATTTTCTTAAATCCACTTTCAATTCTTGTTTTGATTTAGTTCTCCTTTTAATTTCTTGTTGCTACTACTCTATTCTTCTTAGTTCTCTTGTTAATTTTACTTTTATGTCTCTTTTATGTTTATGAATGCTCATGTTGAATTTGTTTACATTCAATGAAATTTAATGTTTGATGTTCTTTTATTGATGATTTGAGTTGTTGATTTACTGAATATTGTTTCCATTGACGCTAATCTTTTGCTAGTTTAATTAGTAAGTTGGTTAGGACTTTTGGATTGAGATTAGCTAGTTTTGTTAGACTTTCTCTCATGAGATGACATAATGAGATAAATCCTTGTTATTATTGTGGTATGATTAATTAGTCTTGTTTGACATTCTCCCTATTTGTTGGAGTTAACTAAATAAGATGAATTAATCATTGCATGACTAGGATAGAAAGCCTATGATCTCAATCTTTCTCATGAATGTCTCTCTTTATTAATTGCTTTCTTTAATTGCTCTCTTTACTTTTCTTGTCATTTATTTTAGTGTCCCCTTATCAATCAAAAACCCCCTTACCCCTTCATAGCCAATAATCATACATTTCATTGCAACTCTTCGTGAGACCACCCAGAGTCCAAATACTCCGGTTAATTCTTATTTGGGGTTTGTTAATTGTGACAACTCAAATTTTTGATGTGGGAATTTTTTGTTGGTTTAGAACTATGCTTACAACGAAGTAATTCTTTCTATAAGAAGAAAATCTAAACCGTCGAGCAAAACTCGTTCATCAAAATGGCGCCGTTGCCGGGGAGTTGCAATGGTGTTATGTTATTGGTTATTGTATATATGTGAATATTGTGAATAGCTTGATTTTTGGATTGCTTGTTAGTTTTTGTTAGTTTTAAGACTTTGTTTCATTATTTCTTGTTAGCTTTTGTTTCTTATTTTTACTTTTCACTATGAATTCTCACTTTGGCTATGAGTGTGATTACAACTATGTTGTAGGAAATGAGAACTTCAACAAAAAATTTTTGTTTGCTAGCTTTTGCTTGTTTTAGGAGTTAGTTTTTATTAGTTCTTACTAGTTTTGTTTTTATTTTCTCTTGCTATCATGAATTCTCACCCTTTTGGCTATGAGTTTGGCTCAAATTATGTTGTAGGGAATGGGAGCTATAATGAGGATGTGCATCAAGGATGGAACAATCAAAGGTGGGAGGAGCCTCAAGGGATTGATCACCCTTCTTGGCAACAACAACCTCTGGATTCTTATGGGTATAATTCTAATCCTAATGCATATCAATTTAATGGATGTGGTGACCCTTATTGTGATTGTCAACAACCACCACCATATGCCTATGAACCACCTCCTCAACATAATTTTGCACCACCTTACTCACAAGCCCCTTTTCACCAAACACCTCCATATGACCCCAACCCATATCCACCATACCAACCACCTTGTGAATCATATAAACCATATGAAGAACCACCCCAATTCCACCACCAATACCCTCAAGAACCACCACCTCACTACCCTTACCAAGATGAATCACCTCCCATGTATGATAACTTTCAACCACATAATGAATTTCCCTTTCCACCATAACCCTCCAAGGAAAAACACCCACATCCATCCATCCAAGAGTCAATGGATCGTCTCAAGGAAGAAATAGATCGACTTCAAGCAATAATCTGTCAAAAGGAGCAAGAGGAAGCCCAAAGGAGAAATTATGAAGCTATTGAGGCTAACCTTGCCAAAATTAAAGCCAACTTGGACTCATGGGACTCATGCAACAAGCAAAGCATCTCCACAGATGAATGTGAGAATTCAACCGATGAAAGGAGCATGAAGGAAATTTTAGAATCTCAACATGAGGACAAGGAGATGGGGTATGTCTTGCAACAAGTGGAGGAGGAAGAGATTGTTGAAGAAGAAGTGGTTGAAGAGTTAGAGGAAGTTGAACAAGAGGTGGATTTCAAACTTGAGAGCACTTCCACACTAAGTGACATTGTTGATGATTTTGTGGAAGTTGTTGAACCTTCTTCCAATGAGCTTGAAGGCGATGTTAAGGAGGGTGCGCAACCTCCTAAGCATATAATGAATGATGAAGAATTGGAAGAAGGTGAGCAAGCAACAAATCTTCCTCTTAAAGATGAGCCCACACCAACACATGATCCTTTGGTATTTGAAGAATCTTCTCCTCTTGAAATTGAGGTGGATGTTGAGACAAGTTCTACATTACCTCCAAGTTGTGATATGAAGAATGGAGGAGAGCTAGAAGAGGTTGGTGAGGAAGTAATTGGACATGAAGAGCCTTGTCAAGAGGTGAACATGGAAGAAGTTTGCCAAGAGGTGGAGGTATTCAAAGAAGAGCACAAGGGAATAGAACTTACACGACCATTGGAGACGTCCCTTCCTGAGTCACCATCCAACACAACATTCAAGTGGGTAAAACTCTTATCCCTAAGCTTTAATTTCTCACTTGAATATGGTTTGCTTGAGACGGATGGGCAACTTAGAGCTCTTTGTGGGGTTAAGAGCAAAAGAAAATTGAGTAGTGGGTGGAAATGCCAATCAAGGTTCTTTATGGTTGGAAATTCAAAGTTCAAGTGCAACGATTGGTATAATTCTCAACTAAAAGGGTCTAGGAAGATGCTTTGGTGTTCACTTGAGAATTCAGATCACTTCTCACCCAATTGGAATTGTGATGATCAACTTGAAGATGGGTGTAGAAACAAGATTTGGGATCCGGGAATAGATGAAGATCAATTTTGGAAGCCCTTAGCTTGTGTGGAACTTCATCAAAGCTTGGTGCCATTAGTTTTGAATTTTGGAGCTTACTTGAAGTCCAAGCATTGGTGGAGGTTCCAAGATGAATTCAAGCACAAGCCACCATAACAAGGAGCTTCCCAAATGTCCAACTTAAGGACTTAAACTAAAAGTGCTAGGTGGGAGACACCCCACCATGGTAAACTCTTTCCACTCTCTTTTAGATTTGGTTAATAAGTGATTGGAGTTGCCATTGTAGGTAGTTCTTCTTATTTTCTATACTCTTATACATTTTTCTTTGATTGATTAGTTGTTTCTTAGTTTGTTTTGATTAGTATAGTTGTTGATGAATTGCATTTTGCTTGTAGTATAAGTTTTGTTTTTAGTATGTTTGAAAATTTTTCAAAAACTTAAAGATTTTTGTTAAATTTGAATTTTGGTTGCTTTGGAATGTTTATAGGTTAGGAGAGTGTTAAATTCTGTTTTTATGCTTCTTAAAAAAAAAAAAAACGGGCATCGGCGCCCAAGCGCGCAGTGCGCGCGCGCCGCTGTGGTTTCACAACTCCTAGTACTAAAACCCGAGAGTTGTGCCCACTTTATGCCTACTTTGTGCCAGGCGATCCGCGCGTAAGCAAGCATGGCGCGCGCGTGCCGATTGTCCCTGCTGCATCCGCGCCTGAGCACGCATAGCGCATATGCGCGGATTTGCCCCCTGTTTTTCTCCTTTATCCTTTCTCCTTCTTTCCTCTTTTCTTCTTCTTTCTTTCTACTTTTTTTTTCTTTTTCTTCTTCCTCTCTTGAAAAAAAAATTTTTTTTCTCTCTTTTATAATAAAAAAAAAAAGAAATAAACTTTTTTTCTTCCATCCTCTTTTATTGTATTTGCTTATTTTCACTCATTGCATTTTAATTTTGTTTTTATAATTTGTTCTTATTTTCTTTTCTAAGTTTCTCATTTTAATAATGGTGTTGGATTCTTATATTCAATTGTTGAGAATTTCTTAGTTCATCTTGGTGCTTTGTGACTTGTCTGACATTAATTGTAATATTTGCTCTACACACAAGATTAGTGCTTTAGTCCTTCCTAACTCATGATCCCTTGTTTTTATACCTTATTATCATTGAGTTAGGATGGGACCAAATGCTCTCATGCTTATCACTAATCTTGTTCGTGTCAATTGTTGATTAATCTTGATGCAACATGCTTTTCATCTCATGTGCCTATGCTTTGACTTTACTCTTGCATCAAGTATTAGTTGATATGTCCTTTGCCTATATTGCTTTCTCACTTACATGCGTAGCTAACATGTAGTGAGAACCTTACTCTTATTTGGCATTAGCCCCCGCCTATGTTCTATTTGCTTTGATATCTTTGATGTAGGCTTAATTATCCTTCTTTTTCTTTCCTTTTAGGTTGGCCACCAAGAAGGAAAGGAATGGAAAGCTTCTAATGGGGCAACAAACAAGCTCACCCACACAACCTTTTGAAGAAGCTCAACAAGTTGAAGCAACCCATCCACCTTGCCCTTCTTTGCATGCACCGAGGACGGTGCAAATTTCTAAGTGTGGGGAGGTCGTCCGACCGACCTCCATGGGTAACAACTTCCTTTTTCAACACCAATTTTTTTTTTCAATTTTTGTCTTTGTTAGGTTAGTTGTTGCATTCCATGATAGGTTGCATGCTAGTTAGAAATTGTACATATTTTACCACTTCTTTTTATGTTAGGACTACTTGGTTAGGGTGATGATTTCTTTTCCAAGAAACTGTTTTTAGGGCACCCTACCAATTTAAAAATTTTTTCTTGTTGAACTTGCTTGAAGAATTTATTTTGGAACATGGTTTTTGAGTTAAGAACACAAGCATGTAAGTTTTGAGCCAATGGTGTGGTTACATCTTATAACCACTTATTTTCATTCTTGTGTGCATTATTCTCTTTCTATGATTGTAATCTTTGATTTGTTTGATTCTTTATGTCCATTATTCCATGTATACATGCATTTATATTATTGAGGCCATCATTTTATTTAGCTCATTTACCCAAATAGCCTACCTTTTATCAACCATTGTTAGCCAAATTTGAGCCTATTAAATCCCTTTTGTTCTTGATGTTAGTACATCACTACCCCTAAGTGAAAAACAATAAATGTCCTTGATTTGGATCTTTGATTAGCTTAGACTAGTGAGAGTTTGTATCATTTGGGTATGGAAAACTTGGGAAATTGGTTGAGGTAAAAGTGTATTTTGTATTTTTGTTAAAAATATTAAGAATTGGGTACATATTCATGCACTATATGTAAAACCATATACATTGGTACGTTTTTATATACTTAAAAAAAATGTGTAAAGAAAAAAAAATATAAAAAAAAAAAGAGAAAAGAAAGCAATTAAAAGGGGGACAAAAATGCCACAAAGTAAAGTTTAATAAAAATCAATGCATATGGAATGTGAATTAAAAAGAATGCATGAGTATGTGAAAAAAGTGGGAATCATGGGTAGCTAGGTATTGTATTAGAATTGTATAGGTTGTTATATGTGTTTGGTGAGAGCTTAGGCTAATCAAAGATGCAAATTTTAAGCTCACTTGACCATATGCATCCTTACCTTGACCCTAGCCCCATTACAACCTATGAATAAGTCCTCATGATGAATATATGCATGCATTGAATAATTGTTGATTGTTAGATGAAAAACAAATCTTGGAAAGCATGATTAGAGGAGAATTGAGTGAATTGATCCTATACACTTGAGCGAGTAGAGCGGATACACATCCGGTGAGAGTTCGATGCTCAATTCCTTGTTCCCAGCTTTCATGAGCTTTTTTCTTGCAAGTCTATTTGAACTTTATTTTGATATTTGAATTGGTAGAGTTTGTGAGTCGTCATATGACCTTTGCCCTACTTGCTCATATATGTTCTTGGGGACTGATTTGCTTTTAACCAAGTAGATAGAGTCATATTGCATTTAGTAGCATTCATGTAGATAGGTGCATATAGTTTATTTGCATTGAATAAATGTTCATACCCTTTTCTTGTCCTTCTTTATTCTTAGCATGAGGACATGCTTGGTTTAAGTGTGGGGAGATTTGATAAACCCCGATTTTGTGGTTCATCTTGTGCTTATTTTGGTGGATTTTATCAACTTTTCTCACATTTATTCAATGAAATAGCATGGTTTTGTAATTCTCCCTTGATTTGTGCTTAAATGTGAAAACATGCTCTTTAGGCCTTAAAATAGCTAAATTTAATTCACTTTAATTTTATTTGATGCCTTGATGTGTTTGTTGAGTGATTTCATGTTCATAAGGCAAGTATTGGATGGAAGAAGTGAGGAGAAAAGCATGCAAAGTGGGAGAACTCATGAAGAAATGAAGGAACCGTAAAGTTGTCAAGCCTTACCTCTTTGCACTCAAACAACCATAACTTGAGCTACAGAGGTCCAAATGAGGCGGTTCCAGTTGTGTTGGAAAGCTAACATCCGGGGCTTCGAAATGATATAAAATTCAATATATGTTGCTTCGTGTTCAGGGGCACGCGTGCCGATGCTGTCCGTGGCCCACTTTAATGAAATCGCCCCCAGCGATTTTGCAGCTCATTTTGGGCCCAATCCAACCCATTTCTGATGCTATTGAACCCAAAGATTGAAGGGGGAATGAAAAAAGTAGTCATAGTTTTAGTTTTCATCATGTTTTAGGGTAGAATTCTAGAGAAAGAAGCTCTCCCTTCTCTCTAAAATTTAGGGTAGTTTAGGTTTAATTTTCTTAAATCCACTTTCAATTCTTGTTTTGATTTAGTTCTCCTTTTAATTTCTTGTTGCTACTACTCTATTCTTCTTAGTTCTCTTGTTAATTTTACTTTTATGTCTCTTTTATGTTTATGAATGCTCATGTTGAATTTGTTTACATTCAATGAAATTTAATGTTTGATGTTCTTTTATTGATGATTTGAGTTGTTGATTTACTTTTCTTGCAATTGGTAGTTGGTAGATTTTACTTTTCTTACACATTTTACTATGCTTTCCTTTTGTACCCACCAAGTGTTTGATAAAATACTTGGTTGGGCTTTAGAGTAGATTTTGAGCATTCTTTGCTTGGAAAGAGTAATTAGGCAATCTTGAGTCATGAAAACCTAACTTATGTTGGTGATCTAGAGTTGTTAGCTAATATTGTTTCCATTGACGCTAATCTTTTGCTAATTTAATTAGTGAGTTGATTAGGACTTATGGAATATTGTTTCCATTGACGCTAATCTTTTGCTAGTTTAATTAGTAAGTTAGTTAGGACTTTTGGATTGAGATTAGCTAGTCTTGTTAGACTTTCTCTCATGAGATGACATAATGAGATAAATTGTTGTTATTATTATGGTATGATTAATTAGTCTTGTTTGATATTCTCCCTATTTGTTGGAGTTAACTAAATAAGATGAATTAATCATTGCATGACTAGGATAGAAAGCCTATGATCTCAATCTTTGTCATGAATGTCTCTCTTTATTAATTGCTTTCTTTAATTACTCTCTTTACTTTTCTTGTCATTTATTTTAGTGTCCCCTTATCAATCAAAAACCCCCTTACCCCTTCATAGCCAATAATCATACATTTCATTGCAACTCTTCGTGAGACGACCCGGAGTTCAAATACTCTGGTTAATTCTTATTTGGGGTTTGTTAATTGTGACAACTCAAATTTTTGATGTGGGAATTGTTTGTTGGTTTAGAACTATGCTTACAACGAAGTAATTCTTTTTATAAGAAGAAAATCTAAACCGTCGAGCAAAACTCTTTCATCAATGCCTCAAGGGATACACTTTCCTCCACAAACTATTGGGAGCAACTCAACACCTCTTTAGGAGATTTGAGTTCTAACAAGGAGCAACTAAGAATGGAGCACCAAGTGCACTGCATCATCCTCCATGAAATCAGAAAGGACTAAAAGGCCATGAGAGAGGAGCAACAAAGGCAAGGAAGAGACATAGAGGAGCTCAAGCACTCCATATGATCTTCAAGAGGAAGAACTAGCCGCCGTCACTAAGGTGGACCCGTTCTTTAATTTCCTTGTTCTTATTTTTCTGTTTTTCGGTTTTTTTATGCTTTTATATTTTGTCTATGTTTTTGTCTTTATTACATGATCATTAGTGTTGAGTGTCTATGTCTTAAAGCTATGAATGACTCAATGAATCTTTCACCTTTCTTAAAATGAAAAATGTTTTCTGAAAAAGAAAAAGAAGTACATGAATTTTGAATTCTATCTTGAATTTAGTTTAATTATTTTGATGGGGGGGCAATACTTTTTGTTTTCTGAATGAATGCTTAAACAGTGCATATTTTTTATAGTGAATTTAGGAATGTTAAAATTGTTGGCTCTTGAAAGAATAATGAAAAAAGAGAAATGTTTTTGATAATCTGAAAAATCATAAAATTGATTCTTGAAGCAAGAAAAAGTAGTGAAAAAACAAAAGCTTGCGAAAAAAAGGGGCGAAAAATAAAGAAAAAAAAGAGAAAGAAAAAGAAAAAGCATGCAGAAAAAGCCAATAACCCTTTAAACCAAAAGGCAAGGCTAAAAAGATCCAAGGCTTTGAGCATTAATGGATAGGAGGGCCCAAAGGAATAAAATCTTGGCCTAAGCAGCTAAATCAAGCTGTCCCTAACCATGTGCTTGTGGCGTGAAGCTGTCAAGTGAAAAGCTTGAGACTGAGCGGTTAAAGTCATGGTCCAAAGCAAAAAGAGTGTGCTTTAGAGCTCTGGGCACCTCTAACTGGGGACTCTAGCAAAGCTGAGTCACAATCTAAAAAGGTTCACCCAGTTATGTGTCTGTGGCATTTATGTATCCGGTGGTAATACTGGAAAACAAAATGCTTAGGGTCACGGCCAAGACTCATAAAGTAGCTGTGTTCAAGAATCAACATACTGAACTAGGAGAATCAATAACACTAACTGAATTCTGAGTTCCTATGGATGTCAATCATTCTGAACTTCAAAGGATAAAGTGAGATGCCAAAACTGTTCAGAAGCAAAAAGCCACTAGCCCCGTTCATCTAATTAAAACTAATCTTCATTGATAATTTTGGAATTTATTATATTTTCTCTTATTTTATCCTATTTTGTTTTTAGTTGCTTGGGGACAAGCAATAATTTAAGTTTGGTGTTGTGATGAGCGGATAATTTATACCCTTTTTGGCATTATTTTTACATGGTTTTTAGTATGTTTTAGTTACTTTTTATTATATTTTTATTAGTTTTTATGCAAAAATCATATTTATGGACTTTACTATGAGTTTGTATGTTTTTCTGTAAATTTAGGTATTTTCTGGCTGAAATTGAGGGACCTGAGCAAAAATCTGATTTAGAGGCTGAAAAAGGACTGCAGATGCTGTTAGATTCTGACCCTTCTGCACTCGAAGTGGACTTTCTTGAGCTACAGAAGCCCAATTAGCACGCTCTCAATTGCGTTCGAAAGTAGACATCTTGGGCTTTCCAGAAATGCATAATAGTCTATACTTTTTCCGAGATTTAATGGCCCAAACTGGCGTTCAAACGCCTACCAGAGACCCTTTTCTGGCGTAAAACGCCAGAACTGGCACCAGAACTGGTGTTAAACGCCCAAACTGGCATCCAAGCTGGTGTTTAACTCTAGAAATGGCCTATGCACGTGTAAAGCTCAATGCTCAGTCTAAGCACACACCAAGTGGGCCCCGGAAGTGGATTTCTGCACTTAGTTACTTATTTTCTGTAATCCTTAGTAACTAGTTTAGTATAAATAGCACTTTTTACTATTGTATTAGAGGATTATGATATTATCATCCTTGGATTTGAAGGCTGGCCATTTGGCCATGCCTAGACCTTTTTCTCTTATCTATTTTCTATGGTGGAGTTTCTACACCTCATAGATTAAGGTGCGGAGTTCTGCTGTTCTTCATGAATTAATGCAAGTACTATTATTTCTCTTTCAATTCACGCTTACTTCTTCTCCAAGATATACTCTCGTACTTAATTCAGTGAAGTCAGAATGAAGTGGTGACATGTGACAATCACCCACTATCTTCGTTACTCGCTTAGCCAAGATCCGCGTGCCTGACAACCACAAGCGGTCTACATGATGTTCAACGTAGTCATTGGACGACAGCTGGAGTATATTCTCTTGGGTCTTTGATCTACAGACTGAGTTCGGGAGATTGGAACCTTCGTGGTATAGGCTAGAACCAATTGGCAGCATTCCTGAGATCTGAAAAGTCTAAACCTTGTCTGTGGTATTCCGAGTAGGATCTGGGAAGGAATGACTGTGACGAGATTCAAACTCGTGAATGTTGGGCGCAGTGACAGTGTGCAAAAGGATAGAGAGATCCTATTCTGATGCTAGTGAGAACCGATAGATGATTAGTCGTGCGATAGCTATACCTGGTATTTTTCATCCGAGACGAGAAATTCGACAGTTGATTAGCCGTGCAAAAACCGTACCTGGTATTTTTCATCCGAGAGGATCATACAGCTTTCCATGGAAGGGAGCACGCATGATTGAAAGAAAACAATAGGAAAGCAGAGGTTCAGAAGCAACAAAGCATCTCCAAACGCTTATCTGAAATTTCCACCAATGAATTACATAAGTATCTTTATTTTATTTTAAGTTTTGTTTATCTTTTAATTATCAAAACCTCATAACCATTTGAATCTGCCTGACTAAGATTTACAAGATGACCATAGCTTGCTTCAAGTTGACAATCTCCGTGGGATCGACCCTTACTCACGTAAGGTATTACTTGGATGACCCAGTGCACTTGCTGGTTAGTTGTGCGGAGTTGTGAAAAGTGTGATCACAATTTCGTGCACCATGCGTACGCACAAGAACCATACAGCCATGTGAGCGTGCGCACAACATCTTGTGTGTGAGCACAAGAAGAAAATCAGCACGCACACATCCCAGCACGTGACTCACTTAATGGAAATCGCTGGGAGCGATTTCTGGGCCTCCAGAGCCCAATTTTTGGACTTCTGAAGCTGATTCTGGCTATATCAAAGAAGGCCTCACTCCATGTGAAAGGGGGAGGGAGAAATTAGAGTTAGTTTACCATTATGTAGGTTGTTTTCTAAATAGAAAAGCTCCCTCTTCTCTCTAGAATTAGGGTTTCTTGGTTTAATTTTCTTGTAATTTCTACTTTTAATTCTTGTTTTCATTTAGTTTCTTCTAAATTTCTTTGTTCTATTGCCTTAATATCCTTAGTTTATCTTGTCAATTTCTCATTTTGGTTATTTTTATGTTTAAGCACACTCTTGTTATTTTAATTAACATTTAATGCGATTTATGTTTTCATGTCATTTATTGCTTTATTGAGTTGCTATCTTTACTTTCCTTGCTTGGTAGTCGTAGCATTTATTATTTCTTGTTATTTTATCATGCTTTCCTTTTATGCCCACCAAGTGTTTGATAAAATGCTTGTCTTAGTCTTTACATACTTTTTCTCCACTCTTGGCTTAGAATTGGTGACTTTGGTGACCCTTGAGTCATTGATGTCCATTCTTGTTTGATATATTAGAGTAGTTAGTTAATTTGGTTTCCCTTGACTCTAAGTGACCCATTAGTGTTGACTTAGGACTTAGGGATTGGAATCAACTATGCCTATTTGACTTATCCTCGATGTAGGGTTGACTAAGTAGGATTAACTCTTCATAATCATCATGTGTTTGTGGTCAATGTCTAGGATAGGTAACCTTATCTCTAAATCCATGCCAAGGGGTTTCTTGCATTTTAATTTTCCTTGCTCTGACTTTTATCGCTTTGACTTTTATTTCTTGCATATTTAGTTTTCACACTCTTGGTTGAGAAATCGGGTGTTTGGGTGGAGTTGAGTTGTGGATGTCCATTCCGCATTGTGTGAGGATTGTTAATTGGTTCAGTTTTCCTTGACTATAAGTGACCCACTAGTGTTGACTTAGGACTTAGGGATTGGAATCAATTATGCCCTTTTGACTAATTCTCAAGTAGGATTGACTAATTGGGATTAATTCCACACAATTACCATGTTTGTGGTCCATAACTAGGTTAAGAATCCTTAATTTCCCAATTTTCACCAAGAGCTCTGTTTAGTACTTAATTTCCATTTTCATTGCCTTTACTTGCTAATGATCGGATTTCACACCCCAAACAAAAATTGATGAATCCGTTCTTTTGGCAAGCGCACCAAAATTATCGTCAAGTAATAACCCACAGTGGAGTGGGATCGTATCCATAGAGATTGGTAGATTTGAGCAATTTTATTCAATTGGTGAATTAGTTAAGCTAAGCAAGATAGATTGTAATTGCAGAATTGTAAACGGGCAGAAACATAGATGGCTTGAAAGTAAAGAAAAGTAGTAAAATGCAGAAAAGGAAATGACAATAATGTAAAGTGCATAAACATAAATGACTCAAAAGTACATGGGAATGGGGATTTGCAGAATATAAAGAAAGCTATAAAGAATGTGGAAGATAAGGATAGGGAGATTTCATTGAGATTAGGAGATGTTGTTTTCTTTGGATCAAATCTAATTCATCTCATCTTCAATCATACAACTCATTGACCTCTTGGCAATCATGATTGACTGAGCCCCAATTGGTGACTCAATCTCCCAGATCTTGATCAATAGCCAATTCCTTGGTCTAATTGCTCATGAAGAGAGATATGCTTGGTCCCTGATTATACCACACATCATCATAGGTCCAAGTAGAGGGAGGATTATATGTCACCATATCTGGTGCATGAAATTGTGATTACACTTTTTACAACTCCGCACAACTAACCAGCAAGTGCACTGGGTCGTCCAAGTAATACTTTACGTGAGTAAGGGTCGATCCCACGGAGATTGTCGGCTTGAAGCAAGCTATAGTTATCTTGTAAATATTAGTAAGGAGGTTAATGATAAAAATGATTTTTGTTTATGAAAAGTAAATAACATGAAATAAATGGTACTTGTGATTCAGTAATGAGGAACAGGTTGAGGTTCCGGAGATGCTCTGTCATCTGAATCTTTGCTTTCCTACTATCTTCTTCTCCAAACACGCATGGCTTCCTTCAATGGCAAGCTGTATGATCCTCTCGAATGAAAAATACCAGGTACAATCTCTGCACTCTGTCAGATTTCTCATCTCGGATGAAAAATACCAGGTACAGCTACCGCATGGCTAATCATCTATCGGTTCTCATTAGTGTTGGAATAGGATCTCTATCCTTTTGCACGCTGTCACTGCGCCCAACATTTGTGAGTTTGAAGCTCGTCACAGTCATCCCTTCCCAGATCCTACTCAGAATACCACAGACAAGGTTTAGACTTTCCAGATCCTAGGAATGCTACCAATTAGTTCTAGCCTCTACCACGAAGATTCTGATCGCACAGACTCGGTCCGTGGATCAGAGACCTAAGAGATACGCACTCAAGCTGTCTCCCAATGACTACGTTGAGCTCAGATAGAATGGGAGTGGTTGTCAGGCACGAATTCATAGAATTGAGAATAATGATGAGTGTCACAGATCATCAGATTCTCTATATTGAAGTACGAGTGAGTATCTTAGAATAGAATCAAGCGTGATTGAATAGAAAACAATAGTAATTGCATTAATCCATTGAAACACAGCAGAGCTCCTCACCCCCACCTATGGGGTTTAGAGACTCATTCCGTAGAAGATACAATATGAAATGTAAAATTGTCATAAGTTCTAAATGAATCTCTAAAAGTAGCTTTTATACTAGACTAGTAAATTAGGTTTACAGAAAATGAGTAACTAAGTGCAGATAGTACAAAAATCCACTTCTGGGACCCACTTGGTGAGTGTTTGGGCTGAGCTTTCATGCTTTCACGTGCATATGCCTCAAGTTAGAGTTAAACGCCACCCTGGGTGCCAAAATCGGCGTTTAACGCCAAGAAATGTGGCAGTTCTGGCGTTTTACGCCAGAAAAGGGTCTCTAGCTGGCGTTTTACGCCAGTTTGGACATTCAAATATAGGGAAAAGTATGAACTATTATATATTGATGGAAAGCCCAAGATGTCTACTTTCCATCTCAATTGAGAGCACGTCAATTGGGCTTCTATAGCTCCAGAAAATCTACTTTGAGTGAAGGAGGGTCAGAATCCAACAGCATCTGCAGTCCTTTCTCAGTCCCTGAATCAGATTTTTGCTCAGGTCCCTCAATTTCAGCCAGAATTTACCTGAAATTATAGAAAAATGCACAAACTCATAGTAAAGTCAAGAAATTTGATTTTTGGATAAAAACTAATAAAAATATAAGAAAAAGTAACTAAAACATACTAAAAACTACCTAAAATCAATGCCAAAAAGGGTATAAATTATCCGCTCATCAATATCCAAACACCAAAATCCAGATACTACTCAAGTGTGAGAAGGGATTTCTAGCATATTTTCATGTTTTCTTTTCCAAGGTTTCCATGAAACCCATTTTGCATTCAACCTTTTTTCCAAGAAGATTGAACACTAAACATGAAGAACGAAATTCCTTCTAGCAAATCAAAGAGAAGATGAAGAGAAGAAGAAATTCATTATGATTAATCCATCAAGTACAACAGAGCTCCCTCTCTCAATGAGAGGGAATTTAGCTACTCATAGCTCAGAGAAAAGTACAAGAGATGGAAGAGATGATAAAGTGTAAAAGTAAATCTAACTATGCTTCAACTAATAGCTCAACTGCTTAACCCCCCTTTTCTCAGTACTTTCAGGGGTTATTTATACTACTCCTAACACTAGAATAAAGAAAAAATACAAAAGATAAAAGAAAAATACAATTTGGAGGGAAAAGAAACTCAATAAACGTGACCTTCCAGCTGGCTTGTGACTGGTGCTTCAGTGGCGTGTCACGCCCATCTCTAAATCTGGCTTGACGCGCTATGCCAAGCTCTTCAAGTGGCACACCCTCCTTTCATGGCATCTTTGGCGTGCCACGCCTTCGAACCCAAGTGGCACGCCCAGGCTTTTTCCTTCTCCCTTTCTTCTCTGGAAAGTTGAACTAGCGTGGCACGCCCAGGGTCTGGCGTGCCACGCCCATTGTGGTTGCCTGATTTTCTTCTCTGGCCAATTGAACTAGCATGGCACGCCCAGGGTCTGGCGTGCCACACCCATTGTGGTTGCTTGATCTTCCTCTCTGGCCAATTGAACTAGTGTGGCACGTCCAGGGTCTGGCGTGACATGCCCAGCATTCTTCTTTGATCCAGTAGCTGGCGTGCCATACCTGGGTCCTCAAGTGGCACGCCTAAGTGAGACTCTAGAGCTGGCGTGCCACACCTTCGACACCAAGTGGCACGCCCAGCCTTTGCTTTGGCCTTTTTATCATTGGTGTGCCACGCCTGGATTCTCAAGTGGCACGCCTAAGTGAGGATGAGAGCTTGGCATGCCACGCCTTCGACACCAAGTGACACGCCTAGCTTTGCTTTGGTCTCCTTGAGTGTTGGCGTGCCACGTCTGGGTCTTTAAGTGGCACGCCCAAGTGACAATTGAGGGCTGGCGTGCCACGCCTTCACCACCAAGTGGCACGAGTCTCCTCTAACTTTTATCAACTGCCAATTCCTTGGTCAATTAATTCCAATTAGGGGGTGAAGCTTAATTCTAGTTATTATGTCATAAAAATCCTAATTATCCAAATATAAAAGGATTATATGTCATGTATCCCATTAAGTCCAGATAATTAGAATTTAGGAGAAATTGTTTTCAAGCTGTTGTTCAAGTAAAAAGCTTTTCCAAGTTATACAAGAACTCAATTAGAAAGAGGGTCATACTTCTGTTCCACCCAAATTCATAAGATAAAGAACGAAAATAATTCTTAAATTATAAATTAGTACATGAATTAAAATAGAAAAAATAATATAATCAATCCATACAATAGATAGAGCTCCTAACCTTAACAGTGGAGGTTTAGTTTCTCATGGAAAAGAGTGAAAACTAGGATTCTGGTAAACTGTAAATTGGGCTGAGGTGGAATAATGTTGGAATCCCCAGAAGAGAAGTTTCTTTTCTCTTTTATATCTAATCCTAATTAAATTAAAATCTATTTTCTAAAACTAATATAATATCTTTTCCTATTTATAAAAATTAAAGTTTAAATCAGAATTAATTATAGCAATCAGCGTTTTCTGCGTTTTCTGCACGTGGCGCATGTCACGCGTATGCGTCAGTCACGCGTACGCGTCGATGGTCTTCTTCGCGTGTGATGCGTACGCGTCAGATCGGTTGCTGGTTGGGAGTATAGAATGCCCAATGAAATCTAGCCAACCTCTAGCAACTGGTTTTAGATCTCCTCTCTTTAGCTGGTTTGGGACACCTTTTGAATTAGTAATCCACTTAGTTCCAGGGAGGCATATGTCCTCTAGAACTTGATCTAGCCTTTTATCCTTGGCCATTCTCCTGTTAAAGGACTCTGGATCATCTTGTATTTGAGGAAGTTTGAGAACTTCTCTCACTTTGTCAAAGTGGAGGTAAATAATCTTCCTTCTGACCATAGTCCGAAAGGAGTAAAAAGCAGTTCCCTCTAATCTTTGCTTTTCTGTCATCCACAGATTTGCATAAAATTCCTGGACCATGTTTCTTCCAACATGTATCTCAGGATTAGCCAGGACTTCCCAGCCCCTATTTTGATTCTGTTCTTGGATTTCCGGGTATTCATCTTCTTTCAGATTGAACCTAACTTCCGAGATCACTGATCTTCTGCACACAATTTTGAAATAATGGTCTGCATGTTCTTTGGTGCAGAAATTCTCATGCATCAAACGTGGTTTTGGATTGCTTTCTTTCTTGTCTCTTGAAGCGGTTTGTCTTCCTTTGGGTGCCATGAGATTAGTTTGTTTTAGCTCAGGGATCACGAAAAGCACACCAAACTTAGAGATTTGCTTGACCTCAAGAAAAATAAAAAGAAAGAAGATGAATAGATGGAGAGAAGGATTCGAATGATGGATGAAGAGTGGCTGGCTGAATGTGTATTTAAAAGGGAGGGAGGGAATGGGTTTCGAAATATTTTTGAAAAAGATAAGATAGAAATACATGATTGATAAAAGATACAATTTATAAAATATGAGAGAATTGAAAAAGATATGAGAAAGTTAAATCTGAATTTTTGTGAATGCACCTAAGAAATAAAAGATAAGATGGATGAATTGAAAAGATTTAGAAAGAAATTGGAAAGGTAAATGAGTTTTTTCTTTTAAAAACATTTAAAAAAAAGGATTGAAAAGAGTTTATAAGATTATTAATTTTTGAAATTGAAAATTGAAAGATGAATATTTGTAACATTTTTATGCAGAAAATTATGAATTAGAACATGAAAATTTAAAAAAAAATTGAATTGGAAACAAAATTACCTCCCCCTTGCTGTTTTGGCGTTAAACGCCCATCTAGTGGCCATTTTGGGCATTTAATGCCTACCCTAGCTGGCGTTAAATGCCAGAAATCCTTCTTTACTGGGCGTTTTTCTAAATGCCCAGAATGCTGCCATTTCTGGCGTTAAACGCCCAGAATGCTGCCCATTCTGGCGTTTAATGCTCGGAATGATACCTTTACTGGCGTTTTAATGCCAGTGAGCTCTTTTTCTCTGTGATTCTTCTGCTTTATGTTCTGAACCTCTATTTTCCTGATTTATTCACTGAAATGTATTAACTAATCATGAGCAACAAAATTAAATAGACTTATATAATTGTTATAAATATCTAATTTTTGATAATGGCTCGGTTGCCTCCCAACAAGCGCTTCTTTACTGTCTTTAGCTGGACTTTTGCTGAGCTTTTAATTTAGTCTCAGTTTTGAGCAATCTTGCTCAACATTGCCTTCAAGATAATGTTTGACTATCTGTCCATTGACAATGAACTTTTTATCAGAGTCCATATCCTGAAGCTCTACATATCCATATGGTGACACGCTTGTAATCACATATGGTCCCTTCCACCGGGATTTTAATTTCCCAGGCAACAATTTGAGCCTAGAGTTAAACAGCAGAACCTTCTGTCCTATAGATGACAGCTTTCTGTCATGCCACCTTTTTTCTTTCTCCTTGTAAATTTTAGTATTTTCAAAAGCATTGAGTCTAAACTCTTCTAGCTCATTCAATTGGAGTAATCTCTTTTCTCCAACTAACTTTGCATCAAGGTTTAAGAACCTGGTTGCCCAGTAGGCCTTGTGTTCCAGTTCCACTGGCAGATGACATGCTTTTCCATACACAAGCTGGTATGGAGAGGTCCCTATAGGAGTCTTGAATGCGGTTCTGTATGCCCACAAAGCATCATCCAGACTTCTTGCCCAATCCCTTCTACGGGTACTTACAGTCCGTTCCAGGATTCATTTTAGTTCTCTATTCAAGACTTCAGCCTGCCCATTTATCTGTGGATTATATGGAGTTGCCACTTTATGGTTAATTCCATATCGGACCAGAGCAGAGTCAAGTTGTTTATTGCAGAAGTGAGTGCCTCCATCACTGATCAGTATTCTAGGGACATCGAACCTACGGAAGATATGCTTCTGAAGGAACTTCATCACTGTCTTAGTATCATTAATGGGTGTTGCAATTGCCTCCACCCATTTAGATACATAGTCTACTGCCACCAGAATATAAGTGTTTGAGTATGATGGTGGGAAAGGCCCCATGAAGTCAATACCTCATACATCAAACAACTCAATCTCTAAGATCCCTTGCTGAGGCATGGCATAACCGTGAGACAGATTACCAGCTCTCTGGCAACTGTCACAGTTACATACAAACTCTCGGGAGTCTCTATAGAGAGTAGGCCAATAGAAGCCACATTGGAGAACTTTTGTGGCTGTTCGTTCACCTCCGAAATGTCCTCCATATTGTGATCCATTACAATGCCATAGGATCTTCTGTGTCTCTTCTCTAGGCACACATCTATGAATTATTCCGTCTGCACACCTCTTAAAGAGATATGGTTCATCCCACAAATAGTACTTTGCATCAGAAATCAATTTTTTTTGTTTGCTACTTACTGTACTCTTTGGGTATGAATCTCACAGCTATATAGTTTGCAATGTCTGCAAACCACGGTACTTCCTGAATGGCAAAGAGTTGCTCATCCGAAAAGGTTTCAGAGATCTTAGTAGGAGAGAGGGACGCTCCTGCTACTGGTTCTATCCGGGACAGGTGATCAGCTACTTGGTTCTCTGTCCCTTTTCTGTCTCTTATTTCTATATCAATCTCTTG
The DNA here is from genome assembly GCF_000816755.2 of Arachis ipaensis. Classification (NCBI taxonomy): domain Eukaryota; kingdom Viridiplantae; phylum Streptophyta; class Magnoliopsida; order Fabales; family Fabaceae; genus Arachis; species Arachis ipaensis. The sequence continues at coordinate 68,878,543 of NC_029785.2, read as the reverse complement.
CAGAAGCAACAGCCATCTTATGAGTCTGGGTTTTGAATCCTGCTTTGTGAGGAGATATTTTAGAGCAGCATAGTCAGTGTACACAATCACTTTTGATCCTACTAAATAAAATCTGAACTTGTCAATGGCATAAACCACTGCAAGCAACTCCTTTTCTGTTGTTGTGTAATTCTTCTGTGCGTCATTTAAAACACGGATAGAATAATAAATAACATGCAGAAGCTTGTTATGCCTCTATCCTAATACTGTACCAATGATATGATCACTGGCATCACACATTAGTTCGAATGGTAATGTCCAGTCTGGTGCAGAAATGACTGGTGCTGTGACCAGCTTAGCTTTCAGCGTCTCAAACGCCTGCAGACACTCTGTGTCAAAGACAAAAGGTGTATCAGCAGCTAGCAGATTGCTCAGAGATTTTGCAATTTTTGAAAAATCCTTTATGAACCTCCTATAGAATCTTGCATGCCCCAGAAAGCTTCTGATTGCTTTAACATTGGCAGGTGGTGGTAATTTTTCAATTACCTCTATCTTAGCTTGATCCACCTCTATTTCTTTGTTCGAAATTTTGTGCCCAAGGACAATTCCTTCAGTCACCATAAAGTGACATTTCTCCCAATTTAAAACCAGGTTAGTCTCTTGGCACCTTTTTAGAATAAGTGCTAGATGGTCAAGACAGGAGCTGAATGAGTCTCCAAATACTGAGAAGTCATACATGAAGACTTCCAAAAATTTCTCTACCATATCAGAGAAGATCGAGAGTATGCACCTTTGAAAGGTTGCAGGTGCATTGCACAGACCAAATGGCATCCTTCTGTAGGCAAATACTCCAGATGGACATGTGAATGCTGTTTTCTCTTTGTCCTGAGGATCTACTGCAATTTAGTTGTAACCTGAATAGCCATCCAAAAAGCAGTAGTATTCATGGCCTGCTAGTCTTTCTAGCATCTGGTCTATGAATGGTAAAGAAAAATGATCCTTTCTGGTGGCTGTATTGAGCCTTCTGTAGTTTATACACATACGCCACCCTGTAACTATTCTTGTAGGAACCAGTTCATTCTTTTCATTATGAACTACTGTCATGCCTCCCTTCCTGGGAACAACTTGGACAGGGCTCACCTAGGGGCTATTAGAAATATGATAAATAATCTCAGCCTCTACTAACTTAGTGACCTCTTTTTGCACCACCTCCTTCATGGCTGGATTCAGCCGCCTCTGTGGTTGAACCACTGGCTTAGCATCATCCTCTAATAGGATCTTGTGCATGCATCTGGCTGGGCTAATGCCCTTAAGATCACTTATGGACCACCCAAGAGCTGGCTTGTCTGTCCTTAGCACCTGAATTAGTGCTTTCTCTTCCTGTGGCTCTAAAGTAGAGCTTATGATCACAGGAAAAGTGTCATCTTCTTCCAGAAATGAATATTTCAGGGATGGTGGTAGTGGTTTGAGCTTGGGTTTAGGAAGCTTCTCCTCTTCTTGAGGAGTTTTCATAGGTTCTTCTGTTTTCTCTGGTTCCTCCAGATCAGGCTGAACATCTTTAAAAATGTCCTCTAGCTCTGATTCGAGACTCTCAGTTATATTGACCTCTTCCACCAGGAAGTCAATAATATCAGCGCTCATGCAGTCCTTTGATGTGTCTGGATGCTGCATAGCTTTGATAGCATTTAACTTAAACTCATCCTCATTGGCTCTCAGGGTTATCTCCCCTTTTTGGACGTCAATGAGGGTTCGTCCAGTTGCTAGGAAAGGTCTTCCTAGAATGAGAGTTGCATTCTTGTGCTCCTCCATTTCCAGCACTACAAAGTCAGTGAGGAAGGCAAATGGCCCAACCTTGACAATCATGTCCTCAATTATGCCTGATGGAATCTTAATGGAGCCATCAGCAAGTTGGTGGCATATCCAGGTTGGTTTAACTTCATCAGTCAAACCAAGCTTTTTGATAGTGGATGCAGGTATTAGGTTGATACTTGCCCCAAGATCACATAGAGCTATCTTGGTACAAGAACCCTCTAATGTGCATGGTATCATAAAGCTTCCAGGATCTTTAAGCTTCTCTGGTAAGCTTTTCGGAATGTCACTACAAGAAAAACACCCATTTAGATACACTTGAAAAGTGTAGCCAAAAGTGAAAAAATTGATGCCTTAGGCTACGGCTACGCTTTTTGAGGTGATTCCTATTCGGCCGTTGCCTATTCTCAAAGGCTACGCTTTTCAGCTTTCGTTCTTCCAGAATAGGCTACGCTTTTTAACGCTACTGCATCACTTGTAAAGCGTAGCCACATTGTATACCATAGCTACTTTTTATAAGCGTAGCCTTAGGTCCCTCTTTTTTTTTCTGTATATATATAGATAATTATCTAATAATTATTAATACAACATAATAGTTAATATAATTACATGTATAAATGAATTGAATATTACAAAATAAAAATAAATACATAATTATACTAAATAATTTCTTTATATAATAAAAATTGTCTCTAACCAAAATATATTTATAACATTGATCCAAAAGTACTAGAATAAAGTTAACTGTAAAAATTCATGCAACTCAAACTAAAGTAAGCATAGCCATATCAAAACCATAATATCACTTAGCCAATAAAAGTATCTTCTAATAAAAGTCATTAGTCAACCATACATGTAAAGATTCTAAATAGCATTTTATCTTAGCCAATAAACCACAATAATAGTCAGCTTAATCTTCATTGCTTAATCTTCATTGTTACCCTGCATAATTATATAGAAAAGTAGTTAAAAAAATATTCATAATGACATTTGTAATTATAAAAATTAAATGGAACACGTAGTCATAGTAAACCAAGAAAGCATATACTAAAAAAAATAATATGGCTATACAACTTCAGAATACAACTTTCAGCCATAGCAATACAACTTCAGTGTTAATAAAGCCAACAAACATTTTCAGCCATAGAAATTAATGTAAATGCAAGTAAAAAACTATGGAACAAGGAATAGATAAGGACATACCACATCTAAGTTCGGAAAATGTGTTGATCCATGGCCGCTATTCGCATCAATAGGAGACTGTTGGGCGTCTTGTAATAAAGCTTCTAGTTCTTCTGGCCTCATTCCAGGTTCCGATCGCTGCAGTAATAACTTGATCATATTTCGCAACGCATGAATCTCTTCGTCTTGTTTTTGCTGTTTGGCCTCTTGTTTTTGCTGTTGGGCCTCCATGTGTCCAAGTTTATCCTTCAGACTGGACACTTTCTCTTTGTGCTGATTCTTGATTTCATTAATTTCAGCATATTTTTTTAAATCAGTCTTTGTCACAGATCTTCCATACAACCTTACCCGACCTGGTTGTTCTTTCCCGAATATGGCCTCAAAAGCTTCCTCTTCTGTTTTACCAGTAGCTTGGCGGTGTTGGAAGTCTTCCTGCATAGAAGAAACATTTAAAATTGAGTTAGTTACCGTATCCTAAATTTGAAATGTAATTATGAATGATTCAATGAACTCTTACAACAGCAGTTTGTGTTTCCTCATCCACTTCTTTCCTTTTCCGACTTGTTCGGGTAGCAATGAACATCTCAAACCTTTTTGGTTCCTCCTTTGTTTCCTTTGTTGCTCGCTGCAAAACAAGATCATACTTTGATTTCTTCCTTCAATTTATGCAAATATAAATTCTAATAAATATAAATCTACTATTTACCATAGCCACTCGTACTCTTCCGAAATTAATTGGCCCCATGCAATGTGGAAACTTCATATTTTCCTTGTGTTGCTTGTTTCTTTGACTTATTGACTGGAAATGAATAAAAAGTTAGCATACAGTTACTAAAACGTGCAGCATAATGAGTTAGGAAAATATACTAGCAAGGCTGCATTATTAAGCTAAAGCACTGAACACTACCCAAAAGCAAGCATAAAAGATCTATTTATAATACATTGGAGCACCTGTTCAATTTTTTCACAACTGTAAAAATTCACACTTCACATGATCAAGTAAATTCCAGGGACATCTCATCTCCTGTAAAATATGCTTACCCATACCCCTCATCATTCAATCAGTTAATTCCAGTGACCTATGTCAAGTTCAATTTCCTACATAGTAGCATTCTCATTGAACAAGTAAGTATTACCTGGGTATCCCCTAAACCCTGTGAAATTAAAAAAATGAGTGGAGAACTTATAACATATGAATGGAACAAAACTACATAGCTATGAGATCTACAAAGAATAATTATACACATAACACAAGAAACAAAGTATACATACATATAAGTCAATCCACTAAAAGCAAAATTCAGATGTGGTTTTCATGAGAAAATCTATTACTCAAATTAAATAAAAAAATAATTTGGCAGAAAGTGTTATATCACATTGAAAAATAGAACTTGATAGATGACTATACAAAGGTTTTCAACCACAACTATTTACAGAAGCAACCAAAACTTATGGATAATTCAACTTTTCCAAGTAGTCCACACCACAATTAGTGTTATATCAGTTGCATCCTATGCAGAACTGTATCAAATTTATAACTGTTTCCAGATTGAAGGCTTAAAGAATCAGGTCCCCAACTCAAGAAACAGAACAAAACCCCACTTCCAAATCAGAAGCATCAGATGCAGAAAAATTACAAAAGTAAATTCAAGGGAAAAAAAAGTAAAAAAGGAGTCATTCACCTTCTCCTCTTCTAAACCATAGATTCAGTATGGTCTAAAAAGCTATTCTGCCATTCACCAGAAGCTATGCATATAACTTTCAGATAAAAAATAATACCTTTGCAATGAGATAAAAAAGTAGCTAGCCAAGTAAAAAGGCATATAGACATCACATAATGCTGAAACACTTAATAAATTTTCTTTTAATAACAATAATTCAGATCCAATCAGTAGAGCTGCTTCACATTAATAACTAAATACCATATTGCTCTTTCAATAGTCAAATAGTTTCACATGAAAATTCGACATATATAGTCTTTTACCTGGATTAGAGGATGACTCCAATAATAGATCAATTTTATGAAACCACTTTCTGGTACTTGTGGGGGTCGATTCTTCACCATATCTTCAATAGTATCATAGGGAACGAAGTGCTTTTGCTTAATCTTTCCTTTGAACCGCTTCCAAGCATCTCGAATCGCTTGCACTACCCACTTTTCTCCACTGTCTGGAGGAGAAACTTGGTCTGCATGATTATAGGTAATTGTTATATGCTCTTGTGCTGAATAAAAAAACTGAAATCAATAATTACCAAGTGTCTTACATTAACATAGTCCCACATGAACTTCTTAGCTTTAGGAGGAACAGCATGCCAACTAGTGTACAAAAGACTAACGAATCTTTTATTTCTACCAATAGTGCCAACAAAACTAGTTAAATTAGAAACACTTTGGTCGGTTGGTCCTACGGGCTGTCCAAGATCAAAAGTGACTTCTTCCTGCTGTTCCATAGTCCTTGCATAAATCTCCTTGCAAGTTGTTTTTTCACGGGTTTTCTTCTTCTTTGGCTCTCCTAGTTTCATTAATTGGTCAACATCAGATTATGCTTAATTAACTCGAGATCAACAAGCATATAAAGCAAACAAGTACACAAATATAAAAATTATAAAAATTATAAATCTGACCTATGTAGTTGATACCATGAAGTGGACAAGTTTTAGCTATTCCAAAAATCGATCAAAGCACACAACTTTTAAGTTCATTCCACATCATGGACTTCACTGAACTACGCATTGCAAAACTACATCAATTGCATCCATCAAGGCACACAAAACTTCAGTTGACTTAACCACTTCAACAAATTCACTAAACTACCATAGCAAAACCACAACAATTGGATCAATCAAATAACAGACAAGCTTCTATTCAAATAACGCTAACTCCACCAGCCCTCAATACTTGGACCAACCAATGCACCCAAACTCATTGACAATACTGAACTATCCTCCACGCTCATCAAGCTGACCGATATTCTTAAACAAAGTTCCAAATCGAAAGAAATCTTAATTTTACAACCTCAACAATTAGATCAATCATAACACACAAACTTCGAATCAACTAACACTATATTTACCAGCTTCAAAAAACTAGATCTACCAGTCCAGTTTTTCTATAACAATTTTTTAAAAAAATAAATATTTATCATCAATAGAAACAGAGCAAAACAGTACCTTCTTCATCATCAATGTCCTCCATCACATGTTGATAATAGTCTTTATCAAGTGCCATGCTTTCTTCCCCGTCCTCACTTAGTTCAGTGCTTGGTCCTTCAATTTCCACATCTATCCCATTTTCCTTTAAGAATTCGTCAATTGTTGTAGCCTTTACTCCTGCCATCCTTTTACCCTTTGTTGATATTCCTTGCTCCAATATTGCACTTTTATTTTGTGGGGTAGTTTCAGGAGAAGGCAAAGTTGTGTCATTTTGTCCTGTTTGAGTCTCTTCATCTGTGAGTTGAATATTCTGCTGCTGCCCTATGTTGATTGTGAGTTGAGTAGAACTTGGATAACTCCGCTCTTGGCTTAGATGTAATGACCCAATTTTCAATATGTCTAGATCATACCAGAAACTGAGCGCTACCAATTTGTCTTCCTAATTATTATCTATTATTTATCATATGAGCCTGATTCGTTGTCAAAAACGTAGTTAATTGGCGGGATATTTTTTTTTTTGAAAACATTTGGATTAATAGACGGAATCATTCATAATCAATTCACAACTGATAACAGATAAAACAGTTATAAACAACCACACATAAATACATCACAAGCAATCAACAACATTCAGTGATCCAACTTTTATTTAAGTATAGACTTTTAGTTAGAACACCCCTAGATATAACTAGATAATAACTATATACATATACATACATACAACATCCCAGGTCCTGACCTGTTCAAGAGGTCCCTAAGTTGGCACCTAGGCTAGCCTAGACTCTATACTCACCTAGTCCCTCTAAACTACTAAAGCAAGGGAAAGTACGTTCTAAGTCTTCAAAAATCAAGTCAAGTCGAATGTCATCAAAAGGTAGAACATCATCTGCTACTCCTCTGCACGATTAGACATTGCCATAGGACGTCTCTCTGGTACCTCATCAAGTAGCCATACAACAGGAGTCTCGTACATAGGATTTAGGCTAAAGTGCACATACGAATGGGGTGCAGACGTTGGCTGGTCTCTCAGTATATACATATAAACAGAAAATGAGATTTACCCTAGACTCAGAAGACTACCTAGAGCGGAATCCTTTTTGCAAACGGTCGTCAGTGAACTACGGAAGGGTACTCATGCTTCCATCTGAAGGGGGAAGGGAGAGAGAAGGGGTAAGAACTGGGGAGTTCTTAGTAGGGCCGGGGTTATTAGTTAAGTTCATTAATTTGTGTCGCTTAGCAGATATATAGCAGAATACCGAGAAGTAGTGAACAGAAGATACAGATAAATAGAGAAAATAGAGAAAACAGAAAGCAAAACACAAACAAAAGAATACAAGAAAACAAAACACAGACACAGTGAATAGAATACAAACAGAGGAAACGCACAACCAAGTATGATGCATGTCTGTCCTATGCAGGCCATGAGCTCACGTGTCGGTTTACACCCTGTGATGAGCGGATAATTTATACGCTTTTTGGCATTGTTTTTACTTAGTTTTTAGTATGATTTAGTTGGTTTTTAGTATATTTTTATTAGTTTTTAATTAAAAATCACATTTCTAGACTTTACTATGAGTTTGTGTGTTTTTCTGTAATTTCAGGTATTTTCTGACTGAAATTGAGGGAGCTGAGCAAAAATCTGATTCAGGCTGAAAAAGGATTGCTGATGCTGTTGGATTCTGACCTCTCTGCACTCGGAATGGATTTTTTGGAGTTACAGGAGTCCAATTGGCGCGCTTCTAATTGGGTTGGAAAGTAGACATCCAGGGCTTTCCAGCAATATATAATAGTTTATACTTTACTCAAGGATAGATGACATAAACTGGCGTTCAACGCCAGTTCCATGTTGCAGTCTGGCGTTCAGCGCCAGAAACAAGTTACAAGTTGGAGTTCAACGCTAGAAACAGGTTACAACCTGGCGTTCAACTCCATAAACAGCCCAGGCACGTGAGAAGCTTAAGTCTCAGCCCCAGCACACACCAAGTGGGTCCCAGAAGTGGATTTTTGCACTATCCATCTTAGTTTACTCATTTTCTGTAAACCTAGGTTACTAGTTTATTATTTAAACAACTTTTAGAGACTTATTTTGTACCTCATGACATTTTAGATCTAAACTTTGTACTCTTTGACGGCATGAGTCTCTAAACCCCATTGTTGGGGGTGAGGAGCTCTGCAGCGTCCCGATGAATTAATGCAATTATCTCTGTTTTCTATTCAAACACGCTTGTTCCTATCTAAGATGTTCATTTGCGCTTCACTATGAAGAAGGTGATGATCCGCTACACTCATCATCTTCCTCAATCCATGAACGTGTGCCTGACAACCACCTCCGTTCTATATTAGATTGAATGAGTATCTCTTAGATTCCATAATCAGAATCTTCGTGGTACAAGCTAGAAACAGTTTAACTTTTCATATAATACTTAACCCTAGTCGCAACTCAAGGACTAACTATGTTGCCCTAGTTCGTTCACTAATTTCTGTCTGTTTTTCTGTCATTAAAACTTTACAGACTTTTCCTTGATTTTTATCTCTTCTTTAACTTTTATATTTCCTTTATCTTTGCCTCACTAATATGTTTTTACCACTCCCTAAGTGTTTTATAAAGGTAATTATATGATTCTGCGCTTAAAGTTGTCTTTCTAAAGCTTTTACAGAAAACTGCCTTTTCTGTATTATTTTATTATTTTTATTAAAATATTATTTTTAATTAAATATTATTATTTAATATTTTATTATTATTTATTATTTTATTAATAT
>NC_029785.2:68836032-68869473 GCF_000816755.2 Arachis ipaensis | reverse complement strand
CGAAAATTAACTTACTTTTACTTTTAACCTTTAAAATTCACTTTTTACCACCCGTAACTTTTAATATTTCTACTTTTACCACCCTAACTTTCAGAAATTACCAAATAACCCCTCAAACACCAAAATAATTACAACCTTACCCTTTTTAAGATCTAAAAGGTGTTCTTCAATATTTTTCACCACACTCAAAGTGTTCTTCGTGTTCTTCGTATATTCTTCAAATTCTTTCTCTATTTTTACCCGTTTTTCAGTCTTTTCAGCAACCGATTTTTACCAAAATTCAAAATAAATTCCCAGCCACTAAAACCCCATCTTTTCTACATGATTTTAACACATATTGAACCTCAATTTAAGCTCTAGGGTTCGTTTTTCCAGCTTCTCCAAGAACATGAACTCAAAGCTTAAATTTCATCAAATTTCATCAAAATTTCACCAAATTTTCACCAAGAATCAATCATATATGCAACCAATTTTTAGCACAGCCAAGTCATACAACATTCACACAACTCAAAGACAAATAATCAAGATTAATTTTGTTACATCCTACCTTGATTTGCTACTCCAAATCCGGTTACTCTTTGAAGTGTTCTTAAAGCACTTTATCCTCCTAAAACACATCAAGAACAACTTTAAAACTCTAAAACATCAACTAAACGAACTTCAGCAGCATCTTAGAAAGGTTATCCTCACCTTAAACGTGCAGGAAATCAAAGATCTTTGACCCACAAGTCAAGCTAAGCAAGAGATCTAAGGAAGAACATCAAGAAAACACTTGTTTAAGCATGTTTCCTTGTGCTTTGCAGATGACTAAAATCCAGCTTCTTTGACGTGGATTTCTTTTGTCCTTTGGTTGCACGCATCTCCAATTGACTTTCTGGTTCATCCACCCTTCGCTCTGATTTCTCCTTGTCATTAGCAGCTGCAGCTTCCATTTCATATTTCTTGCGTTCAATTACAATCCTTTGTCTCTTAGCCTCGAATTGTCTAAGCAAATTCTTACTTGACGTAGCTTTAAGATCAATAAATTCCTTATTCCTATATAAATAAATTAGTTAAGTAGAGTCAATATACCCATCAAAATCAATATAAGAAAAATGTAAGAGACTGACAAATTAACAAAAAAATAAGTATTACTTACAAATAAAACCGTGAAGAAGAAAACTTAAGTATACATATGTACATATTAAGCAATAAATTGCTTAGGATGACCAATCAGAATCAGAATCTCCAATGAAGTCTGCCTCATATTCTTGGGCAGAAGTCACTTGGGGAACCATTTCAATAACCGTGGGTCGTAAATCAGTCCTCTCCAGAATAAGTTCACCATCATCAGCTGATATGGCAGGGCTCGTTATACGCTCGTGTTGTTCACTATAGTGTGTTTGACGGGCCTCAGACTCAGATTCGTCGCTTGTTTTAAATAAGTCTCTTGGGACAGTTTCCATAACATAATGTTTGTTATGTTCATATGGATCTTGCACATAAAAACACTGATGTGCTTGAGATGCTAGTATAAAAGGTTCATCCTGGAAGCATTTCTTATGGAAGTGAACAAATGTAAGACCATACTTATCTCTCCCAGCATCGTACCACTCACACCGAAATAAGACAACCTTAAAACGCTCAAAATAGTCTAACTCTACTATCTCAAACAACCTGCCATAATAAGCTACATTGTCTTGGATTGGACTTTGATCTTTATTACTTGCAAAGCTTGAAGTTAAAGCAGTTAATGTGACACCACTGTTTTGTATTTTTCTCCTTGCCTCACGTTCCACCGTGTGAAACCTGTATCCATTAATTACATATCCAGAAAATCTTCTTGCAACAGAGCTTGGACCTCGAGATAATTCTTTTTGCCAGAAAGGCACATTTGGATCCCTCGCACGAGTTTCAAACCACTGCGCGAACGTTTTGTTGTGAACTTTTGCTTTTCTCCATTTCGTTCCTCGCTGATTGTTAACCTCTTCCTCATGCTCTCTATAATTAATAATAGTTAGGTTTGATCTAAAAAATATAGGTGAACTTGATCGAAATAAAAAAAAGTTTAATTAAGTTACCTAACATAATCTACCACTTCTTCACAATTGTGTAATACATACACATGGGCTTGAGCAATTGATCTGTCATCTAGATTAATTGGTTCTCCACTTCCCACGCCTAACGAACGACCTTTGTTAGAAAACAACTTTGATGGCACAACTTCGTCTTCGTTAGGATCATCATCATTCCGAGGCCGCTTATTAAGTCTTGTTTGCACACCTCCATGCAAGTATCTTGAGCAGAAAGTTAAGCACTCCTCAGCCAGATATGCCTCTGCAATAGAACCTTCGGGCCGACTTCTGTTGCGAACATATGACTTTAATGTACACATGTACCTTTCCAGAGGATACATCCAACGAAACTGCACCGGACTTCTCAATCTCACCTCATTTGCTAAATGAATGGGAAGATGAACCATTATGTCAAAAAAACTAAGGGGAAAGATCCTCTCAAATTGGCATAATGTTTCCATAATCTCTAACTCCAGTAAATCTATCTTTTCCAGTGTGATGAACTTTTTGCACAAGCGACGAAAAAAGGAACTTAGTCGAATCAACGGAATGGCCACATGATCAGGAAGGACGCTTTTAATCGGTATTGGTAGTAAATAGTAAAGCATAAAGTGAGCATCGTGGGTCTTATACCCAGAAACTTTTCTTTCTCCTAGATGTACACAGCATGATATATTCGAAGCACTGCCATCAGGTAGTTTTGTTGTCTTCAAAACACCACAAAAAACTGACTTCTCTACAGGAGTAATAGAAAAGCATGCCTTTGCCATTATTCACCTCCTTTGGTTGAAGATTTTTCCAGATACCCAAATCTTTTAAGTCATATCGAGCATTCAAATGGTCCTTTGTCTTGCCTGGGATATCAAAGAGAGTTCCAATTACACTGTCAAGTATATTCTTCTCTATGTGCATGACATCTAAGTTGTGACGCAGTAGGTTCTTGTGCCAGTAAGGCAATTCAAAGAAAATTGATCTTTTTTTCCAATTCCATGGGAAACTATTTGATGTACTTTACTTCTTTCCAAAGACATTCTCAGCATTTTGTAGCATCTCAAAAATTTCGGGTCCTTCTATAACAAGTGGAGGGGGTCTTAATTCCTGCTTCCGATTAAAAGACCTTGTATTGGTTCTCCATGGATGATCCATGGGTAAAAAGACACGATGGTCCATATAAATTGTCTTCCGATAGTGTTTTAGTTGTAAGCTACTGGTATTTTTGTTGCAACAAGGGCACGCCAACTTTCCCTTTGTACTCCACCCAGACAATATAGAATAAGCAGGAAAATCGTTGATTGTCCACAAAAGAGCTGCCTGCATTTGAAAGGTCTCATTCTTTGACGCATCATAGGTTTCGACCCTTTTTTTCCACAACAACTTCAAGTCTTCTATCAATGGTTGTAGATACACATCAATGTCTTTACCAGGTGATTGTGGCCCAGGAATAAGCAAAGAAAGCATACAATATTCGGGTTTCATGCACATCCACGGAGGCAAGTTGTATACCATCAACATCACGGGCCACGTGCTCCATTAAATGTTCATGCTACGAAATGGGTTGAACCCATCACTTGACAAGCCTAGTCTAATATTGCAAGATTCTTTTACAAATTCTTCATCGATTTCATCAAGATTCTTCCATGCCAAGCCATCAGCAGGATGCTTTAACATCCCATCTTTTACGCGCTCCTCATTATGCCACCTCAGACTAGCTGCCGTCTTTGAGCACATAAATAATCTCTGAAGTCTTGGAATTATAGGAAAGTATCTCAGAGTCTTTGCAGGAATAGAACGACCTTTCTTGTCAGGTTGGTTCTCGCTATTATCACTGGAATTTTTAGTATATCGAGAAGTTCCACACACACGACATTGTTTTTCATCCTTTAGTTCTTTTCTATACAGGAGGCAATCATTAGGCAACGCGGCGGAAAATTTATAAGGGGTCGCAAAGTGAAGATTAGAAGAATAGAGGAGGCAGGGTGTTATTCGCTACAAAGGGAATGGACAATGAAAAGGACATTCAAAGACTTATAACTAGGTTGGGAAATAGTTCCTAGTCTTAGAAGTAATTCTCTAGACACCCATTGAGGTAAAACAAATAAAGAGAAACATAGAATTTATAGTACAAATATAATAAGTTAAATTGCAACTTCAAAACTAACAAATCAAAAGAATTAAAGTATGCATTGTACCTTGCCATGACACGATCAACGTTTTGACAAAATCTTCTTGGAAGACCTTAACCAAAAACTTTCGCCTTCAACCTTAACCACGAATAATTGTAAAAATTACAGACAAAAAAAATTGTAATTGCCATATCCAACCATTTAACCACGAATTTAGCACAATCATCATTTAGCAAGAATTAAATTGATATAATCGAACAGATTTGGGACCCAGCAGCAGCAGCAGCAATTAAATCATTCAACAGATAACGGCAATCTAATGGATTAAAAATACAAAATATTATTGTGTAAAACTATTTTATAAACAGCACGAGGGTGGACTTTAATAATGAAAAGAGTTGTAATAATAGTAATTTTTAGGAAACAGTTCTAATTAACTTTATGCAAGCTGATTTTTTCACACAAAGTTGAAGGAATTAAGAAATTTTAAGCGGAGAGAGTTTTAATGTTTCCTTTTTTCAGTCAAATAATTCAGATTCAATTCATTTTCAATTTCATTGGGTTTTGACTTTTTTTATTACTATAATTAAAGAGACCAAAGAAATAAATGCCACCTCTCTTCAATCTAATCCTATTTAATTACAGTTTCTTGAATCTCAATCAACAAAGATTAAAGTTAAAGTAGACAAACAATAATTAGAAATTAACTTCTATAACTCATTTGGGCAGCATTTCCGAATCAAAATTTGAGATCTACAAGCATGTTACCTGATTAACAGCAGAATAAGCAGATAAGAAATCAAGATATTTGTTTCCCTCTGGATCCCACACAGCAACTCCCTTTGCTTGAGAAAACACAATGGGAATTGGATGGTAACTGCATTTGAATCAGAAAAGATCATTTCAATTATCAGCCTAAAATAATTAGTTAAGTTAAACTCGTTAACAATTAATATAAATAAATAAAAAAAAGAAGTCTCAAAACCAAAGCAAATCCCCATCATCCTTCTCTTTGTTAAAAATAAAAATAAAATGCTCAATAGTGATAAACTCAGACCAAATGACACTCAAATGTATTTGAAATAAGCTGAGGAGCATAAAGAAAACATAAATTCATAGTCTCTACTGAAGTGATAGACTGCTCAGCAGACAAAGAGGTATTATTACTCGCAATTAATCCCTTTTTCATTTTTTGAGTAGAATTGAGGATCTAACCCGATCAAAGAGAAACACATAAAGATAAGAATAGTTAATTAATTTGGTCCCTCCATATATAAAAAATCCAAATTAAAGTTAATTAATTTGCTATACTATGTCATTTGCCAAACATGTAATAATTAAGGCTATATATATAGCTTCCTTCTTTTTCTCTATGTATATACAAGTAGAACCATATACTTTGCTCTCTTGTTACCTCCAATCATGCAACCATCTGCTATATCATACATATGTCATTGAACAAACACAACACTAATAGCACTATAAGTAGGACAATTTATCCTAAAGACATAATAAAAATTGATTATACCTATTTAGAGCAAACAAAAATATGTAACTTATATACCACAAATTTGTAAAGTTACACCTCCAACTATTAAAAATTCTCTATCGTATAAATATGTTTAGGTAGATGGTTTGGAAGTGCCTTTACCCTTCAATATTAGTATTACAGATTTATGCTTGTGCTTTTGGTCATCTACTAATCTTACTGCCACTCTTGTTTCTTATACCCTATGGTTTATCCCAACTATGTAATGCTCAGAGACATCTATGTATCAGTATAAAAAAAATGAAAAATGAAACGAATTTAAAAGGTAAAAGTTGTGTGTCAGGTGTCACCATAAAGATAATATGAATGCATTTTTAATAATAAAGAAAGCTAACTTACAAAATGAGCTATGGCACTGAGATTCTCAGGAAAGGACCGTAGCAATTTTTGCTTTGTGGATTCATACACACCAACAAAAATCGCAGATGCTCTGTCAAGAGTGGATGGATAATAAGTTATTTATCGATACAGGGATTAACCTAGTAAACACAAGCCTGAGAAACTATAGCTAAGGATTGACATGGTAAGAGAAAAGGACAAAGTATTGCCACAAAGGAAACATCATCTATAGACTTAAGTTCCTATATTTTCAGTCAGGGAAGAAAGTTAGCATAAGATTGAATAAGTTAAAACACTAATGAGATATAAGTCCAAATAATTTAAATGAGATTTTAAGCTACTACAAGGTAGAATGCATCTCGTAAACTATGTATTCATGGGACAAGTTCTCATTTTATTAGATTGAATGATTGATTATAAACTGAAAAATATTAGCTCAAATATGAATGCTTTATCAATGGCAAAGGGTAAGGTGTACAAGAGAGTTCACTCACGGTAAGACACCAGCAAGATTTCCAGCCAACCCTGAATATAGACCTTTCAAGATAATTTGCCCTCCACCACGAGCAACCTAATATAGGAAGGAATGAGATGTAAAATGAAATCTTAAGTACAATGTAGATGTAAACACAGATGAAGTAGCCTTATAAGCTTACTCATATATTAAATTCACCTGTAATTGAGTTTTGATGGTATCAATGGGGTACAAAGCTGTTTCTACAACGACTCCGGCAACACCTCCAGCAATGCAACCATCTGTCATATCATACATATGACATTGAACAAACACAACACTAATAGCATTATAATCAATGCATATACTAAATCTTCAACTGAAATAGCAATTAAATTTTTTAATTAAGGCTATATATATAGCTTCCTTCTTTTTCTCTATGCATATACCAGTAGAACCATATACTTTGCTCTCTTGTTACCTCTAATTAAAGAACCATATACTACTTTTAATTTCTATCCAGAAGAACTATTCAATACTTTTTTCTATACAGAAGAAACCTTATTCATAGAATTATTCGTGACAGAAATATATTAAGGAATCTCGATTTTCTTGTCTTACCGGAGGCAATTAAGGAAGCAATAAAGAATCATAACCAATTAGTTCCATGTGATGGCAGTGACTGCATTTCATTTTTCTATTACACAAACAAATATGGTTTAGAACAACAAGCAACCTCTACTCAATTCAGATTTTAGTAAACAACAACTGAATCACTTGAACTAAATCAAATTTCAGATTTCACTGATAACAGGCAATTAGTGTACCAAACCCCCAAATTAAAAATCCTATATCGGAACCCTAAACCTCCAATTTCAGAACCAAATAAAAATCTATACATACCTTCTCGACGATGGTGAGCAGAGAGAACGATGATGCTAGGCGCGCGGCGACGGTCGGCACAGAGACAACAAGCGTGAGATGCAATGGTGAGAGCAAAGACAACTTGGTTGAGCGGCGACAGTGAGCGCAGATACGATGATGGTGACCAGTGATGGTGAGAGCAGAGACTACGAAGGTAGATGAATAGTCTGGGCGGCGCGCTACGATCAGTGCAAGAGGGCGACTTAGCTTGGAGCGACAGTCAGTGGTTAGTGGTGAGTGCTGTGTGGCGGTGAGTGGTGAGTGGGGGTCAGTGGTGACTGGGGCTTCTGATTCGCGATGCAGGAGGGTTTTCTGAGGGTGATGACGAGCTGAGAGTGATGACGATGATGTTTTCTTCTAAACGGGTGAAATGGTTCTTTGTGAGTTGAGTGTATGTGAGCTGAGTGTATGACGATGAGGGTTTTTCTTTGTGAAAGGTGAAATGGTTTTCTTTTCTTGGAGGGAAAATTTTCACTAAGTGTGAGCTGGATAAAAAGTTAAAAGGGAAAAAATTTACAAGTGTTAAGAGGGAAAAAATTTACAAGTGTTAAGTTTTTAGTTCTAGATACATTAGGCATCACTTTTAAAATGCACCCAAAACTTAATAAATAGGCTACCCTCTAAAAGCGTTCCATTTGATACGAAAAGTGAATTTATAGGTATCAATCTACGACTACGCTTTATAAGTGATTTCTATAATACCTAAGGCTACACTTTTTAAATGATGCCATAATTGTGTATTCTTTTCTCTTATAAAAGGGCCACACGGAGAAAAGCGTAGCCTATTCATAGAATAGGCTACGCTTTTCAAATGTAGTTTAAAAAAAGTGTGGCTGAATGGGTATTTTTCTTGTAGTGATGACTGCACTGCATTCTTCAATGAAGAAAACTTTTTCAGTTTCTCTCCAATCCTTCTTATGACTTAAATATCTCTTTCATGAACTTAGCATAAGAGGGTATTTGCCCAAGTGCCTCTGCAAACGGAATCTTTATTTCAAGAGTCCAGAGATAGTCTGCAAAGCGGGCAAGTTGTTTATCCTATTTCACTTGGCGGAGTTTCTGAGGATAAGGTATCTTGGCTTTATATTCTTCAACCTTAGTTGCTGCAGGTTTACTTCCTACAGAAGTGGTTGGAGAAGCCTGCTTAAGGGAGTTGTTATCAGCACTTGCAGGTGTCTGATCCTTTATGGGTGTTTGAACGCCAGAATTGGGTGCTTTTTGGGCGTTTAACGCCAGATTGCCACTCTTTTCTGGCATTTGAACGCCATAATTGGCCATCCACTGGGCGTTTAACGCCAATTTTTCCCCCTTTTCCGGCGTTTGGACGCCAGAATCATTCCTCTCTGGGCTCTTACTGTCCTCAGAGGGATTTTGGGCAGTGGCTTGGTCATCCTCTTTCAGTTGTTCCTTTCTTGGCTTTCTGCTGCCTTGAGTTGAGACATTCAATGTCTTCCTACTCCTTAAATGAATAGCTTGGCACTCTTCTGTTATCTGTTTAGATAGCTGCTGTCTTGTCTGATCCAATTGTGATGCCATATTCTTGTTAGCATTTTTAGTGTCTTGTAGCATCTCTTTAAGTTCTGCTAACTATTTTGTTATAAGAAGCAGTTGCTGATTAAGTTCAACAACTTGTTCTGGAGGACTCACTGCTTAAATACAGATGTTAATTTCTAGCAACTGTATCAATGAGCTCTTGAGCCTCTTCAATTGTCTTCCTCATGTGTATAGATCCACCAGCTGAGTGGTCTAGAGACATCTGGGCCTTTTCTGTAAGCCCATAATAAAAGATGTCTAACTGCACCTATTCTGAAAATATTTCAGAGGAGTATTTCCTTAGCATCCCTCTGTACCTCTTCCAGGCGTTATAAAAAGATTCATTATCCTCTTTTTTAAAGCCTTGGATGTCCAGCCTTAGCTGTGTCATCCTTTTTGGAGGAAAATATTGATTCAAGAATTTATCTGACAACTGTTTCCATGTTCTTATGCTTGCTGTGGGTTGGTTATTTAACCACCTCTTAGCTTGATCTTTTACAGCAAATGGAAACAGTAATAATCTATAGATATCCTGATCTACTTCCTTATCACGTACTGTGTTAGCAATTTGTAAGAACTGTTCCAGAAACTCAGTAGGTTCTTCCTGTGGAAGACCGGAATACTGGCAATTTTGCTGCACCATAGTAATGAGCTGAGGGTTTAGCTCAAAACTGCTGGCTCTGATGGGGGGTATACAGATACTACTCCTATAAGAAGCATTAGTGGGGTTAGCATATGACCCCAGAGTCCTTCTAGAGTGTTTATTTCCACTTGTGTCTATGATGGAGAAAGGGAGATGATGTGGATTGTAAATAGAAATTTTATTTCCCCTTTTTTTTTGAAAAATAAAAAAATAGAATATTTTTGTTTTTATTTTATTTAATTAAGGATAAACCGAATTTAAAAGAAAATAAAATAAAATAATTGGAAAATAGAATATATGTTTCGAAAACTAAAAGAAAAAGAAATAAAAGAAATTCGAATACTAAAATGATTTATTAATTAAAAAGATTTGAAAAATTTTGGATATGATTTTCGAAAAATGAAGAGAGAGAAAGTAGTTAGGAAGTTTTGAAAAAGATATGTCTTAAAATTAAAGATACTTGTAAGAAAATAAATAAATAAAAGAAAAGATTTGAAAAAGATATGATTTTAAAATTTTAAAGATTGAAACTTTCTTACAAGGAAACACCAAACTTAAAATTTTTCAATCAAACTAATAAAATAGGACAAGTGATTCGAAAATTATGAATAAGAAAAGAAAAAGATTTTGAAAAATTTTATAAAGGATTTTCAAAAAATAAAATAAAAAAGAAAATTGAAAAAGATTTAAAAAGATAAATTTTTAAGATTGAAATTTTAATTTAGCTAACAAGAAACTACCAAATTTTAAAAATTTTGAATAAGTCAGCCTAAGGAATTCGAAAATGATGAGTAAATAAAGGAAAAGAATTTTTTTTTGAATTTAATGAGGAAAGAGAAAAACAATAAAATGACACCAAACTTAGAATTTTTAGATCAAAACAAAGAAAACAAACAAGAAAATTTTGAATGTCAAGATAAACACCAAGAACACTTTGAAGATCAAGATGAACACCAAGAACAAATTTTGGAAATTTTTAAGAAAATAAAAACACAAAGGACACCAAACTTAAAAAATTTTATACTTTGGACACTAGTAATTCGAAAATGCATAAGAAAATCAAGGAAAGACATAAAACAAGAAAAACTAAAGATCAAACAAGGAAAATAAACAAGAACAACTTGAAGATTAAGAAAGAACAAGGAACATAAAACTCGAAAATATGAAGAACAAAAAGAACATAAAATTCGAAAAATTTGGAGGAAAGTAAAAACATGCAATTGACACCAAACTTAAAGCATGAAACTAAACTCAAACAGAAAACTCAAAGGAAAATTAAAGATTAATAAAGAAAAATAAGATTTTTGAAAAGAAAATAAAAGACTCAAATTTAATGACTCTAAACCAAAAAGATAAATTTTTCCTAATCTAAGCAACAAAATAAACCGTCAATTGTCCAAACTCGAACAATACCCGGCAACGGCGCCAAAAACTTGGTGCACGAAATTGTGATTACACTTTTCACAACTCCACACAGCTAACTAGCAAGTGCATTGGGTCGTCCAAGTAATACCTTACGTAAGTAAGGGTCGATTCCACGGAGATTGTCGGCTTGAAGCAAGCTATAGTTATCTTGTAAATCTTAGTCAGGAGATTAATGATAAAAATGATTTTTGTTTATGAAAAGTAAATAACATGAAATAAATGGTACTTGTGATTCAGTAATGAGGAACAGGTTGAGGCTCCGGAGATGCTCTGTCATCTGAATCTCTGCTTTCATAATGTCTTCTTCTCCAAACACGCATGGCTTCCTTCAATGGCAAGCTGTATGATCCTCTCGGATGAAAAATACCAGGTACGATCTCTGCACGACTAATCAACTATCGGATTTCTCGTCTCGGATGAAAAATACCAGGTACAGCTACAGCACGGCTAATCATCTGTCGGTTCTCACTAGCATCGGAATATGATCTCTCTATCCTTTTTCACACTGTCACTGCACCCAACATTCGTGAGTTTGAAGCTCGTCACAATCATCCCTTCCCAGATCCTACTCAGAATACCACAGACAAGGTTTAGAATTTTCGGATCCCAGGAATGCTGCCAATTGGTTCTAGCATCTACCACGAAGGTTCTGATCGTACGGACTCGGTCCGTGGATCAGAGACCCAAGAGATACGCACTCAAGCTGTCGCCCAATGACTACGTTGAGCTCAGATAGAACGGGAGTGGTTGTCAGGCATGCGTTCATAGAATTGAGAATAATGATGAGTGTCACGGATCATCAGATTCTCTATATTGAAGTACGAGTGAGTATCTTAGAATAGAATCAAGCGTGATTGAATAGAAAACAGTAGTAATTGCATTAATCCATTGAAACACAGCAGAGCTCCTCACCCTCACCTATGGGGTTTAGAGACTTATGCCGTAGAAGATACAATATGAAATGTAAAATTGTCGTGAGTTCTAAATGAATCTCTAAAAGTAGTTTTTATACTAGACTAGTAACTTAGGTTTACAGAAGATGAGTAACTAAGTGCAGATAGTGCAGAAATCCACTTCCAGGACCCACTTGGTGAGTGTTTGGGCTGAGCTTTCAAGCTTTCACGTGCATATACCTCAAGTTGGAGTTAAACTCCACCCTGGGTGCCAAAATAGGCGTTTAATGCTAGTTTGGGCCATCAAATCTCGGGCAAAGTATGGACTATTATATATTGATGGAAAGCCCAAGCTGTCTACTTTCCAACGCAATTCAGAGCGCGCCAATTGGGCTTTTGTATCTCCAGAAAATCCACTTCGAGTGCAGGAGGGTCAGAATCCAACAGCATCTGCAGTCCTTTTTCAGCCCCTGAATCAGATTTTTGCTCAGGTCCCTCAATTTCAGCAAGAAATTACCTGAAATTACAGAAAAATACACAAACTCATAGTAAAGTCCAGAAATGTGATTTTTGCATAAAAACTAATAAAAATATAATAAAAAGTAACTAAAACATACTAAAAACTACCTAAAAACAATGCCAAAAAGGGTATAAATTATCCGCTCATCAATATCAAAACACCAAAACCCAGATCCTATTCAAGTGTGAGAAGAAATTTCTAGCATAGTTTCATGTTTCCTTTTCCAAGGTTCCCATGAAACCAATTTTGCATTCAACCTCTTTTCCAAGATGATTGAACACTAAACATGAAGAATGAAATTCCTTCTAGCAAATCAAAGAGAAGATGAAGAGAAGAAGAAATTCATTATGATTAATCCATCAAGTACGACAGAGCTTCCTCTCTCAATGAGAGGGAATTTAGCTACTCATAGCTCAGAGAAAAGTACAAGAGATGGAAGAGATGATAAAGTGTAAAAGTAAATCTAACTATGCTTCAACTAATAGCTCAACTGCTAACCCCCCTTTTCTCAGTACTTTTAGGGGTTATTTATACTACTCCTAACACTAGAACAAAGAAAAAAATACAAAAGAGAAAAGAAAAATACAATTTGGAGGGAAAAGAAACTCAATAAACGTGACCTTCTAGCTGGCTTGTGACTGGCGCTTCAATGGCGTGTCATGCCCATCTCTGAATCTGGCTTGGCGCGCCACGCCAAGCTCTTCAAGTGGCACACCCTCCTTCATTGGCATCCCTGGCGTGCCACGCCTTCGAACCCAAGTGGCACGCCCAGGGTCTTCTTAAGTGTTGGTCTTGGCCTAGCGTGCCACGCCTTCAAACCCAAGTGGCACGCCCAGGCTTTTTCCTTCTCCCATTCTGCTCTGGAAAGTTGAACTAGCGTGGCACGCCCATTGTGGTTGCCTGATTTTCCTCTCTGGCCAATTGAACTAGCGTGGCACGCCCAGGGTCTGGCGTGCCACACCCAGGGTCTGTCATGCCATGCCCATTGTGGTTGCTTGATCTTCCTCTCTGGCCAATTGAACTAGCGTGGCACGCCCAGGGTCTGGCGTGCCATGCCCAGCATTCTTCTTTGATCCAGTAGCTGGCGTGCCATGCCTGGGTCCTCAAGTGGCTCGCCTAAGTGAGACTCTGGAGCTGGCGTGCCACACCTTCGATACCAAGTGGCACACCCAGCCTTTGCTTTGGCCTTTTTATCATTTGCATGCCATGCCTAGATACTCATGTGGCATGCCTAAGTGAGGATGAGAGCTTGGCGTGCCATGCCTTCGACACCAAGTGGCACGCCCAGCTTTTCTTTGGTCTCCTTGAGTGTTGGCGTGCCACGCCTGGGTCTTCAAGTGGCACGCCCAAGTGACAATTGAGAGCTGGCATGCCACGCCTTCGCCACCAAGTGGCACGAGTCTCCCTAACTTTCATCAACCGCAATTCCTTGGTCAATTAATTCCAATTAGGGGGTAAATCTTAATTCTAGTTATTATGTCACAAAAATCCTAATTATCCAAATATAAGAGGATTATATGTCACGTATCCCGTTAAGTCCAGATAATTAGAATTTAGGAGAAATTATTTTCAAGCTGTTGTTCAAGTAAAGAACTTTTCCAAGTTATACAAGAACTCAATTAGAAAGAGGGTCATACTTCCGTTCCACCCAAATTCATAAGATAAAGAACAAAAACAATTCTTAAATTATAAATCAATACATGAATTAAAGTAGAAAAAATAATAGAATCAATCCATACAATAGAAAGAGCTCCTAACCTTAACAGTGGAGGTTTAGTTGCTCATGGAAAAGAGTGAAAACTAGGATTCTGGTAAACTGTAAATTGGGCTGAGGTGGAATAATGTTGGAATCCCCAGAAGAGAAGTTTCTTTTCTCTTTTATATCTAATCCTATTTAATTTAAAATCTATTTTCTAAAACTAATATAATATCTTTTCCTATTTATAAAAATTAAGGTTTAAATCAGAATTAATTATAGCAATCAGCATTTTCTGCGTTTTCTGCACGTGGAGCATGTCACGCGTATGCGTTAAGTCACGCGTACGCGTCGATGGTCTTCTTCGCGTGTCACGCGTATGCATCAGTCACGCGTATGCGTCGATGGTCTTCTTCGCGTGTCATGCGTACGCGTCAGTCATGCGTACGAGTCGATGGTCTTCTTCGCGTGTCACGCGCATGCGTCAGGTACGCGCACGCGTCGCTCCTCGCTGGTCATCTCCTTTAATTCTTGTGCTCCTTCCATTTGTACAAGCTTCCTCTCCATCCTCTAAGCCATTCCTGCCCTGTATAGCCTTCTTCTCTTTTTCTGTGGAAGCTCCATCAAATCCAACCAAATGCTACCTAAAATAAATAGAATTGCACACGACTCAAAGTAGCATTCATAGTGGTTAAAAGATAATTAATTCTTGATTAAACTCAATCAAATTAAAAACAAATTCACTAGGAAAAGATAGGAATGATGCTCGTGCATCACAACACCAAACTTAAATTGTTGCTTGTTCTCAAGCAACCAAAACTAATACAAGTTTAAGATGTGAATTTGCATGAAAAATGAGAGTTCAGTTGTAACAACACTGATTTTCGAGTATGCGAGATCATTTCTGAAGGCACGGAATTCACCAGAAGATCAGTAAAGGGAACACCTCTTCTATATCAACAAGTATCTCAATCCTCATTGTCATTATGTCATCCTTAAGCTAGAACCTTTTCCGAGGCAAGCTCGATAATGCAATCGCGAAGAACCTAGTTTTTGAACCGTATTGGTTGGCAGTTTTGATTCTGATTTTCGTAAATAGTCTCTGTTTGACGAACCGGACTCGATTCATGAGAGGAGAGAGATAATAGTATAATATTATCATTATATTAGTATTAAAAAATTCTTGAATGATATTATAAGGTTACCTGGTCTGTTTTAGTTAAAAACACAAAATCGGTTTAACCGGGTTTACGGTTTACTAGTGCAGCTTAGCACCAACACTCTCTGATGACTTTAGCAATGCTAAGGCCTCACTATACATGTTTTATTCTCATAATAAATATGTTACTAGTGTCATTTATGCTAGTAGCTCAGAAAATAATTTTTAGAGATGTTTTTACAAGTGTTCCGATATATCTAGTTTTAGTAGTTGTACACCTGAGATATTTTAATATTATTTTAACCCACCTCCAAGCCAACCAATCACAACTCACCTTACACCCCCAAGACACTCCAAGTCTGGTCATTTACTCCCTTTGGCCGAAAACATGTGTTTTCTTGATGTTCTTCCTTAGGAATCATGCTTAACTTGACTTGAGGGCCAAGAAACGTTAATTTCCAGCAAGTTTAAGGTGAGATATCTCTTCCTAACATACTGAGTGAGATTTGGTCAGTTGAGAGTTTTTGGATTTAAAGTTGTTCTTGATGTGATTTAGGAGGAAAAAGTGCTTAAGGACCACCTGAAAGTTTAACCGAATTAGGAGTAGCAAAACCAGGTAGGGTTTGGTAAAATTAATCTTGATTGATTGTGTTTGAGTTGTTNTTAAGCGCAGAATCTCATAATTACCTTCATAAAACACTTAGGGAGTGGTAAAAACATATTAGTGAGGCAAAGATAAATAAAAGATAAAAAGTTGAAGAAAAGATAAAAATCGAAAGAAAAGTCTGTAAAGTTTTAACGACAGAAAAACAGACAGAGACTAGTGAACGAACTAGGGCAACTTAGTTAGTACTTGAGTCGCGACTAGGGTTAGGTATTATATGAAAAGTTAAATTGTTTCATTATAGACTTAATGAACCTATACTTGGGACATGCTAACTATTCATACCGAAATTTACATAAACTTTAAAAACATACGTTAAACAGAAAAATCAGAGCAGAGTAGAGAGATACAGAGAACAGAGTAATCAGAGCAGAGTAAAGAGACAATGAGAAAAGAGTAATATAACAAAAAGAATAGAGGAGAAGAGTATAAGAATAAAGAGTTAAGCCTTGTGGCATGATGTTCTGTTGTATGTTTATCTGCTGCTTTTCCATTGGCCCTAGAGGTCCTGTAGGCCCAAGTTCACCTACAGTGAGTTGTTATTCCTGTAGGCCAAAGTTCATCTGCAGTGAATATCAATTGTGTATCTCAGGGTATTGCTCCTGTAGGCCGAAGTTCACCTACAGAGAGTTGTCATTTCTGTAAGCCGAAGTTCACTTACAGAGGTGCCATTTCTATAGGCCGAAGTTCACCTATAGATAGTTGTTGTGTTGTGTTTATATTATTCCTGTAAGCCGAAGTTCACTTACAGGGGCGCCATTTCTGTAAGCCAAAATTCACTTACAGAGGTACCATTTCTGTAGGCCGAAGTTCACCTATAGAAAGTTGTTCTGTTGTGTTTAGACTATTCCTGTAAGCCGAAGTTCACTTACAGTGTGCTGTTTCTGTAGGCCGAAGTTCACCTACAGAAATAAAGCCATATTTAGGACTAGTTCCTGGGTAATGTCGGGTTGCAGGGTGTAAACCGACACGTGAGCTCATGGCCTGCATAGGATAGACATGCATCATACTTGGTTATGCATTTCCTCTGTTATGATTGTTGAATGAATGTATGCTTTCCTTGTTTGTATTCTATTCTCTGTCTGTATTGTATTTTCTTGTATCCTTCTGTTTGTGTTCTGTTTTTTATTTCTCTATTTCCTCTATTTATCTTCATCTTCTATTTTCTGCTTTCTGTATTTTGCCATTCGTTTGCAAAACAACATATAATTAATGAACTTAACTAATAACCCCGACCCTACTAAGAACTCCCCAGTTCTTACCCCTTCTCTCACCCTTCCCCCTTCAGATGGAAGTAAGAATACCTTACAGTAGCTCATTGATGATGGTTCTGCAAAGAGGATTCTGCTCTAGATAGTCTTCTGAGTCTAGGGTGAATATCGTTCCCTGTTTATATGTATATACTGTGAGACTAGCCAATGTCTACACCCCGTTTGTTCTTGAACTTTAACTTAAATCCTGTGTACGAGACACCTGTTGTGTGGCTACTTGATGAGGTACCAGAGAGACATTATATGGCAATGTCTGATCGTGCAAAGGAGTAGTAGATGATGTTCTACCTTTTGCTGATGTTCCACCTGACTTGATTTTTGAAGACTTAGAACGTACTTTCCCTCGCTTTAGTAGTTTAGAGGGACTAGGTGAGTATAGAGTCTAGGCTAGCCTGGGCACCAGCTTAGGGACTTCTTGAACAGGTCAGGGCCTAGGATGTTGCATGTATATATATGTATATAGTTATTATCTAGCTATATCTAGGGGTGTTCTAACTAAAAGTCTATACTTAAATAAAAGTTGGATCACTGAATGTTGTTGACTGCTTGTGATGTATTTATGTGTGGTTGTTTATAACTGTTTTATCTATTATCAGTTGTGAATTGATTATGAATGATTCCGTCTATTAATCCAAATGTTTTCAAAAAAAAAAAATACCCTACAAATTAACTACGTTTTTAACAACGAATCAAGCTCATATGATAAATAATAGATAATAATTAGGAAGACAAATTGGTAGCGCTCAGTTTCTGGTATGATCTAGACATATTGAAAATTGGGTCGTTACAATTTGGTATCAGAGCAGTTCGTTCCCAGTAGAGCCTGGGGAGTGGACTGACTATGCTTCATTGCATACTCTGCTTGTGTGTCTCATGCTGTTAGGGTATCTTCAAGATACATTTGGCATGAATGTCTATGAGTGCTCATTTTGGGAATGTTCATGCCTAGCTTGAGATATTAAGACTGATCACCTTAATATTGATTGTTTGGTGCGGATAAGACCTCAATGACTGTGAATAGGCATGGTTTAATCGAGTTCCGAATGACAAATTCGTGAGAGGCACAACTATTCTTATAGCTGTTATGATCTCCATTGCCATGGCTATGTGATATTTAGATGCTGTAAGGAATGAACTGATATCTTCGTCAGGATGGCTTGAAGGAAATAGACTGCTTGAAGATGGATTCTTGCATGCGGCTGAAATTTTGAGGGCAAAATTTTCTTTTAGGAGGGTAGAATGTAACAACCCTGATTTTCGAGTATGCGAGATCATTTCTGAAGGCACGGAATTCGCCAGAAGATCAGTAAAGGGAACACCTCTTCTATATCAACAAGTATCTCAATTCTCATTGTCATTATGTCATCCTTAAGCTAGAACCTTTTCCGAGGCAAGCTCGATAACGCAATCGCGAAGAACCTAGTTTCTGAACCGTATTGGTTGGCAGTTTTGATTCTAATTTTCGTAAATAGTCTCTGTTTGACAAACCGGACTTGATTCATGAGAGGAGAGAGATAATAGTATAATATTATCATTATATTAGTATTAGAAAATGCTTGAATGATATTATAAGGTTACCTGGTCTATTTTAGTTAAAAACAGAAAATCGGTTTAACTGGGTTTACGGTTTACTGGTGCAGCTTAGCACCAACGCTCTCTGATGACTTTAGCAATACTAAGGCCTTATTATACATGTTTTATTCTCATAATAAATATGTTACTAGTGTCATTTTTCTAGTAGCTCAGAAAATAATTTTTAGAGATGTTTTTACAAGTGTTCCGATACATCTAGTTTTAGTAGTTGTACACCTTAGATATTTTAATATTATTTTAACCCACCTCCAAGCCAACCAATCAGAAATCACCTTACACCCCCAAGACCTCCAAGGCTATCTCATTTCATCATTTTGGCCGAAAATAACAAGAGAGAAAAGAGAGAAACTTTCATAAACACTTAATCTTCAAAGCTTGATTTCTTCTAAACTAAAACTCAAATCAAAACTCCGATTTCACCAAAATGATCCTCTCTTCTTCCTCTACATAACCATGTGACTTATCAAGGTGGGAAATAAGGTGAAATGGCTGTCTCCCTCCCTCTTCAATTCGGTTTTCAAGGAAAACCATGCAAAACATGTGTTTTCTTGATGTTCTTCCTTTGGAATCATGCTTAACTTGACTTGAGGGCCAAGAAACGTTAATTTCCAGCAAGTCTAAGGTGAGATATCTCTTCCTAAAATACTGAGTGAGATTTGGTCAGTTGAGAGTTTTTGGATTTAAAGTTGTTCTTGATGTGATTTAGGAGGAAAAAGTGCTTAAGGACCACCTGAAAGTTTAACCAAATTAGGAGCAGCAAAACCAGGTAGGGTTTGGTAAAATTAATCTTGATTGATTTTGTTTGAGTTGTGATTAATGAACTTAACTAATAACCCCGACCCTACTAAGAACTCCCCAGTTCTTACCCCTTCTCTCTCCCTTCCCCCTTCAGATGGAAGTAAGAGTACCTTACAGTAGCTCATTGATGATGGTTCTGCAAAGAGGATTTTGTTTTAGATAGTCTTCTAAGTCTAGGGTGAATATCGTTCCCTGTTTATATGTATATGCTGTGAGACTAGCCAATGTCTACACCCCGTTTGTTCTTGATCTTTAACTTAAATCCTGTGTACAAGACTCCTGTTGTGTGGCTACTTGATGAGGTACCAGAGAGACGTTATATGGCAATGTCTGATCGTGCAAAGGAGTAGTAGATGATGCTCTACCTTTTGCTAATGTTCCACCTGACTTGATTTTTGAAGACTTAGAATGTACTTTCCCTCGCTTTAGTAGTTTAGAGGGACTAGGTGAGTATAGAGTCTAGGCTAGCCTGGGCGCCAGCTTAGGGACTTCTTGAACAGGTCAGGGCCTAGGATGTTGCATGTATATATATGTATATAGTTATTATCTAGCTATATCTAGGGGTGTTCTAACTAAACGTCTATACTTAAATAAAACACTAAATGTTGTTGACTGCTTGTGATGTATTTATGTGTGGTTGTTTATAACTGTTTTATCTGTTATCAGTTGTGAATTGATTATGAATGATTCCGTCTATTAATCCAAATGTTTTCAAAAAAAAAAAAATACCCCACAAATTAACTACGTTTTTAACAATGAATCAGGCTCATATGATAAATAATAGATAATAATTAGGAAGACAAATTGGTAGCGCTCAGTTTCTGGTATGATCTAGACATATTGAAAATTGGGTCGTTACATCAGTTATGCTTGTGTCTTTTCTTAAAGTGGGATTTATCTATTGCAATTCTGAACAGTTTTGGCATATCACTCTCCTTTGAATCAGAGGAATGTCAATGTCATGCGGAATTAGAATCTGGATCATATTATGAGTTCTCTGATCTTTATACCTCAGTTAAATCCTTGAATACAGCAGATATCCCTTAATTTTCAATTAACTGGTGCTTTGCACCTTGAGCTTAGCTGTGATTTTAAATGTTCTGTCTCAAGGGTTAATTGACACAAGAACACCACAAGCACTTAACTGGGAAACTCTTTTGAAGTTCTGATTTTTTTCCTTCAGCTATTCCCAGACAGTGGTGCTCAAAGCCTTTGGCATACTCTACTAATTGCAATTGATCTCGACTCTAAATGTTCTGTCTCAAGGATTACTTGACACAAGAACACCACAAGCATATGACTAGGGAAACAACTCTTTGAGCTTTTAATCATGTCTGACCTCCCTAGTCATTGATGCTCAGAGCCTTGGACCTTGCTTTTATATCCTCATTTTTTTTGCTGTTTCTTTTGCTTCAAGGATTAACTGTCACTAATTTTCAGAAAATTCATAATACTTCTCTAAATTCTTTTTCCTTATATGTCAACATTCCTTGATTTAAATTCAAACATGCACGATTTATGTCATGCATTCAGAATCATAGAGAACACCACCACATTTGATTAAATGAGACTACTCTTAAAAAAATAAACTCAATTTCTCATGCATTACATCCCTTTTTCTTCTTTCTTTTTGATTTCAAGCTTAGTGGGCAATACATGAGACACCTTTCAGAATTAAAGCAACTAATAGAAATTTTGAAAATAACAGAACTAAACTAGAACCTAGGAATTTATCTAATAAAGGATCATGCAATAAACGAGACAAAATAGCAGAAAACCGGAACATAACATAGTAAGAGTGGGAAGGAATATAGAATGAAAGGAATTCAACCACCTCAGTTATCCTAGTGGCCATTTTATTCTTCAGACTGTGCTCCTCTGTGAAGATGATTCGCCTCCCTCAGTTATTCTAGTGGCCATTTTATTCTTTAAGCTGTGCTCCTTCGTGAAGATGATTTGCCTCCCTTTGGTACCATAAAATTAAACAATAAAACCCATCAGCGAAGCGACAACACCAAACTTAAGGTTTGCTTGTCCTTAAGCAAAGAAGAACTGAAAACAAAAACAAATAGTATGATGAAAGAAGAACAAAAGGATAAAAGAACAAGAGAGAATTAGGATTTGGGAGGGAGAGAGAATGAAAACCAAAACTGGGCAGCGCACTAGTGGAGTTGTGCGGCGCATGCGACTCGTACGCATACAGCACGTGTACGTGTGGGTCTCCCGATTTTGAAAGTGACGTGATGCCAAGGCATCTTAGGCTAGTTTCACTAGCATTTTTCTGTTATTTTTAGTTGTTTTATGCATTTTCTTGAGCCTTAATGCTTTGAATTTCATTTTCATTTTGTAATTTAGGGAGCCTATTTAAAGGCCTTAGTTTCTGCATTGGAGACAGACGGGGGAAAAAAGGGGAATCCAGCCCCTGAGGGGGACTTTTACAATTCATGCAATCACCCCCATCCCTTTTAATTTCAGCAATTTAGCTTCTCGCTCTTTAATTCATGCAATTTTACATTCCGCAATTCTCATCTAAATCTTGATTCCGCTCAACTAGAACATACTTCTAATCCGAATTGCTCACTCAACCAATCCTTGTGGGATTCGACCTCACTCTATTGTGAGTTTTTACTTGACGATAACCGGTGCACTTGCCGGAAGGAATTTTGCCGATCGTGCAATTTCCTAAATCGTACGCGTGGGCTCGCTTGTGCACAAGGCATGCCACCAGCACCACTCCTGCCCAACTCTCTGTTCAATCTTTATTTTTCTCGCACTCACATATGACGCGTATGCGTCAGCGACGCTTACGCGTCGTGTGCTCTTTTTTTTCCGAAGTGTTCGGTTCCTGTTCTAAAATAGCTGCATGATCAGAACACACGTAAAACGAAAGAAAAATAGTAAAAACTCAATAAAAATCTAATAATTAAGAAAATCACTACTACAAAAAATAACTAAGGATACGAAATTATCGGGTTGCCTCCTGACAAGCGCTTCTTTAACGTCACTAGCTTGACGGTCAGCTCCTCTAAGGAGGAGGATCATAGGGGCTTGGCTCTTCACCCCTTACTTTGAACTTCTTTCCTGTCTCTCCATAAATGAGCTCAATATGCTTCAGAGAGAGGATTCTATTTACTGTATAAATCCACACTGGATTGCCAGTCAACACCACTTTCATTCCTAGGGAGAAATCTTCAGTGGGGATCTTTTTGTTTCTCCATGCTCTGGGTACTTTCTTTTTAGGACCCTCTCCCTTGGTGGATGATGTATTCCCAACACCAAACTTAGGTTTGATGTCAGGGAGAAGTTTGTTGATTGTCACCAAGGGAGGTTTGAGCTGCAGATTCTGTGGTGCATCATCAGGAGATTTTTGAAGGTTTGGATCAATAAGCTCAGTCTGCATGCACCTCTCTTCTTCACATGCTAAATGTATATCTTTGAAGACGTGAAAGACTAGTTGCTCATCATGCACTCTAAGCACTAATTCACCCACTTCTACATCAATTAGAGCTCTTCCAGTGGCTAGGAATGGTCTTCCAAGAATTATAGAGGCATTCTCATCCTCTTCCGTGTCAAGAATCACAAAATCTACTGGGAGGAAGAACTTATCCACTTTGACCAAGATATTCTCCACTAATCCGTATGCAGGCTTCATAGATTTGTCTACCATCTGTAATGCTATCCTTGTGGGTTGTGCCTCTTGGAATTGTAACTTCTTCATCAGAGACAAGGGCATTAAATTGATGCTTGCTCCTAGATCACATAATGCTTTCTCAAAGGTTGTGCTCCTAATGGTGCATGGGATTTGGAAGCTCCCTAGATCCGACATCTTCCTTGGCAAGTTATTCTGAATGATGGCACTGCATTCTTTAGTCAGGACCACTGTCTCATCTCCCTTTAAAGGCTTCTTCTTTGACAACAACTCCTTTATGGATTTGACATAGAGAGGCATTTGCTCCAAAACCTCAGCAAAAGGAATATTGATTTGTAACTTTCTGAAGACTTCCAAGAACTTTGAAAACTGCTTGTCCTTGGTCTCCTTTTGAAGTCTCTGAGGATATGACATTTTAGGCTTGTACTCAGGAGCTTTTAGCAATGTAGGATAAGTGTCAAGAGAGTCTGGGAATGGGTTGTCTGCACGCTTTGGAGGGGCGTGCTCTACTTCTTCCCTCTTCTCCTCTGGAGCTTCTTTTCCAACTGGCTCTTCATTAACTTGTGCTTCCATACTTGCTACTTGTCCACTTATCAAGGTGATAGCCTTGCATTCCTCTCTTGGATTTACCACTGTATCACCAGGAAATGTAGTTGAGGATCTCTCAGGTATTTGCTTGCTCAGTTCGCCCATTTTCACCTCCAAGTTTCTAATGGAAGCTCTGGTTTCCTGCATAAAACTTTTTATCATCTCCCAATTAGAATCTTGTTGGGGTTAAGAATTTTCCTGCTGAGGTTGTTGTTGTTGATGAGACTGAAATTGGCGGTTATTATGATTGTTCTGTTGGAAACCGCCCTGAGAATCGTTGTTGAAATTTTGAGATCTATGAGGTTGGTCCCTCCACCCAAAATTTGGGTGATTTCTCCACCCCTGATTGTATGTCTTTGAGTATGGATCATTATTGAGCATAATCATAATTTACCCGTTCATAAGAAGATTGAGCATAATCATAATTTTCATTTTGTATAAAATTACCTGCCATGTCGTAAGGGACCTCTTGAGGTGTATTATGGGTATTGACAGCTGAAACTTGCATTCCACTCAACTGTTGAGTAATTAAATTCATTTGCTAACTCAAAATTTTATTCTGAGCAAGGACAGTATTAAGAGCTTCTACTTCCATAACACCTTTCTTTTGAGGGGCCTCAGAGTTCACAGGATTCCTATTAGATAAGTATAAATATTGGTTGCTAGCAACCAATTCAATAAGCTCAATAGTCTCCTCCAGTGTCTTCTTCTTGTGCAATGAACTACCTGTAGAATTATCTAAGCACATCTTGGATAATCCACCCAAGCCTTCATAAAAGAGTTCATTTGGTGAACATGTCCGAAGGGCATTGCCTAGTCAGTAGCTTGTATCTCTCTCAAGCTTCATAAAGAGTTTCACCATCCTTCTGCCTGAAGGTCCGAACCTCCACCCTAAGCTTAGTCAGCTTCTTTGGTGAAAAAAATTTAGTAAGAAACTCAGTAACAACCTTGTCCTAAGTATCCAAACTCTCCTTGGGTTGGGAATCTAGCCATAGCTTTGCTCCATCCCTCAGAGCAAACGGGAAGAGCATGAGTTTGTACACCTTAGGGTTCACTCCATTTGCCTTCACAGTATCACAAATCTGCAGAAAATTAGAAATAAATTGATTTGGGTCTTCGTGGGGAAGACCATGATACTGGCAATTTTGTTGCACCAGGGTGACCAATTGTGGCTTCAACTCAAAGTTGTTTGCAGCTATAAGAGGTACCACAATGCTTTTCCCATAAAGATCTACAGGAGGAGCAGAGTAAGAGCCAAGCACTCTCCTTTGTTGTGCATTCCCATTCGGATTAGCCACATTGGCATTAACAACATTATTAAGATCTATAGTTGATTCTGCAAGCTTGCAAAGTCTTGCTTGTTGCAAACGTCGCCTGAAAGTCTTTTCAGGTTCAGGATCAAAGTCTAAGAGAGGTTCTTTGTCTCTGTTCCTGCGCATAAACAGACAGAAGACAAGAAAAGATGGAACTCTCTACGTCAGAGTGCAGAGAATTCCCAGTGAGGTAACTTGTGTAAACAATTAAAATAAAACTACTAAATAGAATAAATAAATAAATTTCAAAATTTGTAGGCAAAATTAGGACAGAAAAATTCGAAATTAACAAGAAAAATTAAGCAGGAAAATTGAAATAAAAATAACTAGGGGACACCAAACTTAATTTCAGAAATTAAGGAAAAATATTAGTGCTATTTATTTATTTATTTATTATTTTTTTTAAAATACTAAAGCAAAATTCAAATAAAATTAAAACTAAAACGCCAAATCTAAGCAATCAAACAACTAATAGTTGTTAATCACTATCAATCCCAGCAACGGCGCCAAAAATTTCTAACCACAAACTAATTGGCAAGTGCACCGGGTCGTACCAATTAATACCTCAGGTGAGTGAGGGTCGATCCCACGAGGATTAATGGATTAAGCAACAATGGTTGAGTGATTTACATAGTTAGACAAACAGAAAAGAGCCTTTGGGTCTCAATTGCATTAAACAGTAAATTCAGAAAATTAATAAAGCAAGCAGTAAATAAGTTGTGAATAATATATGGAGAAAACAGTTAAGGTTTCAGAGTTATCTATTTTCCGGATTGACTTTTCTTACTAACTATTTTAATCATGCAAGATTTAATTCATGGCAAACTGTATATGACTAAACCCTAATTCCTTAGACCTTTTTAGTCTCCTCTAACTTTCATCAACCGCCAATTCCTTGGTCAATTAATTCCAATTAGGGGGTGAAGCTTAATTCTAGTTATTATGCCACAAAAATCCTAATTATCCAAATATAAGAGGATTATATGTCACGCATCCCATTAAGTCCAGATAATTAGAATTTAGGAGAAATTGTTTTCAAGCTATTGTTCAAGTAAATAGCTTTTCCAAGTTATACAAGAACTCAATTAGAAAGAAGGTCATACTTCCTTTCCACCCAAATTCATAAGATAAAGAACGAAAACAATTCTTAATTATAAATCAGGACATGAATTAAAATAGAAAAAATAATAGAATCAATCCATACAATAGAAAGAGCTCATAACCTTAACAGTGGAGGTTTAGTTGCTCATGGAAAAGAGTAAACACTAGGATTCTGGTAAACTGTAAATTGGGCTGAGGTGGAATAATGTTGAAATCCCCAGAAGAGAAGTTTCTTTTCTCTTTTATATCTAATCCTAATTAATTTAAAATCTATTTTCTAAAACTAATATAATATCTTTTCCTATTTATAAAAATTAAAATTTCAATCAGAATTAATTATAGCAATCAGCGTTTTCTGCGTTTTCTGCAGGTGGCGCATGTCACGCGTACGCGTCACGTACGCGCACGCGTCGCAGTGCAAATCTCCAAATCATGCGCACGCGTCAGGTACGCGCACGCGTCGCTCCTCGCTGGTAATCTCCTTGAATTCTTGTGCTCCTTCCTTTTATGCAAGCTTTCTCTCCATCCTCTAAGCCATTCCTGCCTTATATAGCCTTCTTCTCCTTTTCTGCGGAAGCTCCATCAAATCCAACCAAATGCTACCTAAAATAAATAGAATTGCACACGACTTAAAGTAGCATTCATAGTGGTTAAAAGATAATTAATTCTTGATTAAACTCAATCAAATTAAATGCAATTTCACTAGAAAAAGATAGGAAAGATGCTCACACATCACACACCCAACCCTTTTGGCTTTCAACCTCTTCTCTGGAAATTTGTACTAGCGTGCCACGCCTTGATGCTCAAGTGGCACGCCTCCTTCAATGTGGCTCTTCCCAGCTTGGCGTGCCATGCCTGGCTCTTCAAGTAGCACACCAAAGTGATGATTTTAAGCTGGTGTGCCACGCCTTCGATACCAAGTGGCACGCCCAGCCTTCTGGGTCTTCAATATTGCTCTCTGGAAAATTACACATGCGTGCCACGCCGAGCTTCTAGCGCGCCACGCCCATGCAATTTCTTCAATCATGCTCCTTTGGAAATCATAGCTGGCGTGCCACGCCCATGTAGAAAACTTGGGGATCCTTTCTGGAATTCAATACTGACGTGCCACACCCAGCTCCTAGCGTGCCACGCTAGTGCATTTTTGTGGCGTTTGTTCCAAGTGGCATGCCAGTTTCACACGCCCAGCTTGTTTTGTTGTTTTCTCCCCCTTTTTGTTGCTCTTTTCCCCTGAAATTCAACACAAAGTCATTTCAAAGCAATGTACCATAATATTCATCAAATAATGCATGAATTGCAATGATCAAATGAGATTATGCTCTTTTATGGTCCTTTTTATGCAAAGAAAAAGGTAAATGATGCAAGTCATCCAACACCAAACTTAAGCTTTGCTTGTCCCAAGCAAATCAATGTGAGTGGTTCTTGAATGAATTGAGACTTGACCTTGAATCGATGCAAACATTACTAAGGATAGGACTAAGTATTTAACACATGAATATTTTTGTTTCAATGTCACAAAGAACTCCTAGATCCTCTGAGGGTTCTTCCAAGTATAAGCTTCAGGGCCCTTTTCATTAATTGTCACCTTGAAGTAGCAAGAGTTATTTCTTTTTCTTTTGGTTGTTCTTCCCTTTTTACTTTTTCTTTTTCATTGACCACGACTCTAAATGTTTTGTCTCAAGACAACCCTTTAGCTAGGCTTTCAATTAGCACTCCCAAACCAGTTGGCTTTAGGGTACTAGGTGTTGAAACACCCCTAAAAATCTACTTGACCAGGTCTCTTCTTGACATATCTTCACCACAAGCATCTACTAGATTATCTAACTCTTTTGAGCTTTTTAGTGTTTCTTTCCATCCTAGTAGTTGATGCTCAGAGCCTTGGGTCTTTATTGCTCGCTACTTCTTGGCTCTATAGATATTCAAGGGACACCCCTTAGCTTCTACTTGTCATACCTTCTAAGCCTAGTTGTTTTTCATGACTTATTTTCTTTCCAGTTCATTCAAGGTTCTACACTTAGTTCCTTATCTCTTAGTTTTTGAATAATTCCACTTGGTCTTAGTCTCTTTTGCTCTTATTTTTGTAACAACTCACAACAACTCTTATGGAAACAAACTATGCTTTTATTGATGTTGATGAAACTTGAACTTAATATTGCATTTTCTTTCTTGTAATTAAAAAGGACTCACAAAAGACTTCAGGGCATAAAAAAAAATTAAGCATTAAACATAAACTATCCTAGCATTGCTATTTATTCTTAAACAGAAATTAAAAACATAAAGAGAACTAAACAGAATTCAGAAATTAGAGAGTGTCAACCATAGAACTCAACAACCTTGAGCAACTTCAGTTCATTGGCCCTTTTCCTTTGTCTTTCTTTTTGGAAGGGGAGGAGTCATCATCATCCTTTTTGGAGGATCCTTCTTGTGCCTTTGTGTGTTTGGGCTGCCAGAATCCTCGCCTCCTCATGTAATTTCTTTCATCCTCCTTGTGCATGGCCAGAATTTCCTCTTGTCTTGCACTCAACTCCTCCATTCCTTGCATGAACATTGGGTATCTGATGACAAGTCATCTTATGCTAGCTTTTCAAGCATTTTTCACTTGTTTCATTAGGTTTTATGCACTTTCTTGCACAATAAGTAAGTGATTTCGAGTGGATTTTCATGATTATGTTAAATCAATCAACCATCATTTATTTGAAATAAAATCATAGGGTTTAAGCTAGAATTAGTTGATTTTATGAATGAACTAGAAACCTTGTGAATTTAGTGATACTTTGACATGTTTGTGTGGTTGCTTGCAGGAGAAGAAAGGAAGCAAGGTCAAGACAAGGCTGGTGCTCAATTAAGTTAGCACAATGCTCACTCTAGAGAGCATTTGCATGCCCCTCAATCAAGGAACCAAGGGCCAACAAAGGGTAGCGCTCACAAATTCAAGCACTATGCTCACGCTAGTGAGCATTGTCGCGCATCAAGCCAAGGAAGGGAAGGAGCGCTTGATGCCAGGGTATTTTGGCCAATTTCACTGACCTTTTCTTTATGGTTTTAAGGTACTTTCATGCACTTTCTTAGGAAATAAGCAAGTTTTGGGTGAATAATCACTTACATCTTGATTCAAGCAAACATTGTGAATTTTATATGATTTCTTGAGAATTATGCATGAATTAAATGACAAAATTGAATGATGCATGTCTCATAACTTGGATTAGAGCTTTGATACACTTTATTGCTTGATTTCAAGACAAAGGAAGCAAGGAAGAACCACGTTAGTAGCCACGTTAGTCTATTTAACGTGACCACTAACGTGGAATGGAGGCTAGCTTGCAACGTTAATGAGAAAAGTGATCGCCATTAACGCCTTCGTGAGCCATCATAGCCAACGTTAGTTGCCACGTTAACTATGTTAATGTGGAAGCTAACGTGGAAGAGAATTAGAACTCAAACGTTAGTGGTAAAAGTAAGTGCCACTAACGTTCCAAAGTGGCAGTTGGCCACGTTAAGAGTCACGTTAACTCAGTTAACGTGAACTCTAACGTGGATGAGGAAGATAATGCCAACGTTAGTGACACTCACCTTTGTCACTAACATTGGACTAAGCTCATATTTGCCACGTTAAGAGTCACGTTAATCTAGTTAACGTGGACTCTAACATGGAGGGAGCATGGAATCACCAACGTTAGTGACACTCACCTTTGTCACTAACGTTGGATTAAGCCACTATGAGCCACGTTAGTTGCCACGTTAATTACATTAACATGGAAGCTAACATGGAGAAGAGGGATGATGAGCCAACGTTAGTGACACTCACCTTTGTCACTAACGTTGGAGATGGCTATCAATACCACGTTAGAAGCCACGTCAACCTAGTTAACGTGAACTCTAACGTGGGAAGAAGGGGCGTTTTGAAGCGTTAGTGACAAAGGTAAGTGTCACTAACACTCTCGAAGATTTGGCAAGCCTACGTTAAAGGCCACGTTAACTATACTAACGTGAACTCTAACGTAGGGAGAAAGGGATACTCTCAACGTTATTGGAAAAGGTAAACCCCAGTAACGTTTGCTAAGGGCCAAGAAGTAACGTTAGTGGTCACGTTAGTGCCACTAACGTTGAAGTTAACATGGACCATTTTTGGGTTAGGAACGTTAGTGAAAAAGGTGATTGTCACTAACGTTCTCGACCCCACAGTTTCACTTAACGTTAACACCACTAACGCCCCAAGCTAAAATCCATACCTACTGCACACTTTCTCTGCAGGTAAAGCTAAGCCCACTGAAGAAGATAACTGCTTCAACTCAGGATCCAAAGGCCCATATCCAAGACTTGAAGAACTAACTAGAAGATCAGAAGAATAGTATAAATAGGGAGAACTTTGAACTAGAAGAGAGCTTTTGGCAATATTAGAATTACTCTCTGTATTTTTTACTTTCTCTGCAACTTCTAGTTTAACTTTTCAGAATGCATTCTCCATCTTTGTTTTCCATTCCCAGAGCTATGAACAACTAAACCCCTTTCATTGGGTTAGGGAGCTCTGTTGTAATTTGATGGATCAATAATAGTTTTCATTATTCTTCTTCTTTCTTTTCTCTTGATTTTACTAGAAAGCTTTCAATCTTCATCCAATTGAGTTTCTTGGAAAAGAAGCTATTCATACTTGGATCTCTTCGGAACCTTGGAAGAGGAATGAAGAGATCATCCTAGAAATGCTTTCTCATGTTGGACCAAATTGGGGTTTGGATGGATATAGTGACATATAATCCTACCAACACTTTGATTTGGAAATACATGTGGTATAATCAGTGACCATACCTCATCTCTTCTCATGAGCAATTGGACCAAGGAATTGGCTATTGATCAAGATTTGAGAGATTGAATTACCAAGGAATTGGAATTCAATCACTTAAGATTGCCAAGGAGATCAATGAATGCATTGATTGAGGAATAGATGAAAATGAAATTGATCCGGAGGATGCAACATCTCCTAAGCCCAATGAACTCCCCATTTCTGATCTTACCCATTCTCTTTAATTTCTGCCAATTTCTTTTATGATCATCTTCCCCATTCCCATTTAAGATTCTGCAATTTATTTTCCGTCATCTATTTTTAGCTCTTTATTTCCAGCATTTACATTTTCTGCTATTTACTTTCCCGCCATTTAATTTCCTGTAACACTCAAACCAAATTCTGCTTAGCTCAACTAAAACATTCCTCCAATTAAAGTTGTTTGACCAATCAATCCCTGTGGGATTCGACCTTACTCTATTGTGAGTTTTTACTTGACGACAATTCGGTATACTTGCCGAGGGAGATTTGTTAAGAGACAAGTTTCCATGCTTCAAGTTTATGGCGCCATTGCCGGGGATTGATTTTGTATCAACAATGATTAAATTGGTGGATAACTAGATTGAGCATTTTCCTTTTGTTTGATTTAGTTTCATCTGAGTAATTTACTTTCCATTTTAGTTATTTTTTTCCCTTTACCTTTCACCCATTAGTGGTGTTACCTGCATTTTGTTTTAATATTTGGTTCACTGACCCACTAACTGTTTGATATATTGCATCACTCACACTAACAGCATTTCTGCAGAAAATATTGTCTGTATCTATCTTTCTTGCTTGTGCCTTATTGGGTGTATGATAGGTAGACAAAGCAGGGCTTCAACTTCCTTTGATTCTGAACCTGAGAGGACCTTCCTTAGATTAAGGAAGGAAGCAAGAGGGAAGAGAGTAGCTGGTGCTGAGAAAGAGGAGGAGTACTTTGAACCAGACATGGATGAGAATATGGAGAACCATCATGAAGAAGAGGCTCACAACCATGGCAGAGAAGGTCCAGCACATCAGGCTGGACAAGAGAGAAGAGTTCTGGGTTCTTACATCAACCCAAATCCAGGAAACTGTGGAAGTAGCATCCAAAGGCCAACCATACATGCCAACAACTTTGAACTAAAGCCACAGCTCATCACCCTTGTTCAGAACAATTGTTCATTCGGAGGAAGTGTCCAAGAAGACCCCAATCAACATCTAACCACCTTCCTGAGGATATGCGATACTGTGAAGTCTAATGGTGTTCACCCTGATACCTATAGACTACTTCTGTTTTCCTTCTCACCCAAGGACAAAGCATCTAAATGGCTGGAATCCTTTCCAAAGGAGAGTTTAGCAACCTGGGAAGACGTGGTGAACAAATTTTTGGCAAGATTCTATCCTCCTCAACGAATCAACAGGTTGAGAGCTGAGGTACAAACCTTCAGGCAGCAAGATGGTGAGACTCTATATGAAGCATGGGAGAGGTTTAAGGACCTGACAAGAAGATGCCCGCCAGATATGTTTAATGAATGGGTGTAGTTGCACATTTTCTATGAAGGCCTTTCGTATAAATCAAAGAAGGCAGTAGACCACTCATCCGGGGGATCTCTGAACAAGAAGAAGACCATTGAAGAAGCCATAGATGTCATTGAGACTGTAGCAGAGAATGACTACTTTTATACTTCTGAAAGAGGCAACACTAGAAGAGTGATGGAGCTGAACAATGTGGATGCACTGCTAGCTTAAAACAAGCTTATTACCAAGCAGTTGGCTGACCTTACCAAAAAGATGGAGAGGAATCAAGTGGCAGCAATCACCACCTCAGCAGTAGCTCAAGAAGGAGTGAATGAAGAAGCAGAGGGTGATCAGGAACAAGCCAACTACATTGGAAATTCACCTAAGCAGCACCATGACCCATACTCCAAAACATATAATCCCGGTTGGAGGAACCACCCAAACTTTGGATGGGGAAACCAACAGGATCAAGGCCAAGATCAGAGACGCCACAACCCCAACAACAACGCAGCTCACCAACACTCCACACAGAGGTCATATCAACACCCACCTAACAACACCTCTCAACATCCATACCAAAGTCAAAATGGCCCTTCTCATCCTTCCAATCTCAACTCTCCATCATCGGAGGAAAGACTATCAAGGATTGAGACTCTACTTGAGGGCATATGTAAGGAAATCCAAGATAACAAGGTGTTCAAGGAGGAGGTGCGAGCCAATATCAAGAACCAGGGAGACACCATCAAGAGGCTGGAGTTTCAAGTGGGATACCTTTCTGAGAAGATCCCCAAACCTACTGATAGCTTCCCAAGTGACACAGAGAAAAATTCGAGAGC
>NC_029785.2:68745859-68835815 GCF_000816755.2 Arachis ipaensis | reverse complement strand
TGAGACTCTATGCACCCTTTCCCCAAATACTCAATGGTGGTGTAGAGAAGAGAATATACTCAAGGTTTCTTGACATGTTTGTATCTCTCCATGTAAACATACCATTCATCAAGGCCTTCCAACAAATGCCTTCATACATTAAGTATATGAAGGAGCTGCTAACCAGGAAAAGCTCACTCAAGGGAGGACAAACAATAGTGATGAATAAGGAGTGCAGTGCTCTCATTCAAACAGAGTTGCCTATAAAAGGAAGGACCCAGGGAGTTTTCACATCCCCTGTGCCATAGGAGTACACTGATTAATAAGGGACTCTGCGACCTGGGAGCAAGCATCAACTTAATGCCTCTATCTCTAATGAAGAAGCTGCAGATCAATGAGCTAATGCCCACAGACGTAGTCATCAGGCTGGCTGACAAAACTCAAAAACAAGCAGTGGGAGTGGTTGAAAATGTGTTGGTGAAAGTGGGAAACTATTTCCTCTCCACAGATTTTGTCATATTGGAAATGGAAGAGAGTCCCATCCACCCAATCATATTGGGAAGACCGTTCCTAGCTACAGCCAGAGCACTCATAGATGTGGAGCAAGGAGAGCTAATACTGAGGATACATGATGAACAACTCGCATTCAATGTCTTCAAACCCTCACAAGAAGCAGACCAGGAAAACAAGGAACCAAGGGAAAATCACAACAAAGCACTGTGGAAGAAATAAGCACTGAAGCACAAAATGTACACCTGGGAATCCCCTTGATTGATAAGCAAAATAGCCAGAAGGTGTCACAGCTTAAGAAAACTCAAGTGGAGCCAAAACCA
This sequence comes from Arachis ipaensis, assembly GCF_000816755.2. NCBI lineage: Eukaryota > Viridiplantae > Streptophyta > Magnoliopsida > Fabales > Fabaceae > Arachis > Arachis ipaensis. The sequence continues at coordinate 68,835,003 of NC_029785.2, read as the reverse complement.
CCAGAATCATATGAGACCAGCAATAAAATCTCCCTAGGAAAAAAGACCACAAAGAGCAGGATAACAACAAAAGAAATAAAGAAGAAGGCACTAAGGAGATGGAGGAACAAGAAGATCCCTACAGAAGATTTCTCTCCAGGGGATAAAGTGATCTCAGCTTACTTCCCAAATATCCCACCTCATCTCCCCACCATCCCATCTCAGCTACCCAAGGTTTTCACCATCAACAAAGTTCTCTCCCTAGAACATGTAGAGATCCTTGATGAAGCCAATGGATATAGGTTTACTACAAGAGGAGAAGATCTGAAGCACTACCAGCCACCCTGACAAAAGGCAGAACGTCAAGCTAGTGACGCTAAAAGAGCGCTTCGTTGGGAGGCAACACAACCTAAGGTAGTTTTCTTTTCATTTGCATTTCAATAAAAATCACAAGTAGTTTTCCCCGTATTGTGAGGAGCTAAGTTTGGTGTTACACACCAAAGCAATACAAGAGTGAGTGTGTAATTCTAAGTTTGGTGTTCCACCAAAGATTTCAGTTAGAATCACACTACACTCCTTCAAGGGCAAATTGCTAGATCCAACCAATCAGGGGAACCACTTAACAGTAGTTAGTTTCTAGTTCATAGTTGTTTTGCTGATAACAGTACATGAGCTTTTCTACATGTATTCAACCTGCTGTATTAGGCAAGGAACTAAGTTTGGTGTTCACACACCAAGTTAAGTTCAGAAATTCACAAGCATACATGCATACTAACTATTTCTCAAGTGCTTTGGGAACAAGCAACTTCCAACGACTTTACAGGAATCTCTTGGAGAATTGGTGCACCATCATCCAAGAAGGCGAAGAAAAATGCAAAAATTATGGTGGAGTTCCCTCATTGTCCCATCTTTTTCAAGTATTAAATAAGGAAAATCATGTATGAAATAGAACATGCTTCCATGGTAGTTTAGGATTTTCAATGCTGTCTTTAGTATTTTTCTTGCCTTTTTCATATGTGTGCTGGTTCAAGTTACCTATCTTCATCTGCATCTTGCTTATTGTATGTTTGTCCTTTTAAGCTAAATAAAAAGAGATGTTATGAAAGACCAGGCTGGAGTTCAATTTGTGGAGTAAGTCCTTAAATTTGTGGTGTAGTAATCATTTAGCTAAGTTGGTTCACCAACAAGGTGGGAAGGCAACTATCTGTCCTGAATCATATGCTTGAAACACACCTCATGAGACTATCTAAATAATAAGATCCCAGTAAGAAAAAGGAAAAGAACACTAAGAGTTGAAAAAGAAAGAAAGGTAATAAAGAATAAGGCTAGGCACCAAGGGCTTGAACCTTGAGGGATGTGTCTGTGGTGCTCTTGTACCAAGGATCTGCTTGGATGAATAAGTTCTTAGGAGTGCTTCATCACTTGGTAACTTGGGTTAACTAACCCGGGATTATCAACTGAAAATCCATTATCAAGAGAAATCTTGCTACAGAACATTTAGTAACCCAAAGAGGTGCTGGACACCAAGACCTCAAGGAAAGAAAATAACAAACCATGTGCCTGTGGTGTGCATGTATGGGGGAGAGAGACTTGAGGGAGTAAGTCCTTAGGGGTGTTTCAACACCTAGCACCTTGAACCAATTGGTTCGGGAGTGTTGGCTGAAAACTTATCTTAAAGAGTCGCCCTCTCACAGAACACTTAGCCTAAGGATGCACTAAACCTTGGAAAGACAAAGGGATCAATAAATAACAGTCTCAAAGGGTGCCATCAAGTGAGTATTCCAAGGCATGATAAAGGTCTGAAAGACAGTAAAGGAATGAACCTAAGTTGCTATGCATGAAACCCCATAAAACCAAGGACATGACTTCCACAAGAATGATTCATTCATCTTGTCATTTCATTCATCATTCTCTTGTTCCAGTACTTGCTTAGGGACAAGCAAGCATTAAGTTTGGTGTTGTGATGCCAGGGCATTTTGGCCAGTTTCACTGACCTTTTCTTTATGGTTTTAGGGTAGTTTCATGCACTTTCTTAGGAAATAAGCATGTTTTGGGTAAATAATCACTTACATCTTGATTCAAGCAAACATTGTGAATTTTATATGATTTCATGAGAATTATGCATGAATTAAATGACAAAATTGAATGATGCATGTCTCATAACTTGGATTAGAGCTCTAATGCACTTTATTGCTTGATTTCAGGACAAAGGAAGCAAGGAAGAACCACGTTAGTAGCCACGTTAGTCTATCTAACGTGACCACTAACGTGGAATGGAGGCTAGTTTGCAACGTTAATGAGAAAAGTGATCGCTATTAACGCCTTCGTGAGCCATCATAGCCCACATTAGTTGCCACGTTAACTATGTTAACGTGGAAGCTAACGTGGAAGAGAATTAGAACTCCAACGTTAGTGGTAAAAGTAAGTGCCACTAACGTTCCAAAGTAGCAGCTAGCCACGTTAAGAGTCACGTTAACTGAGTTAACGTGAACTCTAACGTGGATGAGGAAGATAATGCCAACGTTAGTGACACTCACCTTTGTCACTAACGTTGGAGATGGCTATCAATACCACGTTAGAAGTCACGTTAACCTAGTTAACGTGAACTCTAACGTAGGGAGAAAGGGGGACTCTCAACGTTATTGGAAAAGGTAAACCCCAGTAACGTTTGCGAAGGGCCAAGAAGCAACGTTAGTGGTCACGTTAGTGCCACTAACGTTGAAGTTAACGGGGACCATTTTGGGTTAGGAACATTAGTGAAAAAGGTGATTGTCACTAACGTTCTCGACCCCACAGTTTCACTTAACGTTAACACCACTAACGCCCCAAGCTAAAGTCCATACCTACTGCACACTTTCTCTGCAAGTAAAGCTAAGCCCACTGAAGAAGATAACTGCTTCAACTCAAGATCCAAAGGCCCATATCCAAGACTTTAAGAAGTAACTAGAAGATCAGAAGAATAGTATAAATAGGGAGAACTTTGAACTAGAAGAGAGCTTTTGGCATTATTAGAATTACTCTCTGTATTTTTTACTTTCTCTGCAACTTCTAGTTTAACTTTTCAGAATGCATTCTCCATCTTTGTTTTCCATTCCCAAAGCTATGAACAACTAAACCCCTTTCATTGGGTTAGGGAGCTCTGTTGTAATTTGATGGATCAATAATAGTTTTTATTATTCTTCTTCTTTCTTTTCTCTTGATTTTACTAGAAAGCTTTCAATCTTCATCCAATTGAGTAGTTATCTTGGAAAAGAAGCTATTCATACTTGGATCACTTCGGAACCTTGGAAGAGGAATGAAGAGATCATCCTAGAAATGCTTTCTCATGTTGGACCAAATTGGGGTTTGGATGGATATAGTGACATATAATCCTACCAACACTTTGATTTGGAAATACATGTGGTATAATCAGTGACCATACCTCATCTCTTCTCATGAGCAATTGGACCAAGGAATTGGCTATTGATCAAGATTTGAAAGATTGAATTACCAAGAAATTGGAATTCAATCACTTAAGATTGCCAAGGAGATCAATGAATGCATTGATTGAGGAAGAGTTGAAAATGAACTTGATCCGGAGGATGCAACATCTCCTAAGCCCAATGAACTCCCCATTTCTGATCTTACCCATTCTCTTTAATTTCTGCCAATTACTTTTATGATCATCTTCCCTATTCCCATTTAAGATTCTGCAATTTATTTTCCGTCATCTATTTTCAGCTCTTTATTTCCAACATTTACATTTTCTGCTATTTATTTTTCTGCCATTTAATTTTCTGCAACTCTCAAACCAAATTCTGCTTAGCTCAACTAGAACATTCCTGCAATTAAAGTTGCTTGACCAATCAATCCCTGTGGGATTCGACCTCACTCTATTGTGAGTTTTTACTTGACGACAATTCGGTATACTTGCCGAGGGAGATTTGTTAAGAGATAAGTTTCCGTGCATCAGCGCTCTAATAGCGCTCAAAGAAGTGAGCACTATGCTCACTTGAAGTGAGAATTTGCGTGACTCTTTGGCAAAGGGAGGCAAGGAATGCTCATACAGTGCTCAAAAGAAGTGAGCGCTATGCTCACTCTAGTGAGCATTATCGTGTTCAACCCAGAAAATAAAGGAGTGCAGCATGAAAAAAAAGGGAGCGCTAGGGATCGAAGCTGGGGACACATTCAACACAAGGAGTGGCGCTCATTATTTGAGCGCAGTGCTCACTTAGTGAGCGCAAGTGAGCATGCTTCACTAAGGAAAGTGAGCACAATGCTCACTAAATCGAGCAGAGCACTCCCCTGGGAGCTAAACCATGCCTCCAACTCAATTGAACCAAAGCCAAACCGGACCCATGCCTCCACTTCAATTGAACCAAAGCCAAACCGGACGCATCCTTCTTGAAATTGATTTCTCATTCAAGGCCAACTTTGAAAAGCCCACTCCAAGCTTTGAAGACCAAAATAGAAAGTGTATATATAGGAGTTAATTTGGTTTGTAAGGGACCTTTTGCTGATTTTTTACTTTTTACTTATTTTTGAATTTAGGATTTGGGAATTTGGATCTGAGTTTTCTTTCTGCATTTTCTTTCTTCTGCAGCTTTTAATTTTTGTTCTTGGAATTTGAATTGAGATTGAAGAGCTTCATTGATTCTAAGTTTGAGAATCATCTTTTACCTCTCTTCTCAATTGTTCTAAGGATTGAATATGAGTTTAGTTTTCTGTTTACAATTTCTTTCATCTGCAACTTCTACTTTTCTGTTTTGGGTTTTTGGATTGAGATTGAGGAATTCTATTGAATTTGGATCTAAGTTTCTTTTGCTGTTTTAAAATTTCATTTTCTTCTACAATTTATTTTCTGCTTGATCTAGAGAGTAATTGAGAGTTAGATCTGCTTTCTAACCTCATTGCTCTTCTTCGATCTTCAATTTCTCTTTAAAGATTTCATAATTGACTCAAATTCTCTTGCTGTTTTATTTCTTGAAGAAATTTTCCATTTCTATTCCTGCTACTGAGATCAAGATCTGAAGTCCTGCATCTCAGAGCTTTCTGATTTACTTTAGTTTGCAATGCCTTCTTCAATTCCAAGTCCCAGTGATAAACCCATATTTCATGAGTTATTTTGTACTTAGTTTGAGTGATTTATTCAATCCTTCACCCACTTATTCATATTAATTGCATGGTTTTACTTTCCCTTCCTTATTATGTGATGTATGTGAAAAACATGTTTCCTAAGCTTTAAAATTTATTATTTTAATTACCTTTATTTCCATTCGATGTCGTGATTAGTGTGTTGAGTAGTTTCAGATTTTCTAAGGCAGAATGACTTAAAGGATGGAAAAGAAAATGTACAAAAATGGAAGGAAAAGTGCGAAACGGAGTTTTGAAGAAACTAGTATCCACGCGATCACATGGACGACGTGATCGCGAGCCAGAAGCGAAGAAGCAGCGACGCGGCCGCATGACTGACGCGACTGCGCGCCTTAAGTAGAACGCATACGACGCGGACGCGTGACTGACACGACCGCGTGGCAAGGAAAAGCTCCAGATGACGCGACCGCGTGACCCACGCGGACGCGTGACAGAGGCCACGTATCAGAATTTACAGAATATGCTCAAAGCGGATTCTGAAGCCTTTTTGGCCCAAATCCAAGTGCAGAACACATAGACTAGAGGCTATAAAGTGGGAGAATGCATCCATTCAAGAGAAAGCTCGCATTTTTTTACTACTTTCCATGATTTAGATTTAGTTTGAGAGAGGTTCTCTCCTCTCTCTCTTAGGATTAGGATTAGGATTTAGGACTTCTCTTAGTTTTTAAGAGTAACTCTCGATCCAGGTTTAGTATTTACTTTAATTTATGTTTCTATGCTACTTTTACTTTAATGCTTTTATTCGTATCCATAAATGTTGCCAACTTGACTTATGAACCCTTTCCATGTTATGATTTGAATTAATGATTATTTGAGGTATTTCAGTTATTGATTGCTTTCTCTTTAATTTGTGTTACCATTGCTTTTCATCTAAGGACATTTTTATTCCAGTAATTTTACTTTTTCCCCTTTTGGTCTTGGTTAAGAAATCAGTAACTCAACATCATCAAACTCAACATAACTGATAATCGCTATCTTGCTAATTGAACTGAACTTCAATAATCCCAACTTTTTCTTAGGAAATAAATAGGATTCGAAGGTCAAACTAATTAGTCCCTTGACTTTCCTTTACTTTAGTAAAGGTTAACTAAGTGGAATTTAGATTCAACTTTCATTATTGTTGAGAGAGATAATTAAGTTGGACTTCCAATTTCTTTCACCTTGCCAGAAGTTTGCTTTACAGTATTTATTTATTTTAATTGCCATTTATTTTACTTGTCGTTCAATCACTTGCTTCTCACCTTCTAAACCCCGATTACAACCTTTATAGCCAATAATAAGAACATACTTCCTTGCAGTTCCTTGAGAAGACGACCCGAGGTTTGAATACTCGGTTAACAATTTTTAAAGGGGTTTGTTACTTGTGACACCCAAAACGTTTGTATGAAAGGAATTTTGAAGGTTTAGAAACTATACTTGCAACAAGGATTTATCCGCAAATTTCTAGACCACGCAAAAGTTCTCTCATCACCCAGCACCCAAATCCTTTTACTCTTCAAGCAATTTATATTTCTCAGCAATTTAGATTCAGCAATTTACATTTCTTGCACTTTAAGTTTCTGCAATTTACTTTTCTTGAAATTTAAGTTTCAGCTCTTTTACTTTCTTTTTCTTTAAGTTACTTGCAATTTACCTCTTCTGCATTTTATTCTTCTACTCAATTTACCTTCTGCACCTTTAATTACTTGCAATTTAGCTTCTGTCAATCAAAATCACTCAATTCATCAAATATTCGCTTAACTAAATTCATCACCTAACTAAAATTGCTCAATCCATCAATCCCTATGGATCGACCTCACTCTTGTGAGTTATTACTACTTGATGCGACCCGGTACACTTGCCGGTGAGTTTGTGTGGAATTCTAATTTCCACCCATCAAGTTTTTGGCGCCATTGCCGGGGATTGATTTAGATCAACAATGATTAAGTGGGTGAGAAGTCTAGATTAAGCATTTTCTTTGTTTTTGTTCTCTATTTTAAGTTGATAGTAAGGTGTTTGAGTTATTGCCTCACTAAGAAATTCTTCTCTGTGACATGAATTTCGATTTTCAATGGTGTTGTGTTTTACAAAATTTAAATGGAGTTCAACTCATCTTGTGATCAAACAAATTTTATGGGATATTACCTACAATCACCAATCTCAAATGGTGGTTGGGATATCACCAAGAGATCACAATTTCTGGGCACTCCAATCAATGGAGATATACTTCAGAACCACAAGATGAGCAAGAGAATCATATGGGATACCAACCACCACCACAAAATGATTCATATCGTTATCCTCATGGTGGATGGGAGTATCAACAAGCAATGAGGGAGTATGAACAATCAAGTGAAATGAACTATTTTCCAAAGCCACAAAGTGACTCATACTGTTATGACACGTACACAAATGATGGCTGGGAAGGGAAATGCAATGATTTACATTCTAATTATTCAAAGACATTATCACTTGATTATGCTGTCAGTACATACATGGAAGATTGTTCCTCCATGCCACAAAATAATCCACACTGTGATTAATTCAATAATCACTCAAATTGTGGATGGGGAGGATCAAAACCAAACAGCATTCAACAGTTCATACTCCACTCATCAAGAAACATCATCACTGGAGTATGCTTTCAATGAGTTCATGCAAGATTGTCCTCCAAGGCAACAAAATGATTCATAATGTGATGAATTCGGCAATGATTTAAGTTGTGCTTGGGAGAATCAAAATCAGGAAGCATTTGACAATTCATACTCCACTTATCAAGAGCTATCATCACTTGAGCAAACCTTCAATTCATTCATGGAAAGCTGTCAAACCTCACCTCCCAGTTTTTCATCTTAAAATTCTTCATCACTTAACTATCCCTTGACACAAAATCTCTTCCAAAACTCACAGTCCACACAAACTTCCATGGACCAAAGCCTCTCAAGGCTTGAAACCATACTTGAAAGATATGAAGGGGAAGCACAGAGATCCTGGAATGACCAAGAGAACTCCTTCAAAAACATGGAAGTGCTGGTAAACCAAATGATAAGTGTGAAGGAGGAAGTGGAAGAGCAAGAAGAAGAGACCCCGGTGTCAAGAAAATTTTCGTGAAGAATGAGATGGTTGAAACTGAAACTGCACGTGAGATGACAAGAGAACATGAAAAATCACGACCTTCACAAACTTTCCTGAACCAAAGACTCTCAACACTTGAATCTGTGATTGAAAGATATGAAGAGAATATGAAGAAATCTTGGGAAGAACAACAAACCTCCTCCATGAAAAATGCTAATAAGTCAAATGTTGGGTGCAAAAGAGGAAGTGGAAGAACAAGAACGTGAGGAAGTCAATCAAGAGAATTTACACTCAAGTGAAGCAGAGAAGTACATAGAAGAAGAGCTCATGGAACCACCAATTCAAAAGGCTCTTAATGAAGATAAAACTCCAATAATCATACAGCAACTATGTCTTGATATCCACGGAGTGAAGGCAACTAACAAGAGCACCAATCCTGTCCCCGATCCAACAAGCAAGCTCAATCAAGCCATTTACAAAAGAAAGCTTGCTGAGGAGAGGCCAAGACAAGGGACACTAGCTGGTTCATCTCTCCCCTTGAGGTCATTCCTCTTAACAAACTGGAAGAAGAGGAAGAAAGTGAAGAACAACCCAATCTTAGGTAACATTTCATTTCTCTGCTTTGTTTTCTTTCTTTGCTTTGATTAAATTCAATAAATTGGCATATGGTTACATTCTAAATTTGGTGTTGCCCTGCAACAATTTGTTTTCAATCTTTCTGGATGATTGCATCAAAAATGAAAGTGTCACACTAAGATTCTAAGTTTGGTGTGCCACCTAATTCTCTAAGCAATTCATTAAGCAACACCACTTGTGTACATAATCATAATGCCCTTTTACAGTGTTATCTTTCTTTTAGTTAGACAATTTTAGTTTTCTCTTTGTTTTAGTCATTTCCTTGTTTTTAATGCTTTTTCTTCTATTAACTATTTTTGTTAATACATCACCAAGAGATCCTTATTCATGATAGATTCTTGGCTTGGTGATTGTACTTAACATATAACAGTTTCATTTGCTTAGTTTTAGTTCAAATAAATTGACATATGATTGCATTCTAAGTTTGGTGTTGCTATGCAATAAAATTTGGTTCCAATCCTTACTAGATACTTGCATCAATTCCAAGTGAAAGTGTCACACTAAGTTTGGTGTGCCACTTATCTTTTATGCCATGTATCATGCACACTCTCTTATGTTTGCAATCACAATGTCTCTGACTCTTGTGCCTTGATTGTTATCCTTAATTTTGCTTGATTAAAACACATGTACTGCTAACATTTCATTGTGTAAGATATTCATGATCCATCTTAGCCCCATAGCCATTGTTCTAATTGTTGCTTGAGGATGAGCAAGCATTCTGAGTTTGGCAAGGGAAAGGGAAGAATAAGAGGAAAAAGACAACAACAAGAAAGATAGACCATAAGGTGGTAACGCTCCTTTCTCCTCCTAATTACTTCCAGCACTATAAATTGCATGAGTGTATTTATCTTCTCTGTATACATGTGTAGTATAAATAAGCATAGCCTGCATCTTGATTTGTAAAATGTTGCTGTGACATTATGACTACCAACTTGAGTTTTGTGAATTCAAAAGCAGTAAAGTATCATGATCATAAACAAACAAGGACATTAAAGAAGAATTTAGCATGTGCATACAAGTATTGGAAGGCTAGTATGGTTAATTGTTACTCAATTGCATTAGATTTTATTTAATTGAAGTTTTCATCTAGGACATTTTGTGAAATCTTTTGAAATCATGAAAACCTTGAAGTAGCAATTGCAAATTAAGGCAAGAAAAGAAAAAGGGAAAGAATGAGAAAGCTGAAGGATTTGAGTACCAATGAAAATTCAATTGTTAAGTACTCGTGGTGTTTATGTATCAAGCAAAAAGCTTGAAAACAAAACACTTAGAGTCAAGGTTAGGCTCAAGTGCAAATGCACTCCCTCAAAGCTCAAGGCTCTGAATATCAATGATTAGAGAGTTAAGAAAAGAAACAAATGAGCTTAATGAAGTCCTCTAATTCAATGCTTGTGGTGCTTATGTATCAAGTGGTAATACTTGAAAACAAAGCATTTAGAATCGTAGCTTTGTTATCAAGTCATGGGGCAAAACAGCCAAAGGGAGAAGCTAATAAGAAAATCAAAAGCTTGTTTCAAGGAAGAAACATAAGGAAAAGATTTCATAAATTAAGCTAGATAGAAGCATCAATCATTTACATTTCTTTTGTGAATGTAGCATGCATAGAAAACTAGCCTACCATGAATATTAACTTGCTATTCTTCTCACCTTGGGTTGTCAAAATGTACTACATGATTCTTTTTCTTGCTTGGGGACAAGCAAGGTTTAAGTTTGGTGTTGTGATGACATGTCATCATCTCATGTTTTTCTATGCTTTTTCATACAAGAAATTGATGATTAGTGCTTAAATATTGCATTCTTTTGTGCTTAAATGGTATATTTCTATGATCTTTTGATCTTATAAACTTTGTAGGAAATAAGAAGAAAAAGAAGCAAAAAAAGCACAAAATAAGCTAAAAAGAAGAAAAGAGGAATTTTGGGCACGCTTTTGAAGTTTTAGCACGCCTTGGACCTTAGGCCACGCTTTAAAAAGTGTGGCCCATGAAAATAAAGTGTGGCGCTCAACCAAGGAAGGCACACATCAAAAGCAAAGAACGCTCAAAGAAGTGAGCGCTATGCTCACAAGTGTGAGCATTCTCGTGCCTTAGAAGCAAGGAAAGCAAGGCCCAAGCAAGGAAAGCTCAAAGAAGTGAGCACTATGATCACAAATGTGAGCATTCTCGTGCCTTAGAAGAAAGGAAAGCAAGGCCAAAGCAAGGAGCGCTCAAAGAAGTGAGCGCTATGCTCACAAGTGTGAGCATTTTCGGGCTTTTCTTTAAGCCTTGTGACAGCATGACCATGCCTCCTTCAAAGGGCCATAACTTGAGCTATAGATGTCCAATTGATGCGCTTCTAGTTGTGTTGGAAAGCTGACATTAAGAGCTTTCCAATGATGTATAGCAATCTATATTTGGCATGAAATTGAAACACAAGTGATAGGCATCTTTAAGGTCCAAAAACCAACCAAGCAAGTGCTCACACCAATGCTCGAAGAGGGGTGCACCAAGGGAGCTGAGCACGCATTCAACACAAGGAGTAGCGCTCATTATTTGAGCGTAGAGCTCACTTATTGAGCACTAGAAGCATGCTTGGCCCAAGGAAAATGAATGCTACTGATAAACCCATATTTTATGATGTATTTTGTGCTCAATTTAGGTGATTTATTCAATCCTTCACCCACTTATTTATGTAAATTGCATGGTTTTACTTTCCCTTCCTTATTATGTGATATATGTGAAAAACATGTTTCCTATGCTTTAGAAATATTAAAATTAATCATCCTTTATTACCATTCGATGCCGTGATTTGTGTGTTGAGTGCTTTCAGGCTTTATAGGGCAGGAATGACTTAAAGGATGGAAAGGAAACATACAAAAATGGAAGGAAAGCACAAAAATGGAGTTTTGAAAAAAAAGGGAAGCGACGCGAATGCATGGACGAAGCGGCCGCGTGCCCAGCATGAAAAGGCAGCGACGCAGACGCGTGCCTTGAGCAGAACGCAAATGACGCGTACGCATAAGTGAAGCGAACGCGTGATAAGGAAAACTCCCAGATGACGCGACCGCGTGACCCACGCAGACGCGTGACAGACGCCACGCACCATAAACTTCAGAAAACGCCCCCAGCGACTTCTGAAACCCTTTTGGCCCAGATCCAAGTCCAAAAAACACAGATTAGAGGTTATAAAGTGGGGGAATGCATCCATTCAAAGAAAGGCCTTCCGATTATTCACTTTTCATAGTTTAAATGTAGTTTTTAGAGAGAGAGAGGTTCTCTCCTCTCTCTTAGGTTTTAGGATTAGGATTCCTCTTAAAGGAATTAGGATTTCTTATTATTTCAACTTATTATTTCAACTTCCTCTCAGGTTCAATATTCCGTTTACTTTATATTTCTCTTTTACTTTCAGATACTTTAATGCTTTTATTTAATTACTTATGTTGCCAAATTGGCTTATGAACCATTCATGTTAGGATTTTCTTTAATTGATATAAATTGAGGTATTTCAGATTTATGATTCTTATTTAGCTTTTTATATTCTTGGCTTTAATTGATTAACTAGAGGCTCTTGAGTTATCAAACTTATCGTGATTGTTAATTAATTTCTCTAATTGAATTGAATTCCACTAACTCTAGTCATTCCTTAGGAGTTGGCTAGGACTTGGGGATCTAACTAATTAGTCCACTTGACTTTCCCTTGCTTTTGTAAAGGTTAACTAAATGGGATTAAACTCACTTCTCATAAGGATAACTAGGATAGGACTTCCGAATTTTCATACCTTGCCCAGAGTTTTATTAGATATTAATTTATTAATTCCTGCAATTTATCTTCCTTGTTCAAACCTTTCAAAACCCAAAAACACTGTTTTCCATAACTAATAATAGGACCACCTCCCTGCAATTCCTTGAGAAGACGACCCGAGGTTTGAATACTTTGGTTTATAAATTTTATTGGGTTTGTTACTTGTGACAACCAAAACGTTTGTAAGAAAGGATGATTGCTTGGTTTCGAAACTATACTTGCAACGGGAATTTATTCTGAATTCTAAACCGTCAATCTTCCGTTCTTCAGCTACGCTCACAAAACCCAACGGAGCGCTACCCTAGGAGCTAATCAAATGCACCCTGATCCATGCCATTTGAACCAAGCTACTCTGACCCATGCCACTTGAACCAAGCCATCTTGGATCCAATTCTTCACAGACCCAAGTCACCAAATGCATCCGGATCCACTCTCATTCAAATCTAAAGCAAGCAAAGCCCATTAAACATGACTCAAAGGCACACAAAGAAGCTAGATTAGGAATTTCATTTGTAATTTGTTTTCAATTTCAATTTCATTTTTATTTTCTAAAGCCTATATAAAGGCATCAATTTCATTTCATTAGGGAGGCTGGCTCTGTTAGAGAGTACTAGGAGTAGGGTAGAAAGCTCTGGTAAAGAGCTTAGTTCTCTTTTCCTTTTTCTGAAATTTTACATTTCTGTTATAATTGAATTCAGCTTGGTTTATAAAATTTGAATTTCTTTTTCTTTCCATCTGCAAATTTCCTTCTGCAACTTTACAATTGAAATTGTTGAGATCCAAATTTACTTTTCCTGCAAATCTGCAATTCTGTTCTTCTGCAATTTTACTTTTCCATTCACACTGAGCTTGATTTACATTTCCTGCACAATTTAATTCCTCTGTAATTGCTCTAAACTTTGATCTACTGCTTTCGTTTAACTTTCCAGCACTCAGCCCCCTTTACATTTAGCTGCAATTTATTTTTCTTGCTCTCTAAGCTTTTGTCCAATTTACATTCTGCTGATTTACATTTGATGCAATTTACATTTTTTGTTCTTTAAGCTTCTGTCAATTTAATTCCTGCAAGTGAGATCTGCTGTAATTTTACTTTCCTTGTCATTTAAGCTTCATCAAATTTACATTCTGCTCTTTACTTTCACTGCAATTCACTTTCTACATTTTTAAATTCCTAGCAATTTTCTTTCTGTTGGTTACAATTCACTTAATTCACCAATGTTAGCTTGACTAAACTAATCACCCACTAAAGTTGCTTGATCCATCAATCCCTGTGGGATCGACCTCACTCTAAGTGAGTTTTACTACTTGATGCGACCTGGTACACTTGCCGGTGTGTTTTGTGTGAAATCTAATTTCCACCCATCAAGTTTTTGTAATTAAAAGATGATTCAATCCTTAGAACAATTGAGAAGAGAGGTAAAAGATGATTCTCAAACTTAGAATCAATGAAGCTCTTCAATCTCAATTCAAATTCCAAGAACAGAAATTAAAAGTTGCAGAAGAAAGAAAATGCAGAAAGAAAACTCAGATCCAAATTCCCAAATCCCAAATTCAAAAATAAGTAAAAAGTAAAAAATCAGCAAAAGGTCCCTTACAAATCAAATTAACTCCTATATATACACTTTCTATTTTGGTCTTCAAAGCTTGGAGTGGGTTTTCAAAGTTGGTCTTGAATGAGAAATGGATTTCAAGAAGGATGGATCCAGTTTGGCTTTGGTTCAATTGAAGTGGAGGCATGGGTCCGGTTTGGCTTTGGTTCAATTGAGTTGGAGGCATGGTTTAGCTCCCAGGAGAGTGCTCCGCTCAGTTTAGTGAGCATTGTGCTCACTTTCCTTGGTGAAGCATGCTCACTAGTGCTCACTAAGTGAGCACTGCGCTCAAATAATGAGCGCTACTCCTTGTGTTGAATGTGTCCCCAGCTTCGATCTGTGGCGCTCCCCTTTTTTCATGCTGCGCTCCCTTATTTTCTTGGTTGAACACGATAATGCTCACTAGAGTGAGCATAGCGCTCACTTCTTTTGAGCGCTGCGTGAGCGTTCCTTGCCTCCTTTTGCCAAAGAGTCACGCAAATGCTCACTTCAAGTGAGCATAGTGCTCACTTCTTTGAGTGCTATTAGAGCGCTCCTTCCCTTCCTTGGCTTGATGCGCGACAATGCTCAGTAGAGTGAGCATAGCGCTTGAATTTGTTAGCGCTACCCTTTGTTGACCCTTGGTTCCTTGATTGAGGGGCATGCAAATGCTCTCTAGAGTGAGTATTATGCTTACTTGATTGAGCACCAGCCTTGTCTTTGCCTTGCTTTCTTTCTTCTCCTGCAAGCAACCACACAAACATGTCAAAGTATCACTAAATTCACAAGGTTTCTAGTTCATTCATAAAATCAACTAATTCTAGCTTAAACCCTATGATTTTGTGTCAAATAAATGATGGTTGATTGATTTAAAATAATCATGAAAATCCACTCTAAATCACTTACTTATTGTGCAAGAAAGTGCAAAAAATCTAATGAAACAAGTGAAAAATGCTTGAAAAGCTAGCATAAGATGACTTGTCATCACAACACCAAACGTAAATCTTGCTTGTCCCCAAGCAAGCACTAAACATGAGAAGAAATGAAGTGAGACAGAGAAGTATATATGTCCTTATTTAGCAGATAATAGAACTTGATTCATGGGATTTTATGCAGACAATTGCAGCTCAATTATTCTTTGCTGTCTGATATTAAATGTTCCTTTGAAGATTTACTAGAGTTGTTACTATAATACCTTGCTCTTTGATTGATCCCTGTTAGCTTTTTCTTTCTTTCTTTTGCTTAGAAAGCTTATTTCTTAATGAAAGCTTGGTGGCAAGTGTTGTAGCAGCTTTTTGGCTCAATTTTTGCTCAACACTTCTTTACCACTGGCACTTGGCTCACAAATTCTTACTAGGAACATTGATGCACAGCATCTCTTTGGATCACTATATGCTTTGTAACTAGGTTGCTCTTGATAATGGACTTTCGGTTGGTAATCTCGGATTAGTTAGACCAAGTGACCAAGTTTTAGAATACTCCTCAGAACCTAATTGTCCAAGCATATCCTAGTACAAAAAGCACCACAGGCTTATGTCCTAAGGTCCAAGCTATTGGTGTCTAGCCTTCTTGTTTGTTTCTTTGCCAATTCTTGACTTTTCTCTTTCTTTTTCTTTCTTATTTTGCTTCATTCTCAAGGGATGCTCATTAATAAAAGGTTTTATAGTAGCAGCTTAGTTCACACTACAAAGAACCTCCTATTATGCAGCTTTTATTATTGAGATAATCATTAAATCAAGCAAGCACCACCACTGAACTTCATTCTAATTCCTACAACATTGGACATTTTTCTCTTATTCATGCATGGGAATCAAGATAGACTTTAGCAGATGAGTAGCAACAAGCATAATGCAAGCTAGAATACTTAGCAGACATCTATATTTACACCTAATTGAACACTTCAGCAAGGCTTACAGGAATTTTCAAGTTAAAATACTTCTCAGCAAAAGGATTAAGTATCAATACAACCTGTTGGAATGTCTCTCAGCTTTTCTTGCATCCTCATCATTTCTCTCTGTTGTATCTCTTTTGGATGATGATGCAGATCCCTTCCAAAGGTTGAATGCTTTCCTGCATAATCCTTAGAAGTTGCTTGTTTCCCAAGCCCTTAGGCAACTAGTGTGTGAACACCAAACTTAATTCCTTGCCAATGTTTCTTATGCAACAAGCCAACCATATATGAAACCTTGTACCTTTGTTAAAGGTAGTAGAACTAAAAACCAGAAAATAGACAATGGTTAAGTAAGTTTCCTGATTGTTTGGAGCTAGTAACCATTTATGCAGAGGGTTGAAATGTGTTTTAGTTGAGATTTTTGGGGGAACACCAAACTTAGCATCTTTCATTCACCCTTAAATTGTTTTGGTGTGTAACACCAAACTTAGCTCCTTACAATATAGATGAATTTACTTAACCTTTTTATTGAAATAGTTAGGAAAAGAGAACTACCTCTGGTTGGGTTGCCTCCTAACAAGCGCTCTTTTAATGTCACTAGCTTGACATCCTTCATTTTTGCTCAACTTAGCTCCTGAACCTCCTTCTCTTCATCCCAAGGGCCTCCCAAGTAATGCTTTGCCCTGTGACCGTTTGCTGTGAAATTGTTCTTTGTTGCTTCATCAAGCAATTCAAGGCTTCCATAAGGGAGAACCTTTGTCACCAAGTAGGGGCCAGTCCATTTGGATTTGAGTTTGCCTGGGAAAATCTTGAGCCTCGAATTATATAGGAGTACTTGCTGTCCTAGTTTGAACTCTCTTTTCAAGATCTTCTTGTCATGCCATTTTTAGCTCTTTCCTTGTATATCTTTGTATTCTCATAAGCTTCCAATATGAATTCCTCTAGCTCATTGAGTTGCAACAACCTTTTTTCTCTTGCTACTTGAGGATCAAAATTTAGGAGCTTAGTGGCCCAGTAAGCTTTGTGTTCTAGCTCTACAGGAAGGTGGCATGATTTTCCATAGATTAGCTGAAATGGGGATCTTCCTATAGGAGTTTCGGATGCTGTTCTATATGCCCACAAAGCATCATCTAGCTTTCTGGCCCAATCTTTTCTGATGGCTCCCACTATCTTCTCCAAAATCCTCTTCAACTTCCTATTTGCAAGCTTTGCTTGGCCATTGGTCTGTGGGTGGTATGGAGTAGCTACTTTATACATCACCCCATATTTGTGAAGTAGTTTTTCCATCTGTTTGTTGCAAAAATGACTGCCACCATCACTGACAAGACCATTAGGCACTCCATATCTAGTAAAAATATGCTTCTTAAGGAATTGAAGGACTATCTGTGTCATGGCCCAAAATGAACCATGACCGGCGCTCAGGGAAACAGTTCCCTAGCAAGTCTATCAGACTCAAATATAAATTAAATAAGAAAGTTACAAATATTTTAAAGAAATTTGCAGTTTCTAAAATGAATAATTTCATATTTTTATTAAAAGGTAAAATAAATAGATATGGATGGATCCTGCCTGTGACATATGGAGCATATGACGTCTAAGAAATCAACAAAAATGAAGTACCAATTGCAGATCATTACTCTTGAATAGAAGGCTCACACATTCAAGTATTTGTTCCTGAAAAATATTTTTAGAAAAACGGAATGAGTTTTGCAACCCAGTGACTAGACAATACATCTATAATCCACATGAGACCAGATAAACATTATCATAAAAATAATTTTAGTTAGAAAATAATAATTTATATGAATATGTGAATCAATAAGGGAGTTCTCATACAAAAATAAAATCAAATAGTCCACACTTAGGCGGCTCCACCTCTAAGGGTAGCCCTTTCCTCTCGTGTGTCCGTACGGAATAACAGATCCAACGTGTGGCCTACACGTTAGGCTAGCAACACCCCTGCTAGCTGAGATCTGAGCCAGATGCATCTAGGTTAACGTTATAACCGCCGTTAACTATGATTTTCTAATACGAGCCTCCCAAACCAATTCAAAACATATAATTTCAAATACAACAAATCTTTGATCTTTTAAATATATAAGGTATCGAATCAAATCAAATCAAATAATACTTTCTCATCCAAATCATATTCAATCATATTTTCTCAATCTTAAGGCATTTCAAACATGTTTCACAATTCCAAAATAAGTGAGTACCAACCAAATTTCAATACTTCAAAAATACATATTCAAATAAAACCAAATGCTTTAAGATAATATAAACTTTTATTTTCAAACATACATATAGTCTCATAAAAATATATAGTCTCATGTGCATATTAAAATGAGCTTCACAAGGATAAATATTTAGTTCTAACAAATCAATTAGTAAAATCAATTTAAAATCATTTGATAATAATTTTTGTGAGTATAACTAAGTTCAAAGTTCTGTATATCAAAATAATTATAGACGTAAAACCAAACCATTATAAATGTAAAGCCTACTCACAACATGGTCCTAAGGGATCGAAGATATTGAACCCGGAGTGCCAGAATCCAAGGTGAGGAGGATTGAAGTAAAATGAAATGAATGAGCGCAGAATTTGGATCGAGATGGTGGCAGCAACTTCCACGGCTACATCGCAGATGTAATCATAACATCAACAGCTCCAACCGTTCCATGATAGCACTAATACTAGTACTCAAGATAATTTCCAGCAGAAACGCAACAAAAGTAGGGCGATAGTACTAAAACAGAGATATATTATCGCAATTAAAACGAGAGCATGTAAGAAAGGAAGAAAATATAGTAGAGTAAAGGTGGAAGCGTTACAGTTTCATAAATGGAGTCAGAATAGGGGAAAATTTGTGCTGATTTAGAGACAATAATGAAAGGGGTGTGGGGCTGAGCAAGATCACAACAGGGACGGAGACGGTTCATTATTAGTGACGTCGTTGATGCTCCCCTGACGACGAGCTCCGTTGATGGCAACAGCAGACGCGACGATGGTGAACGGCTCCTCCATCGTGACTTTTCTTCCTCCCTTCACTGGCCAACTCAAACTCTCCCTCTTCATTCAGCAATGACGGTGACCCCCAACAGAGATGGCGGTGGTTGAAACTTAGCGGTGACGGAGACAAGGCGCGGCAGCTGTAGCAGTTTGACAGTGACGAGGCAGAACGGCAGCAGTCCTTCTTCCGTGTCTCCTCTCTCGCACTCGTCCCCTCTCTCGGACGCACCTCTCTCGGTTCTGGCCTCTGATGGCAACGCAACTGCAGCGAGCTGGACGCGGCTGGTCGCGACACGACGGGACACGAACGGCGTGCTCCAGGCCGGCGGTGATAAGGTGCGACTCTCTCTCCTCGCATGGTGGCTCGGCGTGGACAGCTCCCGCCTTCCTCCTCCCTTCTCTTTTTGCGGTCTCCCCTTTTCTCTCTTTCCTTTTTTTTCTTTCTTTTTTCCGTCAGGATCTGGGGGTGTGTGCTATGAGGAAGAGGGTGTGACGGTAGTGAGAGTGTGTGCGGTAGTGAGAGGTGAGTGAGTGTGTTAGAAGAGGGTTAAGGTTTGGTTTGAAAAAAAGAGGAACAAGGGGTATTGTAGGGATTTTACATTCTACCCTCCTTATAAAAATTTTCGTCTTCGAAAATTGATATAATCTTCAAAATTTTACATGGTTTTAGCACTTTACCGAAAATGAGATATGAGCATAACGAGGTGCAAAAGTTACAAGATAGGATCCTGATAAAACGATGTTATTGGCATTTCCCTACTCTCGTTCCCTTGACAACTCAGATATACATAGCCCTCTTCACATCGTTCGTCAATCTTTTCTAAATACAATCTTGGTTCTATAGTACATATCCATGGTAGCAACCAGTCTTATGTCAAGTGTTCGAATTTCAACTTTCTAAACATCCGCATCGGTAGCTGTGTCCTAAAGAACTAACGTATTGCTTGCTATATCTAAGAATCGCACGTGACATTGAAACAAACACGAGTTTGCTTAAAATGATTCTAAACTTAGGCAGAAAAGAGCAAACATCACAGATGGTGTTTGCAAGAATTCGGGGAGATGCGTAGGATCGCAACTAAACAAGGATATACAAAAACAGTGAAGCATGCCAAAAAGAGAATCAATCGCATCTTAGTAAGAAAATCTGAATCAAGAAACTTCGATAGAACAATAAAAAAAAAGATGGTGTATGAAGCCAAAACAAGTTTATGTTGGATCAAAGAAGTACGAAGTTCACAAGAGATGGCCACTAAAATCAATGGTAATATTCACAAAGATTTAAGAGAATGACTAGAAAAATAATTAAATAACACACAATCTTTTAGAATCAAAGAAGAGGAAGAACATACAAGGCCTAAAAATTTTATAATATTTATCGAGCAAAATAAGAACACTAGGACAAATGAAGTTAAAGAAAATAATAAGAAGCAACAGCACTATAGGTAAGGAAAGCTAAACAGCAACAAACATACAATGTAAATAAAATACCCACAACAATTATAAATCCAAATCCCAAGCAACAAGACAAAGACAATAACAGAGGGACAAATCAAAACAACAAATAGAAGATTTGACCGCACCTTTTAGAAAGACAATTGTACAATTATGAAAATTAAAAACAGTAATTGTCACAAAAATTAACATCCTCATTTTCTCTTATCTAGAATTCTTTGACAAAGGCCATTTGAAATAATTATTGCCATAACCTTGAATATTATGTATACTAGAATAAAATTTAATAGCTTTTGACTATAAATAAAAGATAAATAACGTAAAACATAATGAGAAAATGCAAGCAATCATCTCATTATTTCCAAGGCCAAAATTCACCTATACATTTAACTTATTTTTGTCATTATTGTAAAATAAAGTTAAATGATTCCCTATAATCATATAATCATGTAGCTAAACTTAGTATGAAGTTACAAATAAATTCACATATAAAATAATAATAATAATAATAATAATAATAAAACTAAAATTTAAACTATTGGCAATTAACACACTAGGATCAATTATAATAACTACATTCTTTTTTTTTTTGGTCTAAATCTCCAAATATGAATTTACTCTTAACATAATCAAAGCACATAGCAAAAGAATTTCAAAAAATTAGTATGAAATCAGATTTCTTGTAAAGATAAAACACCAAAAGAAAAAAAAATCATATTCATAAATATATATACTTTATCTTTTTTTTTTTTGATAAATGAAAAACACACATGCAAGTATAACTATGGTTATAGAAAAAGTTGACTATTTTTTATGTGAAAAGGAAAACAACAACTATAAACTATTAATTACCAATTGTAAACCAGTTATTATGCATACACTGATGCACATATTTTATATAGACAAATATCTATATCTGCTTTGCAGCAATTTTCAACCGATATTAATGGCTCTTAAAATTTTAATATGCATAAGAATAAATAAAATGAAAATAGGAGCATATAATCATCAATGGTTGGAGGAAGATGTGAAATTCTTATAAAAGAAATTTCTCAAAAGAAAAAGGAAAGGAAAAGCTTAAAATAATGGTGAGGTTTTATGTATAAAATACATTCTAATAGAAATCAAAACGCAAAATGCTGAAATACTTTAACAACTTCGCAAAGAGTCAAAAATTATAATAATTAAATACTTAAATTAGTGCAAAGCAAGAGAATAGAGCTTCCATAATCGTGACAAAGAAGCTAATGATTAAGATGTAAAGCAAGGAAATATTCAAGTAAATACTCCATAATACTAATAATAAAATTAGCAATAACTTTGTTACAAGAGAAAAGACTTTCAAATTACTAATCATTCAATAAAAAAATTCCTAACTTGTTGAAAAATTTACCAAAATAGTCTATATATTATGATTTTCCTAATAAAATCTCAAGTTGTTTTGAATATTGATTCCCACTTATAAATTTAAAAGCAACAAAGTTCACAAAAATCCTATATTATCACATTAAAATAAATAATATATTTTCAATCCTAGTAAAAATTCAATTTAAAGTATCATTGTATTGCTCAAGTAAGTACATAATTTTACTTACACTATTTTATTCCACAAACCCAACCAAATGTAATTCATGAAACATCAAGTTTCGTTGAGAAATCATATAATTTTAAAACTAGTTATTAAGGGGTACATAATAAGAAAGCATGGTTTATAATAATTAATTGAATATAGTAAAGAAAAAAATTCATATAAGTAATTTATTTTTCTTTAAGAAATTAGATATCTAGTCTTTTTATCAAAAATTGTCAACAAAGAAATTAGATATCTAGTCTTTTTATCAAAAATTGTCAACAATTCTTTCCAATCTCTAAGATCTACTTCCAAATATCACAAAGGCACTACAAATCAAGAAAATCAATCTCCCTAAACCTCTGAGAATAAGAACAATAGTTGAAAATAAGGAAATTTTCAGAAAAGCAAGGGTTAAGAAAATTCTCAGGTTTCAGATCATACTCAAAAGCAAAATTCATCTTATAATCACCAACCAAAAGGCAAGCGTTCACAATCTTTCTCTCAACTTATCAAGTAGGAAATAGTTCCGTGACAAAAAGTCATATTCAGCAATAAAGAACCATAATGGAAACAGATCATCAATTAGAAAAATAAAACTAAACTTCTAGATCGAAAAAAAATTTGATCCAGCTAACTTATCACTCAAATAATTCACTACACTTAAGCAAAGAAAATTAACAATCGAACAAACAACAATAACACTCTATTCATATGTTGTATCACATAGTCTTTCTTGAGCAACTAAATAGCTGTTTTCAAAATTATTGATTTGAAAAAAGAATCAAAAGCTAATCAAAATTATGTTAGCTTCAAAAATCATCAACATAAGAAGGAAAATCTCAATATCGCTTATCAAATCCAGAACAAAGCATTTCAATTAGAAACTTAGCAAATTCATGCAATCCACAAATCCAAATACAATTCTATAAGGAAATCAAATTGTAATTCACAACAAACATAAATCGAATCTTTTAAGTAACTCATGAACTATTGACATTAGGAATCATAGAGAACAACCCTAAGACAAAGAAGATTAAAGCACACATTCACAAAATCAGAGAAAATTAGAACTAGCTAGGAGAGAAATCGCGAACCAAAACCAAAACTGAAACCCTTGCAAAAACAAATTCGAGAAAATCTACCAAAGGATATGTCAAGATTGGGTACAAAAGGACAAGAGTAGTAAGAAGCGGAGAGGACGCATGCTCTCAATAATCAGAAGACAACAATGACATAGAGGACAAAGAGGACATTCCTATAGGCCTTTGATAGTGCCACAATTTGTACAAATAGGCGCGCTTCTATTTATACAATTGTGATCCTATCATAGGACACTTGCTCCATATTACACAGATTAAACCTAAGCTCTGATACCACTTTGTCACGGCCCAAAATGAACCATGACCGACGCTCAAGGAAACAGTTCCATAGCAAGCCTATCAGACTCAAATATAAATTAAATAAGAAAGTTACAAATATTTTAAAGAAATTTACAGTTTCTAAAATGAATAATTTCATATTTTTATTAAAAGGTAAAATAAATAGATATGGATGGATCCTGCCTGTGACATACGGAGCATATGACATCTAAGAACTCAACAAAAATGAAGCACCAATTGCAGATCATTACTCTTGAATAGAAGGCTTACACATTCAAGTATTTGTTCCTGAAAAATATTTTTAGAAAAACGGAATGAGTTTTGCAACCCAGTGACTAGACAATACATCTATAATCCACATGAGACCAGATAAACATTATCATAAAAATAATTTTAGTTAGAAAATAATAATTTATATGAATATGTGAATCAATAAGGGAGTTCTCATACAGAAATAAAATCAAATAGTCCACACTTAGGCGGCTCCACCTCTAAGGGTAGCCCTTTCCTCTCGTGTGTCCGTACGGAATAACAGATCCAACGTGTGGCCTACATGTTAGGCTAGCAATGCCCCTGCTAGCTGAGGTCTGAGCCAGATGCATCTAGGTTAACGTCATAACCGCCGTTAACTACGGTTTTCTAATACGAGCCTCCAAAACCAATTCAAAACGTATAATTTCAAATATAACAAATCTTTGATATTTTAAATATATAAGGTATCGAATCAAATCAAATCAGATAATACTTTCTCATCCGAATCATATTCAATCATATTTTCTCAATCTTAAGGCATTTAAAACATGTATCACAATTCCAAAATAAGTGAGTACCAATCAAATTTCAATACTTCAAAAATACATATTCAAATAAAACCAAATGCTTTAAGATAATATAAACTTTTATTTTCAAACATACATATAGTTTCATATAAATATATAGTCTCATGTGCATATTAAAATGAGCTTCACAAGGATAAATATTTAGTTCTAATAAATTAATTAGTAAAATCAATTTAAAATCATTTGATAATAATTTTTGTGAGTATAACTAAGTTCAAAGTTCTGTATATCAAAATAATTATAGACGTAAAAACAAACCATTATAAAAGTAAAGCCTACTCACAACATGGTCCTAAGGGATCGAAGATATCGAACCCGGAGTGCCAGAATCCAAGGTGAGGAGGATTGAAGTAAAATGAAATAAATGAGCGCAGAATTTGGATCGAGACGGTGGCAGCAACTTCCACGGCTACATCGCAGATGTAATCATAACATCAACAGCTCCAACCATTCCATGATAGCACTAATACTAGTACTCAAGATAATTTCTAGCAGAAACGCAACAAAAGTAGGGCGATAGTACTAAAACAGAGATATATTATCGCAATTAAAATCAGAGCATGTAAGAAAGGAAGAAAATATAGCAGAGTAAAGGTGGAAGCGTTACAGTTTCATAAATGGAGTCAGAACAGGGGAAAATTTGTGCTGATTTAGAGACAAGAATGAAGGGGGTGTGGGGCTGAGCAAGATCACAACAGGGACGGAGACGGTTCATTAGTAGTGACGTCGGTGATGCTCCCCTGACGACGAGCTCCGTTGATGGCAACAGCAGACGCGACGATGGTGAACGGCTCCTCCATCGCGACTCTTTCTTCCTCCCTTCACTGGCCGACTCAAACTCTCCCTCTTCATTCAGCAATGACGGTGACCCCCAATAGAGATGGCGGCGGTTGAAGCTTAGCGGCGACGGAGACAAGGCGCGGCGGCTGTAGCAGTTCGACGGCGACGAGGCAAAACGGCAGCAGTCCTTCTTCCGCGTCTCCTCTCTCGCACTCGTCCCCCCTCTCGGACGCACCTCTCTCGGTTCTGGCCTCTGATTGCGACGCAACTGCAGCGAGCTGGACGCGGCTGGTGGCGACGCGACAGGACACGAACGGCATGCTCCAGGCCGGCGGTGATGAGGTGCGACTCTCTCTCTCCTCGCATGGTGGCTCGGCGTGGATAGCTCCCGCCTTTCTCCTCCCTTCTCTTTTTGCGGTGTCCCCTTTTCTCTCTTTCCTTTCTTTTTCTTTCTTTTTTTCCGTCAGGGTCTGGGTGTGTGTGCTGTGAGGAAAAGGGTGTGACGGGAGTGAGAGTGTGTGTGGTAGTGAGAGGTGAGTGAGTGTGTTAGAAAAGGGTTAGGGTTTGGTTTGAAAAAAAGAGGAATAAGGGGTATTGTAGGGATTTTACAATCTGTGCATCACATGTGGTTGTGGCTATAGCTTCCACCCATTTTCAGACATACTCCAATACTACCAGAATGCATTTGAAAGAGTAGGAAAGAGAAAAAAGGGCCCATAAAATCAATGCCCCAAAGATCAAATAGCTCCATTTCAAGAATGAAATTTTGAGGCATCTCATTCCTTCTTAATAGTCCTCCAGTTCTTTGGCACTCATTACACTGATGAACGAACTCTCTGGCATCCTTGAATATAGTTGGCCAATAGAATCCACTTTGTAGCACTTTGGCAGCTGTTCTCTCTTTTCCAAAGTATCCACCATAGGCTGAACCATGGCAATGCCATAATATGTCTCTCATCTCAGTTTCAGGGACACACCTCCTAATCATTCCATCCGGACATCTTTTGAACAAAAATGGTTCATCCCATGAAAACTTCTTGGCTTCATTGAGTAGCTTTTTTACTTGTTGCTTGGAGAGTTCTTGAGGGATTTTTCTTCCCACCTTGTAGTTTGCTATGTCTGAAAACCATGGAGCTTGTTGGATTTGTAGGAGGTGTTCATATGGAAAGCTTTCATTTACTGAGTGTGGAGCTTGATTAGCTTCTTGTAATATTCTTGATAGATGGTCTGCTACTTGGTTTTCATTTCCTTTCCTATCTCTCACTTCAATATCAAACTCTTGTAGCAGCAGCACCCACCTAATAAGCCTTGGCTTTGAATCCTGTTTAGACATGAGATACTTGAGAGCAGCATGATCAGTATATACTATCACCTTTGAACCAATCAAGTATTGTCTAAATTTATCAAATGCATATACAATGGCCAAGAGCTCCTTTTCTGTGGTGGTATAATTTTTCTGTGCTTCATTCAACACCTTGCTAGCATAATATATAACATGATGCAACTTGTCTTTCTTTTGTCCCAATACAGCACCAATTGCAAAGTCACTTGCATCACACATAAGTTCAAAAGGTAATTCCCAATCAGGGGGTGTGATGATTGGTGCTTGATAAACCCATATTTCATGAGTTTTTTTGTGCTTAATTTGAGTGATTTATTCAATCCTCCACCTACTTATTCATATTAACTGCATGGTTTTACTTTCCCTTCCTTATTATGTCATATTGTGAAAAACATGTTTCCTAAGCTTTAAAAAATTAATCATTTTAATTACCTTTATTTCCATTCGATGCCATGATTAGTGTGTTGAGTAGTTTCAGATTTTCTAAGGCAGAATGACTTAAAGGATGGAAAAGGAAACATACAAAAATGGAAGGAGACAGCAAAACGGAGCTTTGAAGGAAACTGGTATTCACGCGATCGCATGGACGACGCGATCGCGTGCCAGAAGCGAAGATGCAGCGACGCGGCCGCATGACTGACGCAACCGCACGACATAAGCAGAACGTAAACGACGTGGACGCGTGACCGACGCGACCGCATGGCAAAGAAAAGCTCCGAATGACACGACCGCGTGACCCACGCGGACGCGTGACAGAGGCCACGTATCAGAATTTACAGAATACGCCCCCAGCGATTTCTGAAGCCCTTTTTGGCCCAAATCCAAGTCCAGAAGGCATAGACCAGAGGTTATAAAGTGTGGGAATGCATCCATTCAAGGAGAGCTCGCAATTTTTGTTACTTTCAATGATTTAGATTTAGTTGAGAGGGAGATATTCTCCTCTCTCTCTCTTTTAGGATTTAGGATTTCTTCTTGCATTAAGAGTAACTCTCAATCCAGGTTTTACGTTTCTTTGTTTTAGCTTCCTTTTACTTTTATTTATTCCAGCACTTGAATTGACCAGTGAATTTATGAATTTCTTCCATGTTACAGACTGTTATTTGAATTAATGATAATTGAGGTATTTTCAGTTTATGATTGTTCTCTTTGATCTAAGTTACCATTGCTTCCCATCTAAGGACATTTTTATTATTCCAGCAATTTTACTTTTTCCCCTTTTGGTCCTGGTTAAGAATTCAGTAACTCAACAGTTATTTAACTCAACGTAATTAATAATCGTTATCTTGCTAATTGAGCTGAACTTAAGTAATTCCAACATTTTCTTAGGAAATAAATAGGATTCAAAGGTCAATTTAATTAGTCCGTTGACTTTCCTTTGCCCTAGTAAAGGTTGACTAAGTGGAGTTTAGATTCAACTTTCATTATAGTTGGGAGAGATAACTACGTTTGACCTCCAACTTCCCTTACCTTGCCAAAAGTCTGCTTTACAGTATTTATTTATTTTAATTGCCATTTACTTTACTTGTCATTTAAATTACTTACCTCTCATCTTCTAAACCCCGATTACAACCTTTATAGCCAATAATAAGAACATACTTCCTCATAGTTCCTTGAGAAGACGACCCGAGGTTTGAATACTCGGTTAACAATTTTTAAAGGGGTTTGTTACTTGTGACACCCAACACGTTTGTACGAAGGGATTTTTGTCGGTTTAGAGACTATATCTACAACGCAACTGTTTCTATGAATCTCTTTACTGGTAAAAATCCTAACGTCAAAATGGCGCCGTTGCCGGGGAACTGCTAACGTGTGCCTTATTATTGGTTATTGTAAATATTTTTCTTTTGCTTGTTTATTTATTTTTGTTTTTTTTTTCTGTTTATCTTTATTTGCTACTATGAACTCTCACCCCTCTCGCTTTGAGTTTGGTTCTAATATTGTTAAAGGAAATAGAAGTTACAGTAGGAATGTGCATCAAGGTCAGACCAATCAAGGATAGATAGAACCAAGAGGATCTAATCAACCCTTTTGGCAGCAACACCCTCCGAGATATCCTGGACAAAGACCATTCTACAATGCATACCCAGCTGAAAGACATGGTGGACAACCTTGTAACTACCAACAAGCCCCACCCCGTGCATGTAAACCATCCTTTCAACATAACCTCGAACCACCACACTCACAAGCCTTTCTTCACCATTCGCCACCATATGATCCTTCCTTACCCCAATACCAATCCAACCACTCCCAATCACCACCACTTTTCTTTGTATCATGTCCAAGTCCAGCAACCCGAGAAGCAGAGGCTCGCCTAAAAAAAACAGTAAATAAATTTCAAACAACCATTCAACAACTGGAGCAAGTGATAATTCAATGGGCTTCTAGGCGCTCAAATACACAAGGATCAGCCACAGCTCCATGTGGACAGCCCAATGAAGAGCGTAGCATGAAGGAGATACCAGAAACTCCAGTGGACAAGACAGATAATGAATTTGTACTAGAACAATTAGAAGAAGCTGTCTTTGTTCAAGAAGAAGAGTTGGTTGAAGACCTAGGAGATGCTGAACTTCCATGGGAATCCATAATTGAGGAAAACTCCATCCAGGATGCTACAGTTGATGCTAAGGAGGATACTGTACAATCTCCAAGGCAAGTCATTTATGAGGAATCAGACGGAATAATCCAAGAAGAAAATTCCCTTGATAATGATAGTCACAAGTCTAGCTCTCTTAGTGATGAACTTGCATCCGCAAGTGAATTCTCTGAGATTGAAGAATCTTCCCCAAGTGAATATGAAGATGATGCGGAGGTAGATTTCTCTCAACCTCCAATCTATGACTCAAGTGATGAGGAAGACATAGAAGACTTTGACCAGGACACAGATACAATTGAAGATCTTTGCAAGGAAGTGGAGGAATTCACAGAAGAGCACAAGGAAACGGAACTTGGAGAACCACCAAAAACACCTATCCCAAGGCCATTACCACCTAATACAAGCTTCAAGTGGGTACAATCCTTAACTTATAACTTTACTTATTCACTTGAATATGGTTTGCTTGAAACAGATGGCCAGCTTAGAGCTCTCTGCGGCTTTAAGAGTAAGAGGGAAATGGCTTGTACTCAGAGCTGGTTCACAAGGTTCAATAAGGTTCCACGCTTCACCTCGAAGTACACGGATTGGTATCATGCTCAATTACATGGATCACAGAAAACGTTTGGTCACCAAGGTGAGATTCTACTTTTTAACCCGCCCGAATGGAAACATGTAGATCAAGACAGAGGCGGATTTAAAAGCAAGGCTTGGAATCCTGGAGTTTATTCTGACATTTGTCACCCCGGGAGCCTAACAATATATTTGAAGCTGTTCAAAAACTTTGCGTGCCTAGTTTGGGACCCCGGAGGCTATTGGCATTCCAAGCACTGGTGGAGATTTTTGGACGAATTTAAACATAAACCGCCATAATAGGAAACTTCTCCAATGTCCAACTTAAGGACTCTAACTAAAAGTGCTAGGTGGGAGACAACCCACCAGTATGGTCGCTTCTTTTTCAATTTATTTCTTGTTAATTGCTTTCATTTTTCCTTTTTCATTTTAATATTAAACCTGGAATCATGCATAGCATTCATGTTAATCATTGCATTCTGCATTTTTCATGCATATATATATATATAAGAAGTGCACGACGCGACCGCATGCCCCATGCGATCGCGTCATATTGCGAGAAACACCACCCACGCGACCGCATAACCCACGCGGCCGCGTGATATATATATCGGCGTAAGGATCCAACGAACAGAAAGTTAGGCTGGAATCGTGCGGCCCTTGTGCGTTTCGCACAAATTGGCCCACGCGATCGCATGCCCCATGCGATCGCGTCACTTGCACAATACCAATCCCACGCGACGCGATCGCGTCGCATGGATTGCACATCACCTCAAAAGGAGACAAAGAGTTGCGCTAAAACGGCGCTGGAGTCGTGCGTTTAGCACGAATTCCAGCGACGCGATCGCACAACCCACGCCCGCGTCACCCCTCTTTCCCCCCTCCCATGCGATCGCGCACCCCACGCGATCGCGTCACTCCCATTTTCACCCCAACCACGCGACCGCGTGCCCCACGCAGCCACGTGCCCCACGCGGCCGCGTGGATTTGAAAATATAACCCCCCCAACCACGCGAAAGGTGAAGGATTGTATAAATCACTCAAATTAAGCACAAAAGAACTCATGAAATATGGGTTTATCACCCTCCCTTCCTCTATCACTATCCCTAAAACCCTATCCCCATCCCCCCTCTTCCACCATGCCGCCGTGCCCCGCCACCGCGCTGGACATCACCGCTGCCCCCACCCAGCCGTTTCTACCCCGTTCTGCTTCTTTCGCCTTCCAGGTTCCGCAACACGCACTCCCTTTTATCCGGTCATCGCTTTTCTGTATTTTTTCTGTTTTTGTTCATAATTAGGATAGATAGATATGCATGCTGTAGTGGATTTTTAGGTAGCTTAGGCTGTGGTTAGTGGATCTAGGTCTGTTTACTTGCACTGTTCCTGTTTCTGTTTTATCATAACTGCAATTCTGCTGTTCCTGTGACCTCGTTCATATGCTGTGATTTCTTGCATTTGCTGCTTGTTACTCTGAATCTTCCTGTTTCTATTAATTATAGGTAACTACAGCAAGTTTTTAATTCATATGAACTGCTATGATTGCTGTTTATTTTCCGGGACAATCCAAAATTAACTGGAATGCTGCCTAAATTTTTTGTAAATTGTTTTCATTCATGGTTTGGTTTAGCATTTCTGAACTCTGTTTTACTCTGCTTTACCCAAACCGTCTCATGAATGCTATGGCAGACTTTTTTATCCTCTCTGATTTCCTGGTTCATAAACTGCATTTGTGATTCACTGGTTCCAATTTGTGCTTTCTTTATTTCTATTCGAATCAGCATCACCCTGTTTTCCCTGTTCGATTATGAGTACTTCTATTCTTACCTGTGAATCCTTGTTATATGGAATTTTTCTCTATGCTACTTACTTTAACCCGCACTTTACTAACTCACTATTTTAATTTACTAATTTCTTTCCAAATTCTAACCATACTAACCCTTTTGATCTCTTTTCTGATTATTTTCACTTTCCTCTAACTTTCTAACCATGTCATATTGATTATTTTTCCATTTCACATAAATTCAATCACATTTCATATACTCATTTTCCTTATTTTATTTCTCCTTTGCCGCTTTGAGTTTCCTTTGTTTAATTGCCTATTTGCTTTACTATTTTTATCCATATCCTGGTTTTCTGTTTTTCAGGATGTCCGACTCACAAAGGAAAGGAAAAGGCAAGGCTACTAGCAAGCGCAAGAGAGGAGATTCATCCCAGTCCATCATTGCTCTAATGCACGATTCCTCATGGCGGGAGAAGAACTTCACACAGCAGGAAAAAGCTGACCAGCTGCTCCCTGCAAATGATCCAATAAAATTTGCAAACCGGTACTATGAGCTGAAGTACCCGGCATTTGCAAACTCCAGGAATCTATACCTGGAGTGAACTCTGAAGATTTCAGAAGCACTCCAGCAGTACACCACTGAACAAATCAAGCAAAGAGGCTGGTTCTTTTCTGGAAAGAACACTGATAGAGGTCAATTCATCATGGGTCCGGGAATTCTACTGCAACTACTATCTCACTACCCTGGATGCAGTGACCCTGAGAGGAAAACAAATCCTGGTCACTGAGGAGACCTTAGAGGACATCCTCCAGCTCCCAGCCAAGTCCGATCAGCCTGATGGTTATTCAAAGGCTGAGGAGGACATGCGCCAGATGCAGTTTGATTGGGATGCTGTGAAGGCCCGGATAGCTCTCGATCTGACAGTCCCTTGGGAGATGGGTCAGGACATTACCATGCCTAGAGGGATCAAGAGAGCATACTTAAATGATGAGGCTCGGTTATGGCATCAGATCTTCAGTAATTATGTGATGCCGAGTACTCACGAGACGGAGATCCTGGCTGCTATGATCACCCTCCTTTGGTGTGTACTGGAGGGTAAGGACCTTTATCTGCCACGTTTCATTCGGCACTATATGGCCAGGGTCCACGTTCGAGGCACCCTCCCTTTTCCGTATCTAGTTACACAGCTTGGCCGTCGAGTTGACGTGCCATGGGAGGCTGCCGATGAGAGACCACATGCGGCGGATTGCAGGAAGATCATTCCGCACAGCCGGAACTTCATAGCTTTGGGCCACAGACCACCACCCTTCACTGTGACTGATGCGACACCCCCACCGCCTGCTGGACCCTCTTCCTCCACTGCTGCACCACCTACCCCTGCTACCACTACTGCACCTCCACCTGCCACAGAGCCCGTCTATAATCTGGTGCACCGCTTGTTTCGACGACTTGACCAGATGGAGCGTCGCAACAAGCGACGCTATGAGCACCTAAAGCTGATGATACGATCCGGTGACATCCCCTCCGAGCCTGACACACCATCCGAGGCATCTGAGGAGGAGGCGGATGCGCCCGAGGCAGAGACCCATCCCCAGGGAGAAGCAGCGCCAGCCGCACCACAGACAGCGGTCCCACATCAGATTAAGGCTGCGGATCTTGAGATCCCAATCCAGTCAGCCCCACCTCTACAGCAGCCAGACTCCCAGCCCACCACCACTGAAACTCCAGCTACCATCCCTACCAGTGATGACACCCCTTCACACCCGACTTGATTGAGCATCGGGGAAGATGCTTCCTTTTAAGTGTGGGGAGGTCGCTATCTCTGGCGTTTATTTTGGTGAACCACTACATACTTTTTCTTTTACTTTGAATATTTTTTCTGTATTTTTCTTTTTACTGTTATTTTCTGAGTACTTATACATTGCTTTTATGTATTTTTACTCTATTTTCTGCATATTGCATCTTTAGTTCATATTTTTAGTTATTTAGTTTAGTCTGCAATTCTAATTTATTAGTGGATTAATTAGTATAGTTTACCCTTTTTAGCATAAGATAATATAGTTTAAATTGAAAAATATAAAAAGGAAGTAAGCTAGGAAATTGAACATAACAGATTTAAATCCATACACCTTGTATATAGCATTACATGATGTAGTTAAGCTAACAACATTTCATCAAGGAGGAACATTAAAACTTTAAAAGTCACCCTAAATATTTTTTTTATGAGAATAATGGAATTTTTAACTAAACCTGCATAACATATATGAATGATATATGATGCTTGAGTTAGAGAACACACAGCCTGTGAGTCTTGAGCTTAATTGTATGGTTGCATTCAAACCATAATTTCATTTCTGTGTGTTTCACTTCTTTTTATTCTGATGTTCTTTACTTTGCTTTAATCTATATGTCCAATTATAGAATATAGAATGTAGATACATACCAAAAGAATGATTGAGGCTATCGTTTGATTTTAGCTCACTTACCCCAAAAATAGCCTACCTTTTACATCATCCTTGTTAGCCCCCTTGAGCCTTTAAAATCCCTTTTATTCTATTTAGCCACACTACTAGCCTTAAGCAGAAAAACAAAAGAAAATCCCAAGTGAATCCTTGGTTAGCTTAAGATAGAAAATTATAAATAGATTAGAACATGGGAAACCTATTGAGAACATGGGTGATAGGAACAAAAGGGTAGAGAAGTTAAAAGAAATAAAATAAATTTAGGAAGCATGCTCATGAGAAAATCAAAGTGATTTAATTGCCATGTGCCTTCAAAAAAAAAATTTTTTTTCAGCATTTAATAAAAGGGGATACAAAAGAAATTCCCCAATGCAAAATAAAAGCAACGCACATGGGATAAAAATAAAATTTGAAACAAAATTTGAAACATGAGCATGTAACAACAAGTGGGGAAATATGGGAAATTAGGTAAAGAAGTTTTGTTTTACTAGATATGTATGTTAGGTGAGATCTTAGTCTAATTAAGAATTCACTTATTAGCTCACTTAACCTTATACATATATCCTTGCCTTTACCTTGGCCCCATTACAACCTTAATTAAAGACCTAATGACTTTTTGGTATGACTATATTTTATAATTGTTGATTGGTTAGATGAAAAACAAAGCTATAGAAAGTAAGAATAAAAAGAAAAGTAGAGTGAATAAACCCAGTAAACACTGAGTGACTAGAGAGTAAACACAAAATCCAGTGAGGGTTCAATAACTCATCAACATATATCTGTGCTTAAATTTACTACTTGTTTTGCAAGTTTGTACAATGTTTTCTTTCCCATCTCATTTGCTAAAATGCTTTATTATTTAAGGGTTGGCTATACATATACATGACTCCTTGAGAATGTGAATTAACTTGGATACATGTAAGCTTTATATATGAGTGAATAAGTTAGAGTTGCATGATGCATCATTCATTTAGGTAGTTGCATTTAAATTAGGTTGCATTGCATGACATTCCATCACTTTAACCTTAATTATTTACCTTGGATTTAGCATGAGAACATGCTAGTGTTTAAGTGTAGGGAGGTTGATAAACCCATATTTCATGAGTTCTTTTGTGATTAATTTGAGTGATTTATTCAATCCTCCACCTACTTATTCATATTAACTGCATGGTTTTACTTTCCCTTCCTTATTATGTCATATTGTGAAAAACATGTTTCCTAAGCTTTAAAAAATTAATCATTTTAATTACCTTTATTTCCATTCGATGCCGTGATTAGTGTGTTGAGTAGTTTCAGATTTTCTAAGGCAGAATGACTTAAAGGATGGAAAAGAAAACATACAAAAATGGAAGGAGAAAGCAAAACGGAGCTTTGAAGGAAACTGGTATTCACGCGATCGCATGGACGACGCGATCGCGTGCCAGAAGCGAAGATGCAGTGACGCGGACGCTTGACCGACGCGACCGCATGGCAAAAAAAAGCTCCGAATGACGCGACCGCGTGACCCACGCAGACGCGTGACAGAGGCCACGTATCAGAATTTACAGAATACGCCCCAGCGATTTGGCCCAAATCCAAGTCCAGAAGGCATAGACCAGAGGTTATAAAGTGTGGGAATGCATCCATTCAAGGAGAGCTCGCAATTTTTGTTACTTTCAATGATTTAGATTTAGTTGAAAGGGAGATCTTCTCCTCTCTCTCTCTTTTAGGATTTAGGATTTCTTCTTGCTTTAAGAGTAACTCTCAATCCAGGTTTTACGTTTCTTTGTTTTAGCTTCCTTTTACTTTTATTTATTCCAGCACTTGAATTGACCAGTGAATTTATGAATTTCTTCCATGTTACAGACTATTATTTGAATTAATGATAATTGAGGTATTTTCAGTTTATGATTGTTCTCTTTGATCTAAGTTACCATTGCTTCCCATCTAAGGACATTTTTATTATTCCAGCAATTTTACTTTTTCCCCTTTTGGTCCTGGTTAAGAATTCAGTAACTCAACAGTTATTTAACTCAACATAATTAATAATCATTATCTTGCTAATTGAGCTGAACTTAAGTAATCCCAACCTTTTCTTAGGAAATAAATAGGATTCAAAGGTCAATTTAATTAGTCCGTTGACTTTCCTTTGCCCTAGTAAAGGTTGACCAAGTGGAGTTTAGATTCAACTTTCATTATAGTTGGGAGAGATAACTACGTTGGACCTCCAACTTCCCTTACCTTGCCAAAAGTCTGCTTTACAGTATTTATTTATTTTAATTGCCATTTACTTTACTTGTCATTTAAATTACTTACCTCTCATCTTCTAAACCCCGATTACAACCTTTATAGCCAATAATAAGAACATACTTCCTCGCAGTTCCTTGAGAAGACGACCCGAGGTTTGAATACTCGGTTAAAAATTTTTAAAGGGATTTGTTACTTGTGACACCCAACACGTTTGTACGAAGGGATTTTTGTCGGTTTAGAGACTATATCTACAACGCAATTGTTTCTATGAATCTCTTTACTGGTAAAAATCCTAACGTCAGTGCTGTAATGAGTTTTCTCTTTAAAGTTTCAAAGGCATGCTTGCAATTGTCATTAAAGATGAAGGGACTATCAATCATTAGCAAATTGCTCAATGGTTTTGCTATTTTTGAAAAATTTTTAATGAACCTCCTGTAAAAGCCAGCATGTCCAAGAAAACTCCTTACTGCTTTCACATTAACAGGTATAGGAAGCTTTTCAATGATTTCTATTTTTGCTTTATCAACTTCTATACCCTTGCTTGAAACCTTATGCCCAAGAACTATCCCTTCAGGAACCATGAAATGGCATTTTTCCCAATTCAATACTAGGTTAGTTTCTTGGCATCTTTTCAAAACAAGAGTTAAATGATGCAAGCAGGTGTTAAATGAATTGCCGAAGACAGAAAAATCATCCATGAAGACTTCTAAAAATTTTTCCACCATGTCAGAGAATATAGAAAGCATACACCTTTAAAAAGTTGCAGGGGCATTATACAGACCAAAGGGCATCCTTCTGTAAGCAAAAACTCCAAATGGATAGGTGAAGGAAGTCTTTTCTTGATCCTTGGGATCCACCACTATTTGATTGTACCCAGAGTACCCATCCAGGAAGCAATAATAGGCATGGCCAGCCAATCTTTCCAGCATTTGGTCGATGAATGGGAGAGGAAAATGATCTTTCCTTGTAGCATCATTCAGTCTTCTATAATCTATGCACATCCTCCATCCAGTCACTGTCCTGGTGGGAATCAACTCATTTTTCTCATTGGAGATGACTGTCATTTCTCCTTTCTTTGGTACAACTTGAACCAAACTCACCCATGAGCTGTCCAAAATTGGAAAGATTATCCCCGCATTCCATAGCTTCATGACTTCTTTTTGAACCATCTCCTTCATAGTTGGGTTGAGCCTTCTCTGGGGTTAAACTACAGGCTTTGAATCTTCCTCCAATAAAATTTTGTGCATACAGATGGCAGGGCTTATGCCCTTGATATCATCAATCGTCCAACCCAAGGCTGTCTTGTGAGCCTTCAACACTTCAATGAGCTTTGTTTCTTCTTTTATGTTCAGAGAGAAATTTATGATTACTGGTAAGGCATCTGCTTCCCCAAGAAATACATACTTGAGATGAGGGGGAAGGGGCTTTAATTCTTGTTTTGGCTTCTCCTCT
Organism: Arachis ipaensis; assembly: GCF_000816755.2. Lineage (NCBI taxonomy): Eukaryota > Viridiplantae > Streptophyta > Magnoliopsida > Fabales > Fabaceae > Arachis > Arachis ipaensis. Next base: position 68,797,500 of record NC_029785.2, on the reverse strand, counting down.
GTCTTGCTTTCAAAGGAGAATTCTACCACTTCCACTTTTAGGAACTCTTGTTCCTCCTCTATTTCCTCCTCTTGTTCCTCTATTGCAAGCTTCTTCATTAATGAGAGGGGCATCAAATTGATGCTGGCCCCTAAGTCACAGAGGGCTTTGTCCAATGTTCTGTTGCCTATAGTGCAAGATAGGATGAAGCTTCCTGGATCTTTGAGCTTTGGGGGAAGACCTCTTTGGATGACAGCACTGCATTCTTGTGTTAGGATGACAGTCTCCTTCTCATTCCAGCTCCTCTTCTTGTTTATAAGCTCTTTGAGGAATTTTGCATGTAAGGCCATTTGTTCTAGAGCTTCAGCAAGTGGAATATTGATCTCTAGCTTCTTAAACACCTCTAGGAACTTAGGAAACTGTTGGTCTTTTAACTCCTTCTGCAACCTTTGAGGATATGGAATGGCAGGAGTGTACGGTTTTTCCTCCTTCTTAGAAGCTTGTGATTGTTCCTCAATAGCTTGCTTTCCCTTCTTTGAAGCTTGAGTTTCCTCTTTTTCCTTTTCTTGCTTGTCTTCTTCCTTGTTGTTGGCTTCATCTTTCTTGCTGGTTTCTTTGTTATTCACCAAGGTTCTTCCACTCCTTAATTGGATAGCTTTGCATTCTTCTTTGGGATTCGGAATGGTATCACTTGGGAGTGAGCTTGTTGGTCTCTCAATCACTGCTTGCTTGGACAGTTGCCCAATATGCCTTTCTACGTTTCTCATTGAGGCTTCATGATTCTTACTGGTCATCTCCTGATGTTTCATCATCTTTTCCATCAGTATATCCAAGTTTGAGATCCTTTGAGCTTCTTGTGGTATTTGTGGCTGGTTGTGGGATGTTGAGGGTGGATGATAGTTATTTTGGTTAGTGGCTGGGTTATTGGGTGGATAATAGCTGGAATTTGGGTAGTTGTTTTGGGGTTTTCTATATGGATTTTGGTTTGTGTTTCTTGAGTTGTTCTGGTTTGAGTTCTTCTGCCAAGGCTGCTGGTTTTGATTGTCTCCCCACCTTAGATTGGGATGGTTTCTCCAAGTGGGGTTGTATGTGTCTCCATGGAATTCATTCTGGCTGGATCCTTGGTTGTGCATGTAGTTCACTTGTTCCTGTTACTGATCTTCAGAATTTTCCTCATTTTGTCCCCACCAGCTGGTGGTTGATTGATGACATTTACTGATGCAACTTGCAGACTATCAATACTCTTAGCCATCTGCTCAAATTGTTGCTAGATTTGCTGATGCATCACCTTGTTTTGAGCTAGAATAGTGTCCACACCTTCTAACTCCAGTACACCATTTTTCTGGGTTGGTTGGCGTTGTCTTTGATGAGCAAAGAAGTATTGATTGTTTGCCACTATATCTATGAGGTTTTGGGCTTCCTCTGCTATCTTCATTAGTTGCAATGAACCTCCTGTCTATGAGGTTTTGGGCTTCCTCTGCTATCTTTATTAATTGCAATGAGCCTCCTGCTGAATGATCTAATGCTTCCTGAGCTTTCAGAGTCAATCCTTCATAGAAATTATGAAGTATGTCCCATTCATTGAACATTTCAGGGGGCATTTTCTAATCAAGGCCTTGTATCTCTGATAAACCACTATTTTATGGTTTATCTTGTACTAATTTTGAGTGATTTTTATCAACTCTTTACTCACTTATTCATATAAATTGCATGGTTTTACATTTTCCTTTCTAATTTTGTTCTATAATTGGAAACTTGCTTCCCTAGCCTTTAAATTACCAAATATTAATTCTTCCTTTATACCATTCGATGCCTTGATATGTGTGTTAAGTGATTTCAAGATTTATAAGACAGGAATGGCTTAGAGGATGGAAAGGAAGCATGCAAAAATGGAAGGAATACAAGAAGTTGAAGAAATTGCTAAGCTGTCCAGCCTGACCTCTTCGCACTCAAATGATCATAACTTGAGCTACAAAGGTCCAAATGAGACGGTTCTAGTTGCGTTAGAAAGCTAACATCCGGAGCTTCGAAATGATATATAATTTGCCATAGTTTCTCTGAATAAAAGTGACACACACGCGTGGATCTGCGCAAATCAGCAACCTGTACATGGCAGAATTCGCCCCCAGCAATTTTTGGGCTGTTTCTGACCCAGTTTTTGGCCCAGAAAACACATATTAGAAGTTATAAAGTGGGAGAATCCATTCATTCATAGATACAACATTGATAATTCACAATTTTAGGTTATAGATGTAGTTTTCTAGAGAGAGTGGCTCTCTCCTCTTTCTTAGGTTTTAGGATTTAGGATTTCACTTAGCTTTAGGATTGTTTCTTCTCCAATTCCAGGTTCAATGTTTCTTTAATTTGTTTCTCTTTTACTTTTGTTTACTCTATTACTTTAGTTGCTCTATTTCACTTGGTAATTACTTATGTTGCCAAATTGGCTTATGGATTCCTATGTTTAATTTGATTTTCTATTTAATACAATTCGAGGTATTTCATATTTATGATTGCTTTCTTCTATTTATGATATAAATAATTTAGATTTTTCCAACTTTTCTTTGGTTAAGTAATTGGTGACACTTGAGTTATCAAACTCAGCTGTTGATTGAAAATCGAGATTTCCTGATTAATTTGGATCCCTCTAAAGCTATTCTTTCCATAGGAGTTGACTAGGACTTGAGGAATCAAATTGATTAGTCCACTTGACTTTCCTTTATTTAGTAAGGGTTAACTAAGTGGGAGCAATAAACAATTCTCATCACACCTGATAAGGATAACTAGGATGGGATTTTCAGTTCTTATATCTTGAACTGGTGTTCATGATAATTAACCTACTTCCTTGCCAATTTATTTTCCTGTTCCCTATTTCAAAAACCAAAAAATATACCTTTTTCCATAACCAATAATAAATCATACTTCCCTGCAATTCTTTGAGAGACGACCCGAGGTTTAAATACTTCGGTTATAAATTTTATTGGGTTTTGTTACTTGTGACAACCAAACTTTTGTACGAAAGGATTCCTTGCTGGTTAAGAAACTATACTTGCAACGAGAATTTATCTGTAAAATTCTTTACTAGCAGGAATCCTCTCATCAAAATGGCGCCGTGGCCGGGGAATTACAAACGTGTGCCTTATTATTGGTTACTGTAAATATTTGGTTTTTTTTTGTTTCTTTGTTAGTATTTTTAGTTTTAGGAGTTTATTTTCTTTAATTTTTATTAGTTTTTATTTTCACTTGCTACTATGAATTCTCACCCCTCTGGCTTTAAGTTTGGTTCCAATGTTGTTGTAGGGAATGGAAACTATAATGAAAATAGGCATCAAGGTTGGAAGAATCAAAGATGGGAGGAGCCACAAGGAATTGATCAACCCTTTTGGCAAAAACCCCTCCAATGCGCTATAACCAACAACCATTCTATAATGCATACCCAGACAATAGTTACGGTGGGCCCCTTCGTGACAAACCACCTCCACCTAATTACTATGGTCAAGAACCATTCCGAGGTGCATACCAAGATGATAGATATGGTGGACCCCCTTGTAGTTACCAACAAGCCCCATCATATGCCAATGAACCACCTCCTCAACATAGCTTTGAACCACCATACTCACAAGCCACCTACAACCATTTACCTCCATATGACCCTAAACCTCATCCACCCCAATTCCAATCCAATTACCCCCAAGAACCACTACTTCTATATGCACCATGTACATATCCATCGACCCAAGAATCACAGGCTCGCCTCAAGAAAATAGTAGATCAATTTCATGCAACCCTTTATCAACTGGAACAAGCAATAAATCAATTAGCTTTTCGACGTTTGGACACTCAAGGAACCCCCATGGCTTCATGTGGAGAATATAATGAAGAACGTAGCATGAAGGAGACACTAGAAACTCCGGTGGACAGTGAGTAGCATGACTTTGTATTGGAACAATTGGAGGAAGCCATAATTGTTAAAGAGGAAGAAGTGGTCGAAGACTTAGGAGATGCAGAACGTCCATGGGAAAGCCCAGTCATAGTACCCCCTTCTAAGGAGTTTGAATTTGTTGTTGAGGAGGGTGTACAACGTCCAAGGCATATCATGGTTGAAGACTTTGAAGGGGATGATCAAGAGATGGATTCAATCATTGATGAATTCTTATCTACATTTGAACCCTCTCCCATTGGACTTGACATGGAGATTAAAGAAGAAGAAGCACAACCTCCCATGTCCTTGGTGAACAATGAAGAAGAGATCGAATTGGAAGAAAGCTACCAAGAGGAAGAGGTTGAAATTGAAGAAGCTTGCAAGGAGGTGGAAGTTGTCAAGGAAGAGCTCAAGGGAATGGAGCTGGAAATCACCTTACCAAAGTTGTTGGAGACCTCTCCCCCAAAGCCATCACCGTCCATTCCTTCATTCAAGTTAGTAAATCTTTCATCTCTAAGCTTAATTAGCCCACTTGAATATGCTTTGCTTGAGACGGATGGGCAACTTAGAGCTCTTTGTGGCTATAAGAGTAAGAGGGAGATGGTTAGTGGTAAGAGTTGTCATGCAAGGTTCAATATGGTTGCATGCTCCAAATTAAAGTATAAGGGTTGGTATAATTCTCAATTAAATGGGTCTAGAAAATTGTTTGGATGTCTCCATGAGAATTCCGACTGTTCACCATCCAAGTGGAAAAATGATGATCAACAAGAAGACGGGTGCAAAAGCAAGGTATGGGACCCCAGAATTCATTCTGGCAAACAACACTCTTGGGGACTTGTCACTTGCTTTAACTTGCTTGAAGGATTTATGCAACTATTATGGGATCCCGGAGGAAATTGGAATTGCAAACATTGGTGGGGATTCCTGGACGAGTTCAAGCACAAGCCACCATAACAGGGAGCTCATCAAATGTCCAACTTAAGGACTTTAACTAAAAGTGTTAGGTGGGAGACAACCCACCATGGTATGATCGTTCTTTTTCAGTGTTAGTTTTATTTTATTTTGTTTTATTCTTAGTTTTATTTTATTTTTCTTAGTGTTCATTCATAATTTCTGCATAGTCATCTGCATTCTGCGTTCTACATTCTGCATTCTGCGTTAAAAAAATGCACGTGACGCGCAAGCATCGCTGATGCGTCCGCGTCATATGTGCGTTCAAAACCAAGAAGAAAAGAAGTAGAGAGTCACGCGGGAGCGTGGCTGGAGGGGTGCCTTAGGCACAAACATGCCCACGCGAACGCATCCCTGACGCGTCTGTGTCACTTGAAAACTCAGCCTCTCACACGTGTGGTTCACCCACGCCCACGCGTGACCCTGCAAAATCGATGTAAAGGAGTGTATGGCGGAAAGTTATGATGGAGTGAGGCTGGAATTGTGCTGGAAGCACGAGCCCTATCACGCGTTCGCGTCCCCCACGTGTCCATGTCATTTTTCCAAATAAGGCCATTCACGCTTAGCGTGCCTCACGCGCACGCGTCACCCTAAATTTTGGCAATATGCATATAAAACAGAGAGTTGTGCTTGCGCGAGGCTGCACTCGCGCCAATAGCACAAATCAGGTCACACATACGCGTCACCCACGCGTACGCGTCACTTGAAAATAGCGCCAACCACGCGAACGCATCCCCCACGCGTCCGCGTCGTTTGCGCCGCACTGTTTATCCAGATCAGAGCCAGAATTCCTATCTTTTCTTCCCTAATCCTAATTTTTTCTTCTCCCTTCTTATTTCTATCTTCTCTCTTTCTTTCTTCCTCCTTTCTTACTTTCTTTTTCTTCGTTTATTTACCTTCTCATCGTTATTCTCTTTCATTCTATTTTTCCTATTGCATTTGCATACTTTCATTCACTGCATTTTAATTTTGTGCATATTTTTTATTTTTTTTTCTAAAGTTATTCTTTTTACATTGGTGTCACATGTTCTTATTTAACTGTTGTGTCTTTTCTGGTATTATTTTGGTACTTAGAGACTTGTTTTACATTGATTGGGTGATTTTATTTATTTGTCAAATGCCAATTTTTATGATACATGTGCTCCTTTTGCATTGACATGAATTTATACTGCCTTTTCCCCATTACTGCAACTTTTACACTATTGATATGCCATTTGCTTCCACTATTTTCTCATTTGCATGTTGTAGCTACCATGTAATTGAGACCCTTATTATTTGGCATTAACACCCATATTTTATTTGTTTTCTATCTTTGATTCTGGGTTACTTTTCTTCTTTTCCTCTTCTTTAAGGATGGCCACCGAAAAAGGAAAGGAAAAGAACTTCTTAATGGGGAGACAAACAAGTCCATCTGCACAATCTTTGGAGAAAAGTGTCAGCTGTAGCCGTCCGTCCACTTGCACATCTTAGCATGCACCGAGGACGGTGTAATCTTTAAGTGTGGGGAGGTCGATAGTGATCGCCATGGGTTAGTTATTTTCTTCTCAATACCAATATATTACTTTATTTGTTAGTTCATTGTTGCATTTGCATGTTTAATTGCATGTTTGTTTGATTTTATGCATTTAGTTACTACTTGGTTAAAGTAATAAATTTCTTTTCAAGACTTTATTTTATAATATTCACTAATTTAAATTGAAAAAAAAAATTGTTAAAACTTGTTTGAAGATTGTAAATTGGAACATGAATTATAGCCAAAGAACACACAACCTGTGAGATTTGAGCTTAATTACATGGTTACATTATTTAACCATAATATTTTATTCTTGTGTGTTTCCTTCTCTATAATTGCAGACTTTACTTTGTTCCATTCTATATGTTCACTATTTAGTGTATTTACATGCTTGCATATGATTGAGGCCATTACTTGTTTTTGCTCACTTATCCCAAATAGCCTACCCTTTTATGTCACCCTTGTTAGCCACCTTGAGCCTTTTTTATTCCCATTTATTCTATATTTTACCACATCACTAGCCTTAAGCAGAAAAATAAATTAAATACCCCAATTAAATATTTAGCTAGCTTAAGATAGTGTGTTAACTAAGTGTGGGAAAACTGTATATCCATGTGCATTGATATGTTATGGTTTGTTTTTATATATATATAAAAAAAAAGAAGAAGAAAAAAGAGAAAAAGAAGAAAAAAATAAAAATATATATTTCCAGCATAAATGAATAAATAAGTAATTAAATAAGGGGACAAAATTACCCCAATGTTAAGTTAATGAAAAATCAATGCATATGTGATAAAATTAAAGAAAAGTTGATACATGAGTATGATATACAAAAATGGGAATTTTGGGTAGCTAGGCATGATTTTAGAAGTACATAGAGTGTATGTGTATAGGTGAAGAGCTTAGGTTAATTAAAGATTCATATTATAGCTCACTTGGCCATACATATATCCTCACCCTTACCTTAGCCCCATTACAACCCTAAAAAGACCTCATGATGTTTACATTGGTACATTAAATTTTTGTTGATTGGTTAGATGAAGAACAAAGTTTAGAAAGCATGACTAGAGAAGAGTAGACTGAATTAACCCTAGACACTTGAGAGATTAGAGTGCATATACACTACCAGTGAGGATTCAATGCTTGATTCTATGTTCCCTGCTTTCATGAGCTGTCTTCTTATAAGTTTACTTGTCTTTTATTGTATGATTTGAATTAGTGGAATCTGATTTATGTTTGTCTTGAAAAATTTGTTTACTTTTAACCAAGTAGGAAAAAGCATTCTGCATGTAGTTGCATTCATATAGATAGGTTGCATTTCATACATTCTACCATTCATCTTCACTCCTTTATAGCTTCTCTTGAGCTTAGCATGAGGACATGCTAATGTGTAAGTGTGGGGAGTTTGATAAACCACTATTTTATGGTTTATCTTGTGCTAATTTGAGTGGTTTTTATCAACTCTTTACACACTTATTCATATCAATTGCAAGGTTTTATATTTTCCTTTCTAATTTTGTTCTATAATTAGAAACTTGCTTCCCAAGCCTTTAAATTACCAAATATTAATTCTCCCTTTATACCATTTGATGCCTTGATATGTGTGTTAAGTGATTTCAGGATTTATAAGACAGGAATGGCTTAGAGGATGGAAAGGAAGAATGCAAAAATGGAAGGAATACAAGAAGTTGAAGAAATTGCTAAGCTGTCCAGCCTGACCTTTCCGCACTCAAACGGTCATAACATGAGCTACAGAGGTCCAAATGAAGCGGTTCCAGTTGCGTTAGAAAGCTAATATCAAGGGATTCAAAATGATATATAATATGCCATATATTTGCTGAAGAAAAGTGACGCGCATGTGTAATTTCACGCACACGCGTGGATCTGCGTAAATTAGCGACCTGTACATGGCAGAATTTGCCCCCAGTGATTTCTGGGCTGTTTCTGACCCAGTTTTCATTCTAAAAAACACATATTAGAGGCTATAAAGTGGGAGAATCTATTCATTCATAGATACAACACTGATAATTCACAATTTTAGGTTTTAGATGTAGTTTTCTAGAGAGAGAGGCTCTCTCCTCTCTCTTAGGTTTTAGGATTTAGTTCTTAGGATTTCTCTTAGCTTTAGGATTATTTCTTCTCCAATTCCAGGTTCAATGTTCCTTTAATTTATGTTTCTCTTTTACTTTTATTTACTCTATTACTTTAGTTGCTCTATTTCACTTGGTAATTACTTATGTTGCCAAATTGGCTTATGGATTCCTATGTTTAATTTGATTTTCTATTTAATATAATTCGAGGTATTTCAGATTTATGATTTCTTTCTTCTATTTATGATATAAATAATTTAGATTTTTCCCCCTTTCCTTTGGTTAAGTAATTGGTGACACTTGAGTTATCAAACTCAGCTGTTGATTGAAAATTGGGATTTGCTGATTGATTTGGACCCCTCTAAAGCTAGTCTTTCCATAGGAGTTGACTAGGACTTGAGGAATCAAATTGATTAGTCCACTTAACTTTCCTTTATTTAGTAAGGGTTAACTAAGTGGGAGCAATAAACAATTCTCATCCCACCTGATAAGGATAACTAGGATGGAATTTTCAGTTCTTATATCTTGCACTGGTGTTCATGATAATTAAGCTACTTCCTTGCCAATTTATTTTCCCATTCCCTATTTCAAAAACCCAAAAATATACATTTTTCCATAACCAATAATAAATCATACTTCCCTGCATTTCTTTGAGAGACGACCCGAGGTTTAAATACTTCGGTTATAAATTTTATTGGGTTTTGTTACTTGTGACAACCAAACTTTTGTACGAAAGGATTCCTTGCTGGTTCAGAAACTATACTTGCAACAAGAATTTATATGTAAAATTCTTTACTAGCAGGAATCCTCTTGTCAATCTCTCCCAAGCCTCATAGAGAGATTCTACATCCATCTGTGTGAAGGTTTGCACCTCTGTCTTCAATCTGATAATCCTTTGAGGTGGGTAGAACTTGGCTAGGAATTTGCTCAGTAGATCCTCCGAGCTAGTGATGCTTTCTTGTGGAAAGGCTTCCAGCCATTGAGCAGCCTTGTCCCTTAATGAAAATGGGAACAGCAAGAGTTTATATATGTCTGGATGTACACCATTAGATTTCACTGTGTCACAGATCCTCAGGAAGATAGATAAATGTTGATTTGGATCTTCTAGTGGGCTTCCTCCATAGGAGCAGTTGTTTTGTACCAAAGTGATGAGCTGGAGCTTCAATTCAAAGTTGTTTGCATTGACATTTAGGGTAAGGATGCTACTCCCACAATAACTTGGATTAGCAAATGTATAAGAAGCCAAGACTCTCCTCTGGGGGTTGACCATTGTTGTTGGCTACTCCCACTAGTGGATTTGTTGGATTTTCCTCAATTTCTTGGTATTCTTCTTCAGAAGCTTCTTCACCAATGACCCCCTTTCCTCTGGCTTCCCTTCTCAGTCTTCGAAGAGTCCTCTCATCATGATCACCAGAGGTGGAGACCTCTCTCCTTGCTTCTGTCATACAACTAAAACAACAAGAAACACATAGAAAACCAGAAAACAAGAGCAGTTCACTCTATTGCTAGAGTGAGGTTATGGTTAGCTTAAACAAAAATTCAAATAGTTAGTGTGCTCGTTAGAAACAAAGAAAAAGAAAAGAAAAAGTGGTTAATCTAGATTATCACCCTACTTAATCAATGTCGATCAATATCAATCCCCAGCAACGACACCAAAAACTTGATGGGTGGAAATTAGATTCCACACAAAACTCACCGGCAAGTGTACCGGGTCGCAACAAGTAGTAAAACTCACTTAGAGTGAGGTCGATCCCACAGGGATTGATGGATCAAGCAACTTTAGTGGGTGATTAGTTTAGTGAAGCTAACAATGGTGAATTAAGTGAAATGTAACCAACAGAAAGGAAATTGCTAGGAATTTAAAAATGCAAAAAGTAAATTACAGTGAAAGTAAAGAGCAGAATGTAAATTTGATGAAGCTTAAATGACAAGGAAAGTAAAATTGCAGCAGATCTCACTTGTAGGAATTAAATTGACAGAAGCTTAAAGAACAAGAAATGTAAATTGCATCAAGTGTAAATCAGCAGAATGTAGATTGGACAAAAGTTTAGAGAACAAGAAAAGTAAATTGTAGCAAAATGTAAAGGGGGCTGGGTGCTGGAAAGTTAAATGAAAGAAGTAGATCAAAGCTTAGAGCAATTGCAGAGGAATTAAATTGTGCAGGAAATGTAAATCAAGCTCAGTGTGAATGGAAAAGTGAAATTGCAGAAGAACAGAATTGCAGATTTGCAGGAAAAGTAAATTTGGATCTCAACAATTTCAATTGTAAAGTTGCAGAAGGAAATTTGCACATGGAAAGAAAAAGAAATTCAAATTTTATAAACCAAGCTGAATTCAATTATAACAGAAATGTAAAATTTTAGAAAAAGGAAAAGAGAACTAAGCTATCTACCAGAGCTTTCTATAGGCTTTACAAAATGAAAATGAAATTAAAATTGAAAACAAATTACAAATGAAATTCCTAATCTAGCTTATCTGTGTGCCTTTGAGTCATGTTTAATGGGCTTTGCTTGCTTTGGATTTGAATGAGAGTGGATCCAGATGCATTTGGTGACTTGGGTCTGTGAAGAATTGGATCCAAGATGGCTTGGTTCAAATGGCATGGGTCAGAGTAGCTTAGTTCAAGTGGCATGGATCAGGGTGCATTTGATTAGCTCCCAGGGTAGCACTCCGTTTGGTTTTGTGAGCGTAGCAATCATTTTCCTTTTGTCAAGCATGCTCCTAGCGCTCAATAAGTGAGCACTGCGCTCAAATAATGAGGGCTACTCCTTGTGTTGAATGCGTGCTCAGCTCCCTTGGTGCACCCCTCTTCGAGAATTGGTGTGAGCAATTGCTTGGTTGGTTTTTAGACCTTAAAGATGTCTATCACTTGTACTTCAATTTCATGCCAAATATAGATTGTTATATATCGTTGGAAAGCTCTGAATGTTAGCTTTCCAACGCAACTAGAAGCGCATCAATTGGACATCTGGAGCTCAAATTATGACCCTTTGAAAGAGGCATGGTCATGCTGTCACAAGGCTTAAAGAAAAGCCCGAAAATGCTCACACTTGTGAGCATAGCGCTCACTTCTTTGAGCGCTCCTTGCTTTGGCCTTGCTTTCTTTTCTTCTAAGGCACAAGAATGCTCGCATTTGTGAGCATAGCGCTCACTTCTTTGAGCGCTCCTTGCTTTGGCCTTGCTTTCTTTTCTTCTAAGGCACAAGAATGCTCACATTTGTGAGCATAGTGCTCACTTCTTTGAGCTTTTCTTGCTTGGTCCTTGCTTTCCTTGCTTCTAAGGCACGAGAATGCTCACACTTGTGAGCATAGCACTCACTTCTATGAGCGTTCTTTGCTTTTGATGTGTGCCTTCCTTGGTTGAGCGCCACACTTTATTTTTATGGGCCATGCTTTTTTAAAGCGTGGCCTAAGGTCTAAGGCGTGGCCTAAGGTCTAAGGCGTGCCCAAACTTCAAAAGCGTGCCCAAAATTCCTCTTTTCTTCTTTTTAGCTTATTTTGTGTTTTTTTTGCTTCCTTTTCTTCATATTTCCTACAAAATTTATAAAATCAAAAGATCAAAAAAATATACCATTTAAGCACAAAAGAATGCAATATTTAAGCACTAATCATCAATTTCTTGTATGAAAAAGCATAGAAAAACATGACATGATGACATGTCATCAGTATCCAGGGTTTAAGGCAGCCACAACATTACACAAGTGATTCAGCTGCGCTTGTGTGTTGATATCATATTGCCTCCTTGAAATAGTTCTGGCATCATAAAGATTCCTGAACTCAGCGAGGTTCCTCTGCTGCCATTTATTCTGCTCTACTATCTTGTTGAGTACGCTTTGCATCTCTCCCTAGTCGAATTGTTCTTGCTGCTCCTTCCTCATGTGCTCCAAGCTCCCTTGGAGTTGATGTATGTTCTCATTCACTTGGTTCCATTGTTGTTGTTGATTATCCTTGAGTTGGTTGACATCCTCTCTCAAATGGTGTATGTCTCCCTTTATTTGGTGTATGTCTCCTAGCAGTTGCTCCCAGTTGAATCCTTCAGGAAATTGTTGATATTGTTGGTATGGTGGTAGTTGAAGTGCTAAGTGGTATGGTTGCTCTTCTTCTTGTTGTGGCTGCCCTTGTGGCACATGAGCATGTCCTCTATGCTCCCTTCTCCTCTCAAGTGGGTTGACAGCCACCACTTTGGCCATCTTCTTGGCAGTTATGGGCTTGTCTTGTTCTACCAGCACCTCATCAATGATCTTCTCAACCCCTGCTTTATCACACAGCCTCTGGATGATGCTGGGGAATGCTAGCCTTGTGCTATCCTTGGTATTTTTCAGCACCCTGTTGATGTTGTTGGCTATCATCTCCTTTATATTCACATTCTCACCTTTCATGATGCTATATATGAGCACAGCCCTTTCCACTCTCACCTCAGAAGTGTTTGAAGTAGGGTTGAGAGATCTCCTTACAAAATCCAGCCACCCTCTAGCTTGGGGGCTCAAATCCCTTCTTCTCAGCTGGTTGGGTCTCCCATCTTTGTCATTGATCCATTGCACATTCAACACACATATCTCATTGAGGATTTCATCAAATCCTGGGTCTTCTTGCTTCATCCTTTCTTCATAGCTCCGAGTGGAGCTTGTTTATCTTAACATGAGCATCCTATCTATGTTAGAGGGGCTGTAGTCGATGGCCTTCCCTCTCACATAGCTAAGATAGCCATAGGGTTGCCCTAGCTGAGGCACAGCATTGGCATAGAACTCTCTAACCAAGCTTTCCACCACTTTTCTTGGTGGGTTGCACAAGAGTACCCACCATCTGTTGTTGATTTCCCTGTTGATCTCAGGGTGTTCATTCCTTCCTAATTGGAACCCAACTTCTGGAATAATTTGCGTCTCGCTCACCGAACCATAAAATTGGTTTTGGTTGAATGAAGAGAGGAACTTGTGTTCATTGTGGCTTGAGGACCCTGAGGTTGGTTCCTTGGTCTTTCTTTTCTTTGTTGATGAAGTTCTTGGTGGTGCCATTGGAATGAAGATAGGTGTTTGAAGGGTTAAAGCAGATTGAAGAAAGTTGCAAGAGAGCAAGCAAAACATAGTTTTGCTCCAACACCAATCTTAGGACTTCATTGTCCCTAATCAAGTAGAAGAAGAAAGGTAAGGAAAAGAGGAAGGAGATGAGAGGGAAGAAGGAATTGTGAGGGTTCTTTTGGTGTGCGAGATTGGGGTTTGAAGTGTGAGGAAAAGTGGGAGAAGTGAGGGGTTTTTATAGGGGTGTAAAGTGTGGTCTGAATGGTGGGAAGTGAAAGCAATTGAATGTTTTCCCACTTGGGGAGTGGCGCCTAGCGTGGGAAGAGGCGCCAATCCTTATCCCACTATTCTTCCTACTTGTGTTGAGTTCCAAAGTGCAAGTACACTTTGACTTTGCTTTATGAGCTATCAATCATGTGGGCCCCAATCTCTCTCCTGAAAATAAAACCGAAACCTCATCAGTAATGACAAAAGAATCCTCCATATTCCTTTTTAATATGAGTGAATGAAATTGCAACTGATGAGTGTCCCTTGAGACACCAAACTTAATTCCCTTGCATCTAATAAATTGTGTTCATCATTGGGTTTTTAATGTGTTCATAAGGGTGAAATAACTTTAATAATTTCACATTCTTTTGCTTCTAACCCCCTTCCGAACACATTTAAAACCACTTTTCATACACTTACCAATTTATTGAATGCTTTCAACTTGGATGGTATTGGGCTTGCTAGGTGGGATTTCATATGATGGTGGCCACACCAAACTTAATCTCTGGGCTTACTTTCAAATTTAATTTGTTCAAAGGTTAATAAGCCTAGACTAAGTGGATTGGTGGCTGGTGCACGGAATTATGATTCACACTTTTCACAAGTCCGGTGCAGCTAACCAGCAAGTGCACTGGGTCGTCCAAGTAATATCTTACGTGAGTAAGGGTCGATCCCACGGAGATCGTCGGCTTGAAGCAAGCTATGGTCATCCTTGTAAATCTCAGTCAGGCGAATTCAAATGGTTTTGAGATCTTGATAATTAAAATATAATTAAAACAGAAAATAAGATAGAAATACTTATGTAATTCATTGGTAGGATTTTCAGATAAGCGTATGAAGATGCTTTGTTCCTTCTGAACTTTTGCTTTCCTATTGCCTTCATCCAATCATTCATACTCCTTTCCATGGCAAGTTGTATGTTGGGGGATCACCATTGTCAATGGCTACCGTCCGTCCTCTCAGTGAAAATGGTCCAGCTACGGGTTACGTAGGGCTAATCATCTGTCGGTTCTCACTCATGTTGGAATAGGATCCATTGATCCTTTTGCGTCTGTCACTATGCCCAACACTTGCGAGTTTGAAGCTCGTCACAGTCATCCCATCCCAGATCCTACTTGAAATACCACAGACAAGGTATAGACTTTCCGGATCTCAAGAATGCTGCCAATTGATTCTAGCTTATACCACGAAGACTTTGATCTCACGGAATGGAAGGCTCTGTTGTCAGGAGAGGCAACCATGCATCATGAACCAGGAGGCTAAGAGATATACATTCTAGCTATTGCAGATGGAACGAAAGTGGTTTTCAGGCACGCGTTCATAGGTGAGAATGGTGATGAGTGTCACGGATCATCACATTCATAAGGTTGAAGTGCGAATGAATATCTTGGACTAAGAAGTAGGCGTGAATTGAATGGAAAACAGTAGTAATTGCATTAATTTATGAGGAACAGCAGAGCTCCACACCTTAATCTATGGGGTGTAGAAACTCCACCGTTGAAAATACATAAGAATAAGGTCCAGGCATGGCCAAATGGCCAGCCCCTAAAATGTGATCACGAGATCAAAAGTGATACAAAGATAGTCTCAAAAATGATCTAAAGATATAAATACAATAGCAAGAGGTCCTATTTATAATGAACTAGTGACCTAGGGTTTACAAAAATAAGTAAATGATGCAGAAATCCACTTTCGGGCCCACTTGGTGTGTGCTTGGGCTAAGCATTGAAGCTTTCACATGTAGAGACTTTTCTTGGAGTTAAACGCCAGCTCTGGTGCCAGTTTGGGCATTTAACTCCAGCTTTTATGCCAGTTCTGGCATTTAACGCCAGAATAGGGTAGAAAGTTGGTGTTTAAACGCAGTTTGCGTTATCAAAACTCGAGCAAAGTATGGACTATTATATATTGATAGAAAGCCCAAGATGTCTACTTTCCAACACAATTTAGAGCGCGCCAATTGAGCTTCTGTAGCTCGAGAAAATCCATTTCGAGTGTAGTAGGGTTAGAATCCAACAGCATCTGCAGTCCTTTTTCAGCCTCTGAATCAGATTTTTGCTCAGGTCCCTCAATTTCAGCCAGAAAATACCTGGAATCATAGAAAAATACACAAACTCATAGTAAAGTCCAGAAATGTGATTTTTATTTAAAAACTAATAATTATATACTAAAACCTAACTAAATCATACTAAAAACTACCTAAAAATAGTGCCAAAAAGCGTATAAATTATCTGCTCATCACAACACCAAACTTAAATTGTTGCTTGTCCCCAAGCTACTAAAAACAAAGTAGGATAAAAAGAAGAGAATATACAATAAATTCCGAAAACATCCATAAAGATCAGTCTTAATTAGATGAGCGGGGCTATTAGCTTTTTGCTTCTGAACATTTTTGGCATCTCACTTTATCCTTTGAAGTTCAGAATGATTGACATTTATAGGAACTCAGAATTTAGATAGTGTTATTGATTCTCCTAGTTCAGTATGTTGATTCTTGAACACAGTTACTTTATGAGTCTTGGCCGTGACCCTAAGCATTTTGTTTTCCAGTATTACCACCGGATACATAAATGCCACAGACACATAACTGGGTGAACCTTTTGATGACAAGTCATCTTAGCCTATTTTAACTAGCCTTTTTCTTTTGTTTTTAATTGAATTATGCACTTTCTTGAGCCATAAGCAAGCCAATTGGGTAGATTTTCATGTTTCCTTTGATTTAATCAACCATGTATGAATTCATGCTATTTCATGAGGTTTTATGCTAAAATTGTCACATATTATGAAAGAATGAATATCTCATGATTTTGAGCATAGCTTTGATGTGTTTGGTTGATTAATGATAGGTGAAGAAAACTTGGAGAAAGGTTGAAGCAAAGAGGAATGGCCCATGCCCCCATGCCCTCTTCAAATGATCATAACTTGAGTTGTAGATGTCCAATTGAAGTGATTCCAAGTGGGTTAGAAAGCTGACATTCAGAGCTTTCCAACCATATATAATAGTCTATATTGGGCATAAAACTGGCAACATGACAAGAGAACAAAGTTGGCGCCATAAATGTGCATAAGGGAGGCCAACGTTAGGGTCAAAGTTAGACCCCTAACGTTGGCACCAACGTCCATACCAGCAGATTGTGTTTGCTGATGTGAAACGTTGGAGCCAAAGTTAGACCCCTAACTTTGGCTCAAACTTTAGGTCCAACTTTGTTTTCCATCTTCATGGATGATTGCATCAATTTTACATGAAAGTGACACACCAAGATTCTAAGTTTGGTGTGCCACCTATTTTTCTATGCAAATCAATCCAGCAACATCACTTGTCTGCATAATCATATTGCCTTTTACAGTGTTATTTTTCTTCTTAGTTGGATAAATTTTGTTTTCCCTTTGTTTCATTTATTTACTTGTTTTTAATGCTTTCTTTCATTAACTGTTTTTGTTAATACATCACCAAGACATCCTTATTCATAACAGACTCTTCATTTGGTGATTGTATTTAACATATAACAGTTTCTTTTGTTTAGTTTCAGTTCAAATGGGTTAGAAAGCTGACATTCAGAGCTTTCCAACCATATATAATAGTCTATATTGGGCATAAAATTGGCAACATGACAAGAGAACAAAGTTGGCGCCATAAATGTGCATAAGGGAGGCCAACGTTAGGGTCAAAGTTAGACCCCTAACGTTGGCACCAACGTCCATACCAGCAGATTGTGTTTGCTGATGTGAAACGTTGGAGCCAAAGTTAGACCCCTAACTTTGGCTCAAACTTTAGGTCCAACTTTGGCTAACCTCAAATTCAATCAAATCCATCTTTTACTTCTCTGCTTGTTGCAATTCAACTTTTCCTTGTTTAATTTCTGCAAATCCAATTCCCAATTCCCTTTACATTTGATGCAATTTATATTTCTTGTCATTTAAGATTCTTGCAATTTACATTTCTTGCTCTTTAAGTTACTTGCCAATTTACATTCTGCAACTTTAAATTCATTGTCATTTACTTTCTGTTGGTTACAATTTCACACAATTCACATCAATGTTAGCTTGACTAAACTAATCACCCACTAAAGTTGCTTGATCCATCAATCCCTGTGGGATCGACCTCACTCCCGTGAGTTATTATTACTTGATGCGACCCGGTGCACTTGCCGGTTAGATTTGTGTGTTTTGGGAGAAATTTATTTTTCACCAAAATACTCATCACCTTTTCAGATTGTGACTTAGCTTTGCTAGAGTCCCCAATTAGAGGTGTCCAGAGCTCTTAAGCACACTCTTATGCTTTGGACCACGACTTTAACCGCTCAGTCTCAAGCTTTTCACTTGACACCTTCACGCCACAAGCACATGGTTAGGGGCAGCTTGGTTTCGCCGCTTAGACCAGGATTTTATTCCTTTAGGCCCTCCTATCCATTAATGCTCAAAGCCTTGGATCCTCTTTATTTTACCCTTGCCTTTTGGTTCAAAGGGCTATTGGCTTTTTCTTTTATTTTTTCGCCTTTTTTTTCGCAAGCTTTTGTTCTTCACTGCTTTTTCTTGCTTCAAGAATAAATTTTATGATTTTTCAGATTATCAATAACATTTCTCCTTTTTCATTATTCTTTCAAGAGCCAACAAATTTAACATTCATAAAATCACTATAAAAAATATGCACTGTTCAAGCATTCATTCAGAAAAACAAAAAGTATTGCCACAACATCAAAATAATTAAACTATTTTAAAATTCAAAATTCATGTACTTCTTTTTCTTTTTCAGAAAACAATTTTTATTTAAGAGAGGTGAAGTATTCATAGGACATTCATAACTTTAAAGCATAGGCACTAGACACTAATGATCATGTAATAAAGACACAAACATAGATAGAACATAAGGCAGAATTTTCGAAAAACAGAAAAATAAGAGCAAGGAAATTAAAGAACGGGTCCACCTTAGTGATGGCGGCTAGTTCTTCCTCTTGAAGATCCAATGGAACGTTTGAGCTCCTCTATGTCTCTTCCTTGCCTTTGTTGCTCTTCCCTCATGGCTATTGATCCTTTCTAATTTCATAGAGAATGATGGAGTGCCCTTGGTGCTCCATCTTTAGTTGCTCCAAATTAGAACTCAAATTTCCTAGGGAGGTGTTGATTTGCTCCCAATAGTTGTTTGGAGGAAAATGCATCCCTTGAGGTATCTCAAGGATTTCTTGATGAGGGACTTCCTCATGCTCTTATTGAGGTCCATAAGTGGGCTCTCTTATTTGCTCCATCCTTTTCTTAGTGATGTGCTTGTCTTCTTCAATGAAGATGTCTTCCTCTATGACAACTCCAGCTGAATTGCATAGGTGATAGATGAGATGAGGGAAGGCTAATCTTGCCAAAGTGGAGGTTTTGTCAGCCACTTTGTAGAGTTCTAAAGATATGACCTCATGAACTTCTACTTCCTCTCCAATCATGATGCTATGGATCATGATAGCCCAATCTATAGTCACTTCGGATCGGTTGCTAGTAGGAATGATGGAGCGTTGGATGAATTCCAACCATCCTCTAGCCACGGGTTTAAGGTCATACCTTCTCAATTGAACCGGCTTGCCTTTGGAGTCTCTTTTCCACTGAGCTCCTTCCACACATATGTCCATGAGGACTTGGTCTAACCTTTTATCAAAGTTAACCCTTCTAGTGTAGGGGCGTGCATCTCCTTGCATCATTAGCAAGTTGAATGCCAACCTTACATTTTTTGGACTAAAATCTAAGTATTTCCCCCGAACCATTGTGAGCCAATTCTTTGGGTTCGGGTTCACACTTTGATCATGGTTTTTAGTGACCCATGCATTAGCATAGAACTCTTGAACCATTAAGATTTTGACTTGTTGAATGGGGTTGGTGAGAATTTCCCAACCTCTTTTTCGAATTTCATGTCGGATCTCCGGATACTCATTCCTTTTGAGCATGAAAGGGACATTAGAGATCACCTTCTTTTTGGCCACAACTTCATAGAAGTAGTCTTGATGGACCTTTGAGATGAATCTCTCCATCTCCCATTACTCAGAGGTGGAAGCTTTTGCCTTCCCTTTCCTCTTTCTAGAGGTTTCTCCAGCCTTAGGTGCCATAAATGGTTATGGAAAAACAAAAAGCAACGCTTTTACCACACCAAACTTAGAAGGTTTACTCGTCCTCGAGCAAAAGAGGAAAGAAGGAAGTAGAAGAAGAAGAAAATAGAGGAGATGGAGAGGGGTTAGTGGTTCGGCCAAGGGGGGAAGAAGTGTGTAAGGTGTGTGAAAATGAAGGAGGGATGAGGGGTTTATATAGGAGTGGAGAGAGGGATAGGGTTCATGTATTAGGGGTTGGGTTTGGGAGGGAAAGGATTTGAATTTGAATTGTGAGGCGGAGGTAATTGGTGAAGAGGTGTTGGGGAAGAGAAATGGAGGTAATTGGTGAGCGGTATTTGGGGAAGGGTGTTATGGAAAGGTGTGAAGAGAGAGTTGAGGTAGGTGGGGATCCTGTGGGGTCCACAGATCCTGAGGTGTCAAGGTCTTCTCATCCTTGCACCATTTTGGCGTGTAAATGCCCCTTTGAGTGCCAATCCTGGCGTTAAACGCCAGGTTGTTGCCCATTTCTGGCGTTTAACGCCAGCTTTTCTCCCCTTTCTGGCGTTAAACGCCAATTTTTCTTCCCTTTCTGGCGTTAAACGCCAGTCTAGTGCCCTTTTCTGGCGTTAAACGCCAGTTTGGTGCCCTTTTCTAGCGTTAAACGCCCAGAATGGTGCCAGATTGGGCGTTTAACGCCCATTCTGCTACCCTTACTGTCGTTTAAACGCCAGTAAGATCATCCTCCAGGGTGTGCTATTTTTAATGCTGTTTTTCATTCTGTTTTTTATTTTTCAGTTATTTTTGTGACTTCACATGATCATCATCCTAAAGAAAACATAAAATGGCAATAAAAAATAGAAATTTAACATAGATAAGTAAAAATTGGGTTGCCTCCCAACAGGCGCTTCTTTAATGTCAATAGCTTGACAGTGGACTCTCATGGAGCCTCACAGATACTCAGAGCATGATGATGGCCTCCCAACACCAAACTTAGAGTTTGAATGTGGGGGCTCTGTTTGACTCTGCATTGACAGAAGCTTTTCATGCTTCCTCTCCATGGTTACAGAGGGAGATCCTTGAGCCTTAAACATAAGGTAGTCCTCATTCACTTGAAGGATCAACTCTCCTCTGTCAACATCAATCGCAGCTTTTGTTGTGGTTAGGAAGGGTCTGCCAAGGATGATGGATTCATCCATATTCTTCCCACTGTCCAGGATTATGAAGTTAGCAGAGATGTAAAGGCCTTCAACCTTCACCAAGACATCCTCTACAAGTCCATAAGCCTATTTCCTTGAATTGTCTGCCATCTCTAGTGAGATTCTTGTAGCTTGTACCTCAAGGATCCTTAGTTTCTCCATTACAGAGAAGGGCATGAGGTTTATACTTGACTCGAGGTCACACAGAGCCTTTTCAAAGGTCATGGTGCCTATGGTACATGGTATTGAGAACTTTCCAGGATCCTGTCTCTTCTGAGGTAATTTTAATTGAATCGGATCATTCAGTTCATTGATGAGCAATGGAGGTTCATCCTCCCAAGTCTCATTACCAAATAACTTAGTATTTAGCTTCATGATTGCTCCAAGGTGCTTAGCAACTTGCTCTTTAGCAATGTCTTCATCCTCTTCAGAGGAAGAATACTCATCAAAGCTCATGAATGGCAGAAAAAAGTTTAATGGAATCTCTATGGTCTCTGTATGAGCCTCAGATTCCTTTGGTTCCTCAAAGGAGAACTCCCTTTTGTCCGGAGGACCTCCCATGAGGTTTTTCTTACTGGGACTCACGTCCACCTCACTCTCTCTAGGTTTGGCCATGTTGGTCATGGTTATGGCCTTGCACTCTCTCTTGGGATTTTCTTCTGTATTGCTTGGGAGAGTGCTAGGAGGAGTTTTAGTAATTCTCTTACTCAGTTGACCCATTTGTGCCTCTAAATTTCTAATGGAGGATCTTGTTTCATTCATGAAACTTAGTGTGGTCTTAGATAGATCAGAGACTATGGTTGCTAAGCCAGAACGACTTTGCTCAGAGTTCTCTATTTGTTGCTGAGAAGATGATGGAAAAGGTTTGCTATTGCTAAACCTGTTTCTTCCACCATTATTGTTGTTGAAGCCTTGTTGAGGCTTCTGTTGGTTCTTCCATGAGAGATTTGGATGATTTCTCCATGAAGGATTATAGGTGTTTCCATAGGGTTCTCCCATGTAATTCACCTCTTCTGTTGCAGGGTTCTCAGGATCATAAGCTTCTTCTTCAGAAGATGCTTCTTTAGTACTGCATGTTGCAGCTTGCATTCTAGACAGACTCTGAGAAATCATATTGACTTGCTGAGTCAATATTTTTTTCTGAGCCAATATGGCATTCAGAGTATCAATCTCAAGAACTCCTTTCTTCTGAGTTGTCCCATTATTCACAGGATTCCTTTCAGAAGTGTACATGAACTGGTTATTTGCGACCATTTCAATGAGTTTCTGGGCTTCTTCAGGCGTCTTCTTTAGATGAAGAGATCCACCAACAGAGTTGTCCAATGACATCTTGGACAGTTCAGACAGACCATCATAGAATATGTATATGATGCTCCATTCTGAAAGCATGCCGGAAGGACACCTTCTGACCAATTACTTGTATCTTTCCCAAGCTTCATAGAGGGATTCGCCTTCCTTCTGTCTAAAGGTTTGGACTTCCACTCTAAGCTTACTAAATTTTTGAGGTGGAAAGAACTTTGCCAAGAAGGCATTGACCAGATTTTCCCAAGATTCAGGCTTTCTTTAGGTACTGAGTCCAACCATGTCCTAGCTCTGTCTCTAACAGCAAAAGGGAAGAGCATAAGTCTGTAGACCTCAGGGTCAACCCCATGGGTCTTAACAGTGTCACAGATTTGCAAGAATTCAGCTAAAAACTAATGAGGATCTTCTAATGGAAGTCCATGATACTTGCAATTCTGCTGCATTAGAGAAACTAATTGAGACTTAAGCTCAAAGTTGTTTGCTCCAATTGCAGGAATTGAGATGCTCCTTTCACAGAAGTCAGAAGAAGGTGCAATGAATTCACCAAGCATCTTCCTTGCATTGTTGCCATTGTTGTTATTTTTGGCTTCCATGTCTTCTTCTTTTTCAAAAATTTCTGTTAGGTCCACTCCAGAGAGTTGTGCTTTAGCCTCTCTTAGCTTCCTCTTCAAGGTCCTTTCAGGTTCAGGATCAGCTTCAATAAGAATACCTTTGTCTTTGTTCCTGCTCATATGAACGAGGAGAGAACAAGAAAGTATGGAATCCTCTATGTCACAGTATAGAGATTCCTTGAGGTGTCAGAGGAAAACAGGAATAGAGGGATGAGGTAGATAGATAAGAATTCGAACATATGAAGAAGGAGAGAGAGTTCGAATTGCTAATTGAGGAGGAGTGTTAGTCCTTAAATAGAATAAGGTGAGGAGGGGAAGAGAATTCGAATTTAAATTAAAATAAAAGGAAAATATTTTTGTTTTTATTTTAAAATGTAGTTAGAATTCAAAAATTAGAAAGGGAAATAAAATGAAATTTAAAAACTAAATAAATTACTTAATTAAAAATATTTTTTGAAAAAGTGGTTAGTGATTTTCAAAAATTAGAGAGAGAAAAGTAGTTAGGTGGGTTTGAAAAAGATATGATTGAAATAGAAAACTTTTAAAATCAAACAAAAAGTCAAGTAGTTAATTCAAAAAGATTTGAAAATCAATTTTGAAAAGATAAGAAGTTAGAAAAGATTTTGAAATTGATTTTGAAAAAGATATGATTGAAATTTATTTTGAAAATTAAAGTTGATTACTTGACTAACAAGAAGCTAAAAGATATGATTTCAAAATTTAAAAATTGAACCTTTCTTAATAGGCAAGTAACAACTTGAGATTTTTGAATTAATCATATTAAATATTAGCATTAATTTTTGAAAAATTATGAAGATTTGAAAAATATTTGAATTAAAAACTAACTTACCTCCTTTGTGTTGTCCTGGCGTTAAACGCCCAGAATGGTGTCCATTCTGGCGTTTAACGCCCAAAATACTACCCTTTTGGGCGTTTGAACGCCCAGCTTTTTCTCTGTAATTTCTCTGCTGTATGTTCTGAATCTTCAATTCTCTGTATTATTGACATGAAAAGACATGATTTTGAAAATTTTTGAAATTTTAATGATGAGAGAGAAAAACAACAGAATGAGACTAAACATGAAAAATCAAGATCAAAACAAATAATGCATGCAAGAACACTTTGAATGCCAAGATGAACACCAAGAACACTTTGAAGAACATGATGAACATCAAGAACACATTTTTGAAAATTTTTTTCAAGAAAACAAAGACATGCAAGACACCAAACTTAGAAGTTTGTATACTAGGGACAATAACAATTTAAAAATGCATATGAAAAACAACAAAAAGACACCAAACAGGAGAGTTTAAAGATCAGAACAAAGAAAATCATAAAGAACAACTTGAAGGTCAGCAAAGAACATAATGCATAAAGCTTCGAAAAATGCAAGAAAAACATGCAATTGACACCAAACTTAAATTTTGACACTAGACTCAAACATAAAATATTTTTGGTTTTTTTGGTTTTAGTAAATTTTTTTGTGATTTTTCAAAAATTAATTGGAAAAAGAAAATAAAGAAATTCAAAATTCTTAATGAGAATTCCAGGAATCATGCAATATTAGTCTAAAACTCTGGTCCAGGAATTAGACATGGTTACTAGCAAGCCAAGCTTTCAGTGAAAGCTTCGGTCCAAAACACTAGACATGGCCAATAGCTAGCCAAGCTTTAGCATATCATTACATTCAATAGCAAGATTGATAGAAATCAACAAACTCTTGTGATGATAAGTTGAAACCTTGGTCCAAAAGTTTAGACATGGCTTCACTGCCAGCCAGACTTCAACAAATCATCATAAAACTCTAGAATTCATTCTTAAAAGTTTTGAAGAGAAAAATAGATTTTTATATATTTTGTTTTTTTTTCAAAAATAAAAAATAGAAAACAAAAAGCTTAAACATAAAATAAAATTACCTAATCTAAGCAACAAAAAGTTGTCCAAACTCGAATAATCCCCGGCAACGGCACCAAAAACTTGGTGCACGGAATTATGATTCACACTTTTCACAACTCCGGTGCAGCTGACCAGCAAGTGCACTGGGTTGTCCAAGTAATACCTTACGTGAGTAAGGGTCGATCCCACGGAGATTATCAGCTTGAAGCAAGCTATGGTCATCCTTGTAAATCTCAGTCAGGCAAATTCAAATGGTTTTGAGATCTTGATAATTAAAATATAATTAAAACAGAAAATAAGATAGAAATACTTATGTAATTCATTGGTAGGAGCTTCAGATAAGGGTATGAAGATGCTTTGTTCCTTCTGAACCTTTGCTTTACTATTGCCTTCATCCAATCATTCATACTCCTTTCCATGGCAAGCTGTATGTTGGGGGATCACCGTTGTCAATGGCTACCGTCCGTCCTCTCAGTAAAAATGGTCCAGCTACGGGTTACGTAGGGCTAATCATCTGTCGATTCTCACTCATGTTGGAATAGGATCCATTGATCCTTTTGCGTCTGTCACTACGCCCAACACTTGCGAGTTTGAAGCTCGTCACAGTCATCCCATCCCAGATCCTACTCGAAATACCACAGACAAGGTATAGACTTTCCGGATCTCAAGAATGCTGCCAATTGATTCTAGCTTATACCGCGAAGACTTTGATCTCACGGAATGGAAGGCTCTGTTGTCAGGAGAGGCAACCATGCATCATGAACCAGGAGGCTAAGAGATATACATTCTAGCTATTGCAGATGGAACGAAAGTGGTTTTCAGGCACGCGTTCATAAACGAAAGTAACGAAAGTGGTTTTCAGGCACGCGTTCATAGGTGAGAATGGTGATGAGTGTCACGGATCATCACATTCATAAGGTTGAAGTGCGAATGAATATCTTGGACTAAGAAGTAGGCGTGAATTGAATGGAAAATAGTAGTAATTGCATTAATTTATGAGGAACAGCAGAGCTCCACACCTTAATCTATGGAGTGTAGAAACTCCACCGTTAAAAATACATAAGAATAAGGTCTAGGCATGGCCAAATGGCCAGCCCCTAAAACATGATCAAGAGATCAAAAGTGATACAAAGATAGTCTCAAAAATGATCTAAAGATATAAATAGAATAGCAAGAGGTCCTATTTATAATTTACTAGTGACCTAGGGTTTACAAAAATAAGTAAATGATGCAGAAATCCACTTCTGGGCCCACTTGGTGTGTGCTTGGGCTGAGCATTGAAGCTTTCACATGTAGAGACTTTTCTTGGAGTTAAACGCCAGCTCTGGTGCTAGTTTGGGTGTTTAACTCCAGCTTTTATGCCAGTTCTGGTGTTTAACGCCAGAATAGGGTAGAAAGTTGGCGTTTAAACGCCAGTTTGCATTATTAAAACTCGGGCAAAATATGGAAAGCCCAAGATGTCTACTTTCCAATACAATTGAAAGCGCTCCAATTGGGTTTCTGTAGCTCGAGAAAATCCATTTCGAGTGCAGCAGGGTCAGAATCCAACAGCATTCGCAGTCCTTTTTCAGCCACTAAATCAGATTTTTGCTCAGGTCCCTCAATTTCAGCCAGAAAATACCTGAAATCATAGAAAAATATAGAAACTCATAGTAAAGTCCAAAAATGTGATTGAAAGAGTGAAACTCTCGCGCGATCTAGAATTTTCACAATAAATTTGCGTTGTAAGTATAGCTTCTAGACCGACAAGAATTCCTTCCTTACAAAAGTTTTGTTTGTCACTTAAGCAAACCCAATAAAATTGATAACCGAGTATTTAAACCTCGGGTCGTCTTCTCAAAGAATTGCAGGGAGGTATGAATTATTATTAGCTATGGAAAAGGTAGAATTTTTGGGTTTCTGAAATAAGGAGCAAGTAATTTAAATGACAAGAAAAATAAATAAATAATTATAAAGTAAACTCTTGGCAAGGTATAAAAATTTGGAAGTCCTATCCAAGTTATCCTTATCGATGGTGATGAAAATTGAGTGTTGATCCCACATAGTTAACCTTTACTAAAGCAAAGGAAAGTCAAGTGGACTAATTAGTTTGATCCTCAAGTCCTAGCCAACTCCTAAGAAAGGACTAGAGTTATTGGAATTCAATTCAATTAGCAAAAATAAAAATTATCAATCACGATGAGTTTGATAACTTAAGAGTCTCCAATTAATCAATTAAAGCCAAGAATATAAAAAGCTAAATAAGAATCATAATTCTGAAATACCTCAGTTTATATTAAATAGAAAATTAATCTAACCATAAAGAGTTCATAAACTAAATTGAGAAAATAAGTAAAAGGAACATTGAACCTGGAACTCGTAAGAAATTGTAAGTTGAAATAATAAGAAATCCTAAATCCTTTAAGAGGAATCCTAATCCTAAATCCTAGGAGAGAGGAGAGAACCTCTCTCTAAAACCTACATCTAAATTATGAAAAGTAATAATGGAAGACTTGTTGATGAATGAATGGATTCTCCAACTTTATAGCCTCTAATCTGTGCTTTCTGGGCTGAAAACTAGGTCAGAAACAGCCTAGAAATCGCCCCCAGTGATTTCTGGTATGTACAGGTCGCAGAAAAGTGACACGGAAGCGTCGTCCACGCGTTCGCACGGATCGGGTTTTTGCCAGGTCATGCATCCGCGTGATCCACGCGTTCGCGTCGCCTGGCTTTGAGGTAGCTATGGCAAATTATATATCATTACGAAGCCCCGGACGTTAGCTTTCCAAGGCAACTAGAACCATCTCATTTGGACCTCTGTAGCTTAAGTTATGACTGTTTGAGTGCGAAGAAGTCAGGTGACAGCTTTGCAGTTCCTTCAACTTCTTGTATTCCTTCCACTTTCTCATGCTTCCTTTCCATCCTCTAAGCCATTCCTGCCCTGTAATCTCTTAAAACACTTAACACACATATCAAGGCTCGAATGGTATAAAGGGGAATTAATATTTGGTAATTTAAAGGCTTAGGAAACATGTTTTCAATCATAGCATAAGATTAGGAAGGAAAACGTAAACTCATGCAAATCATATGAATAAGTGTATGAAAGATTGATAAAATCCACTCAATTGAGCACAAGATAAACCATAAAATAGTGGTTTATCAACCTCCCCACACTTAAACATTAGCATGTCCTCATGCTAAGCTCAAGAGAAGCTATAAAGGAGTGAAGAGGAATGGTAAAATGTATGAAATGCAATCCTATCTATATGAATGCAACTAAATGTGAAATGCTTCTACCTACTTGGTTAAAAATAAATAAGTTCTCCAAGACAAACATAAATCAAATTTCACTAATTCAAACCATACAGTAAAAACAAGTAAACTTGTAAGAAGATAGCTCATGAAAGCAGGGAATATAGAATCAAGCATTGAACCCTTACTGGTAGTGTATATCACTCTAACTCTCAAAGTGTCTAGGGTCAATCACTCTACTCTTCCCTAGTCATGCTTTCTCAACCTTGTTCTTCATCTAACCAATCAACAAATATTTAGTATACCAATGCAAACATCATGAGGTCTTTTCAGGGTTGTAATGGGACTGAGGTAAAGGTAAGAATATATATATATAAGGCTAAGTGAGCTAACAAAGTGAATCCTTGATTAGTCTAAGATCTCACCTAACATATACATACTTTATATAATTTAAAATGCTTTACCTAGCTACCCAAATTTTTCCCACTTTTGTATTACATGCTCATGTATCAAACTTATTTTTGAATTTTGTCCCATGTGTATTGATTCTTTTTATTTTGCATTTAGGGTAATATTTTTTTTGTATCCGCTTATTTAATTACTTAATATTTTTTTTTCAATGCACATGGTAATTTAATTATTTTGATTTCACATGAGCATACTTCCCAAATTTTCAAATAACTTATTCAATTTAATTCCCCCTTTTTTTTTCTATCATCCCATGTTCCCATAAAATTCCCCATACTTAAATTATACACAATATCTATCTTAAGCTAACCAAGGATTCAACTTGGGATTTTTATTTTGTTTTTCTGCTTAAGGCTAGTAATGTGGTTATGGAATAGAGGGGGGTTAAAAAGCTCAAAGTGGCTAACAAGGGTGACATAAAAGGGTAGGCTTATTTGGGATAAGTGAGTGAAAACAAGTAATGGCCTCAATCATATGCAAGCATGTAAATACACTAAACAATGGACATATAGAGTGGAACAAAGTAAAGATTGCAATTATAGATAAGAAAACACACAAGAATAAAATATTTATGGTTATATAATGTAACCATGTAATTAAGCTCAAATCTCACGAGTTGTGTGTTCTTAGCTTTTTAAACTATGTTCCGAATACAACTTCAAACAAGTTTTAACAGAAAAAATTTTTCAATTTAAATTAGTGAAATACTATAAAAATTTCTTGAAAAAGAAAATATTACTTCAACCAAGTGGTAAAATATGCACAAAATCAAATAAACATGCAATCAAACATGCATATGCAACAATGAACTAATAAAGAAAAATAAGACATTGGTGTTGAGAAGAGAATAACTAACCCATGGAGATCGGTATCGACCTCCCCACACTTAAAGGTTGCACCGTCCTCGGTGCATGCTAAGATGTACAAGTGGACGGGCTGCTCCGACTGATGCCTTTCTCTATAGATTGTGTAGATTGACTTGCCTGTCTCCCCATATAGAAGTTCTTCCTTTTTCCTTCCTCGGTGGCCATCCTGAAAGAAGAGGAAAAGGGAGAAAAGTAACCCAGAAATAAAGATAAGAAAAATAAATAAAATATGGGTTAGTAATGCCAAATAATAAAGGTCTCAATTACATGGTACCTACAACATGCAGTGAGAAAATAGTAGAAGCATACGGCATATCAATACTACAAGAATTGCAACAATGGGGAAGAGGGTGTGGGTAATGCAAAATAGTGTGAGTGAATATCAATGCAAAAGGAATATCAGTATTAAAAATTAGCATTGACTTATGAATAATAAAACCCAATTAGAATAAAACAAGTCATGAAGCACCAGAATAATTCAAAAAGATGTGACAGTTGAATGAGAAAATTTTAACACCAATGAAAAAATAATAATTTTGGAAAAGAAAATAAAAATATACCCAAAATTAAAATGCAATGGATGAAAGTATACAAATAAATTAAATAAAATAGAATGGAAGTGAAGAGGAATGAGAAGTTAAAAAGATGAAGTAAGAAAGAAAGAAGAAAGAAGAAAAGATAGAAAAAAATTAGGATTAGAAAAGAAAAGATAAGATAATTGGCGTTGATCAGGATAAGTTGTGTGACGCGGGCGACGCGAGTGCGTGGGTTACGCGGTCGCGTGGTGTGCGATAAGGTCAGGTGACGCGGACGCGTGGGTCACGCGATCATGTGGCCTGATTTGTGCGATTGGCGCGAGTGCAGCCTCGCGTTCACGCAACTCTCTGTTCGAAACTCTTTTCGCCAGATTTTTGGGTGACGCGGTCGCGTGGTTGACGCGATCGCATGGATGGCCATATTTTGAAAATGACGCGGACGCGTGGCCACGCGGTCGCGTGATAGGGCTTTTGCTTCTAGCACCGTTCCAGCCCCATTTTGAAAGAGCGAAACTCTCGCGCGATCTAGAATTTTCACAATAAATTCGCGTTGTAAGTATAGCTTCTAGACCGACAAGAATTCCTTCCTTACAAAAGTTTTGTTTATCACTTAAGCAAACCCAATAAAATTGATAACCGAGTATTTAAACCTTGGGTCGTCTTTTCAAGGAATTGCAGGGAGGTATGACTTATTATTAGCTATGGAAAAGGTAGAATTTTTGGGTTTTTGAAATCAGGAGCAAGTAATTTAAATGACAAGAAAAATAAATAAATAATTATAAAGTAAACTCTTGGCAAGGTATGAAAATTTGGAAGTCCTATTCTAGTTATCCTTATCGATGGTGACGAAAATTGAGTGTTGATCCCACTTAGTTAACCTTTACTAAGGCAAAGAAAAGTCAAGTGGACTAATTAGTTTGATCCTCAAGTCCTAGCCAACTCCTAAGAAAGGACTAGAGTTATTGGAATTCAATTCAATTAGCAAAAATAACAATTATCAATCATGATGAGTTTGATAACTCAAGAGTCTCCAATTAATCAATTAAAGCCAAGAATATAAAAATCTAAATAAGAATCATAATTCTGAAATACCTCAGTTTATATTAAATAGAAAATCAATCTAAACATAAAGAGTTCATAAACTAAATTGAGAAAATAAGTAAAAGGAACATTGAACCTGGAACTCAAAAGAAATTGTAAGTTGAAATAATAAGAAATCCTAAATCCTTTAAGAGGAATCCTAATCCTAAATCCAAAGAGAGAGGAGAGAACCTCTCTCTCTAAAAACTACATCTAAATTATGAAAAGTGAATAATGGAAGACTTGTTGATGAATGAATGGATTCCCCCACTTTATAGCCTCTAATATGTGCTTTCTGGGCCGAAAACTCGGTCAGAAACAGCTCAGAAATCGCCCCCAGCAATTTCTGGTACGTACAGGTCGCGGGAAAGTGATGCGGAAGCGTCGTCCACACGTTCGCGCGGATTGGGTTTTTGCCAGGTCACGCATCCGCGTGATCCACGCGTCGCATCATCTGGCTTTGGAGTAGCTATGGAAAATTATATATCATTGCGAAGCCAGGACGTTAGCTTTCCAACGGAACTGGAACCATCTCATTTGGACATCTGTAGCTTAAGTTATCACCATTTGAGTGCGAAGAGGTTAGGTGACAGCTTTGTAGTTCCTTCAACTTCTTGTATTCCTTCCACTTTTGCATGCTTCCTTTCCATCCTCTAAGCCATTCCTGCCCTGTAATCTTTGAAAATAGTTAACACTCAATTGAGCACAAGATAAACCATAAAATAGTGGTATATCAGTAATTTTTTTTTAAAAACAAATAATTATATACTAAAAACTAACTAAATCATACTAAAAACTACCTAAAAACAGTGCCAAAAAGCGTATAAATTATCCGCTTGGTGCACGAAATTGTGATCTCCAGGCTCGAACAATCCCTGGTAATGGCTCCAAAGCTTGGTGCTTTGATCTTAATTCATAATTGTCACAACTTCGATACAACTAACCAGCAAGTGCACTGGGTCGTCCAAGTAATACCTTACGTGAGTAAGGGTCGAATCCCACGAAGATTGTTAGTATGAAGCAAGCTATGGTCACCTTGTAAATCTCAGTCAGGCAGATATAAATTGATAATGGTGTTTTCGAATAATAAATAATAGAATGGGGATAGAGATACTTATGTAAATCATTGGTAGGAATTTCAGATAAGCGAATGGAGATGCTTTTCGTTCCTCTGGACCTCTGCTTTCCTGCTATCTTCATCCAATGGCCAGCCCCCTAAAACGTGATCAAAGGATCATAAGGTAATCCAAAGATCCAAAGATGCCTAATACAATAGTAAAAGGTCCTATTTATAATAAACTAGCTACTAAGGTTTACATGAGTAAGTAATTGATGCATAAATCCACTTCCGGGGCCCACTTGATGTGTGCTTGGGCTTGGGCTTGAGTGTTACACGTGCAGAGGCCATTTGTGGAGTTGAACGCCAGTTTCTGTGCCAGTTTGGGCGTTCAACTCTGGTTTTGGATCCTTTTCTGGCGCTTGACGCCAGATTTGGGCAGAAGGCTGGCGTTGAACGCCAGTTTACGTCGTCTATTATTGGCCAAAGTATGGACTATTATATATTTCTGGAAAGCCCTGGATGTCTACTTTCCAACGCAATTGGAAGCGCGCCATTTAGAGTTCTGTAGCTCCAGAAAATCCACTTTGAGTGCAGGGAGGTCAGAATCCAACAGCATCAGCAGTCCTTCTTCAACCTCTGAATCTGATTTCTGCTCAAGTCCCTCAATTTCAGCCAGAAAATACCTGAAATCACAGAAAAACACACAAACTCATAGTAAAGTCCAGAAATGTGAATTTAACATAAAAACTAATGAAAACATCCCTAAAAGTGACTAGATCCTACTAAAAACATACTAAAAACAATGCCAAAAAGCGTATAAATTATCCGCTCATCACCGCTCATCAGTGGCCACACCAAACTTAGCTTTTTAGCTAGTTCTCAGCCCAATGACTCATCATCAATGAATGTATTCATCAAATTACACTTTTCATAAAAAAGAAAATAAGCTAAGATCTTCTAACTATCAAAAACTGAAATTTAAACTTCCTAATCTTCCACCTACGATCTACCTTTAGAAGGCAATGCAAAAAAATATTAAACTGAGACTTAAACTACCTAAACTAACAAAATTTAAGCTACTTCTAAGAAAGCAGTAAATTAAAAGGATATAAAGTGTTGGGGTGCCTCCAAACTAGTGCTTCTTTAGCGTCACTAGCTTGACGTTCTTCCTTCTTTATTTAAGATGGTAGCTCACTCTCTTTTCATCCAGTGAGTCTCCCAAGTAATGCTTGAGCCTATGGCCATTCACAGTGAATGTTCTTTGTGTTGTGTCCTCCATGAGCTCTACATGACCATAAGGTGATACTTTGAGGATGGTGAAGGGTCCAGACCATCGAGACTTAAGCTTCCCTGTGAAGAACTTCAGTCTTGAATTGTACAGCAACACTCTTTGTCCTTCTTTGAACTCTCTCCTTGCTATCTTTTGATCATGCCACCTCTTTGTGTTTTCCTTGTAAATCTTTGCATTGTCATAGGCTTGATTTCTGAATTCCTCCAGCTCATTGAGCTGCATTAGCCTTCTTTCTCCAGTAGCTTGATCATCAAAATTCAGCATTTTTAGAGCCCAGAATGCTCTATGCTCAAACTCAACTGGTAAGTGACAAGCCTTGCCAAACACCAATTGGTATGGAGACATTCCAATGGGTATTTTGAAGGCTGTCCTATAGGCCCATAATGCATCATCCAGCTTCTTAGACCAATCCTTTCTTGAGCTTCCAACAGTTTTTTCAAGAATTCTTTTGAGCTCCCTGTTTGAGATCTCAGCTTGCCCGTTGGTCTGTGGATGGTATGGAGTTGCTACTTTGTGTTTCAGTCCATATTTAGAGAGGAGTGCTTCAAGTTGTCTATTACAGAAGTGTGTCCCTCCATCACTAATGAGAGCTATAGGAACTCCAAATCTACTGAAGATATTCTTTCTCAAGAAGTTCATCACAACCTTGTTGTCATTTGTTGCTGTGGCTATGGCTTCTACCCATTTTGAAACATAATCTACAGCCACCAATAAATAATTGTTTGAGTAGGAGGATGGGAAAGGTCCCATAAAATCAATTCCCCACACATCAAACAATTCTAACTCCATTATAAACCTTTGTGGCATCTCATTTTTCGTGGGTAGATTGCCAGCCCTTTGGCATTCATCACACTTTGATACCAATTCTTTTGCATCCTTGAACATGGTTGGCCAATAGAATCCATATTGTAGCACCTTGGCTGCAGTTCTTTCCCCACTAAAATGGCCTCCATATGCAGAGCCATAACATTGCCAAAGCACTTCCTGCTCTTCTTTATGGGAAATACACCTTCTCAAGATCCCATCAGCACACTTTTTAAACAAAAAGGGCTCATCCCAAATGTAGTATTTAGCATCTTTGATTAGCTTCCTCTTCATATGTTTGTTGATGTTGGTTGGTAGTTCCCCAATAGCCTTGAAATTGGCTATGTCCGTAAACCAAGGAGCTTCTTGGATCATCATCAACTGCTCATCAGGGAAGCTCTCATTCACTGCAATTTGGGGTGCATCATCTTCTTGCTGTGGGATCCTTGAGAGGTGGTCAGCCACTTTGTTCTCTGCTCCACTCCTATCTTTAATTTCAATGTCAAACTCTTGGAGAAGCAGGATCCACCTTATTAGTCTAGGCTTGGACTCTTGTTTGGTAAGCAAGTATTTGAGTGCTACATGATCAGTGAATACAATTACTTTGGAGCCAATAAGATATGATCTAAATTTATCAAAAGCAAAGACAATGGCAAGTAATTCCTTCTCTGTAGTGGTATAATTCCTTTGATTCTCATTGAGGACTTTGCTGGAATAGTAAATAACATGCACCAATTTGTCCCTCTCTGTCCTAGAACAGCACCAACAGCAAAGTCAGATGCATCACACATCAATTCAAAGGGTATATCCCAGCTGGGTAGTGCTATGATAGGTGCAGAGGAAAGCTTGTTCTTAAGCTCTTCAAAGGCTAGCATGCATTCTTTATAAAAAACAAAAGGTACATTAGAGACAAGTAGGTTGCTCAAAGGTTTGGCAACCTTGGAAAAGTCTCTAATGAACCTCCTATAGAAGCCAGCATGTCCTAGAAAACTTCTAACTGCTTTGACATTGCAAGGTGGGGGTGACTTTTCAATCACCTCCACCTTAGCCTTGTCCAGCTCTATGCCTCTTTTTGAGATCTTATGGCCAAGAACCACCCCATCTATAACCATAAAGTGGCATTTTTCCAGTTCAAAACAAGATTGGTTTCTTAGCATCTCTTTAGCACCAAGGCTAAGGGGTGTAAACAGTTAGAATATGAATCACCAAATACAGAAAAGTCATCCATAAACACCTCAATAAATCTTTCAATCATGTTTGAAAATATGGAGAGCATGCACCTTTGGAATGTTGCAGGTGTATTGCACAATCCAAAGGGCATTCTCCTATAAGCAAAGACACCATATGGACAAGTAAATGAGATTTTCTCTTGGTCCTTGGGGTCTACAACAATTTGGTTGTAACCAGAATAACCGTCCAAGAAGCAATAATACTCATGTCCTACCAATCTTTCAAGCATCTGATCCATGAAAGGTAGGGGGAAGTGATCCTTCCGGGTGGCCTCGTTAAGCTTCCTATAATCGATGCACATGCGCCAGCCGGTCACTGTTCTTGTAGGTATCAGCTCATTCTTCTCATTTGATACAACAGTGATCCCTCCTTTCTTTGGGACTACATGCACTGGGCTAACCCAAGGGCTGTCTGAGATTGGGTAGATGACCCTAGCTTGCCATAATTTCAACACCTCTTTTTGGACTACTTCATTCATGATTAGGTTTAGCCTTCTTTTTTGCTGTCGTGAGGGCTTGGCTCCTTCTTCAAGCAGGATTTTTTGCATGCACATTGAAGGACTAATTCCCTTCAAATCTGCAAGTGTCCATCCTATAGCATCTTTATGTTGTCTCAGCACTTGGAGAAGCTCCTCTTCTTGCTCCTCACTCAAGCTTGAATTAATGATCACTGGGTACGTGTTGTTTTCACCCAAGTATGCATACTTCAAACTTGGAGGCAGGGTCTTCAGCTCTAATTTTGGTGCCTCTACTTCCTTATTGTCCTTGTGGTTCAGCATGATTGAATTCTCCATGGTCTTTTCTGGTAACTCTCCACCTGATGCTTGTTGTTCCAACTCCATAATCTCTTCACATTGTTCTTCCTCGAAAACTCCTTGAACTATCTTTTCTATGGTATCTACCATCATGCACTCTCCTGTGGATTCTTTGGGATAACTCATTGCTTTGAAGACATTAAAGACCATCTTCTCTTCTTGTAATCTCAACACTAGCTCTCCTTTTTGAACATCAATAATGGCTCCAGCAGTAGCTAGGAATGGCCTTCCTAGGATGATTGATGTGTTAGCTTCCTCTTCCATATCTAGCACGACAAAGTCAGCTGGGAAAATAAACTCTCCCACCTTCACCAACAAATCCTCCACTACCCCATGGGGGAATTTGAATATTCTGTCGGCCAATTAGAGTGCCATCCTTGTTGGTTTGGCTTCCTCAATCTTCATCCTTCTCAGCATGGCCAAGGACATGAGATTGATGCTAACCCCCAGGTCACACAGTGCTTTTTCAATGATGATATCACCTATGATGCATGGAATTTGGAAACTCCCAGGGTCTTTCATCTTCTGAGGAAGCTTCTTTTGTATGATAGCACTGCATTCCTCAGTTAGTATTATGGTTTCTTTCTCTCCCCAGTTCTTCTTTCTTGTCATGAGCTCCTTTAAAAATTTGGCATAGAGGGGCATTTGCTCTAATGCCTCAGCAAAGGGTATGTTGATCTGGAGCTTCTTGAAGATCTCTAGAAACCTTGAGAACTGGCTGTCTTTTCCATCTTTCCTGAGCCTTTGTGGATAGGGTGCTTGTGGCACATAAGGCTTTAAGACTGGCTTTGATGAGGATGGTGCAGGAGTCTCTTCTTCTTTCTTGTTTTCAGGCTCTTTTGCAGCTTCTTTTTCTTGATTGCTCTGATTTGGGGGTGCCTCTTCTACAACTTTTTCACTTCTAAGTGTGATTGCCTTGCATTTCTCTCTTGGGTTGGCCATGGTATCCTTGATTCCTTATGTTTGATCTACACTCTTCTTGGTTGGCATCTGTCTTCCTTTCGGCTTGTATTTGTCTTTCCAAAACATTGGAAATGGCTCCTGTCAGTTGTGATGACATCTGCGCTATTGTAGCCTCCACTCTTTCAAAATTGCTCTTGATTTCACATGGTTGCATGGTTGAGGTTGATCTTTCTTGGTGGGGGTTGTTATGTGTTTGTTGGGTGGAGTGATATGATGCATTTTATGAATTGTGGTAGGGTCTGTTGTTTTCTGATTAATGGTTGGGGTTATGGTTGTTGTATTGGTTCGATTGGTATGGTTTGTTATGGTCTTGGTGGGGGCTTTGTTGGTTTCCCCACCCAAAATTTGGGTGGTTCTTCCAACCTGAGTTATATGTCTTGGAGTTTGGGTCATATGGTGGTCTAGAAGAGTTGTTCGCATAATTTGCCTGCTCCCATTCATTGTCAACTTCTGGGGCATCTTCTTCCTGTGGTGGTACTTGAGCTTGGAAAGCTGAGACTTGGCCAGTTTCCATCCTCTTTGTTAAGGCTGCTAGTTGTGTTGCAATCATCTTGTTTTGTGCTAACAAGGCATCCATAGAATTTAGCTCCAGCACTCCTTTCTTTTGAGTCCTTTCTGAAGCATAGAAGTACTCATTTTCAGCTACATTCTCTATAACATCTATGGCTTCTTCAATAATTTTCTTCTTGTTGAGTGAACCTCCTGAAGAATGGTCCACAGCTTTCCTTGTTTCATATGATAACCCTTCATAGAAAATGTGGAGTTGAACCCATTCGTTGAACATGTGCGGAGGGCATTTTCTTGTCAAATCTTTGAACCTCTCCCAGGCCTCATAAAGTGTTTCACCATCTTGCTGTTTGAAGGTCTGCACCTCAGCTCTCAACTATTGACTTTCTGTGGAGGGTAGAATCTTGCCAGAAATTTGTTTACAACCTCATCCCAAGTTGTTAGGCTCTCCTTGGAAAATGCTTCCAACCACTTTGCTACCTTATCTCTGAGTGAGAAAGGGAACAAAAGTATCTTGTAGGTATCAGGGTGTACACCATTGGACTTTACAGTGTCACAAATCCTCAAGAATGTTGTGAGATGTTGGTTTGGGTCCTCCTGGGCTCCCCTTCCATATGAACAATTATTCTGGACAACTGTGATGAGTTGAGGCTTCAACTCAAAGTTTTTAGCATGGATTGTTGGTTGGAGAATGCTGCTGCCACAGTTTCCTGGATTTGGGTTGATGTAGGAGTCTAAGACTCTCCTCTCTTACCCAATATGATTGCCAGCATCCACTCTAACATGGTCTTGTACCTCTCCTTCCATAGTAGCTCCTAGATCTTCCTCTACTACTTCCTCTCCAACTATGCTTTTGCCTCTTGCTTCCCTCCTTAATCTAAGGAGGGTCCTCTCAGGTTCACTATCGAAGGAGGATGAAGTTTCTCCCCTTCTACTTGTCATACATTCAACAACAGCAAGCAGAGGGCAAGTGAAGGAATCACTCTTATTAAGATTAATGGTTAGCTTGGTTGATGCAATTAATCAAATAGTTAGAAGAATGGAAATATGAACAATAAATTACTAAAATCCAAAGTAAAATCAAAATAAAATAAAATAGAAGGAGAATAAAATAAAATAAGAAAATCTAGAAAAGAAATAATAAGGTAATTAAAATGCTTAATCTAGCTCTCCAATCAATTTAATCATTGTCAAATTCAAACCAATCCCCGGCAACGGCGCCATAAAACTTGATGACCGGATTTCACACCCCATACGAAAATTGATGAATCCGTTCTTTTGGCAAGCGCACCAAAATTATCGTCAAGTAATAACCCACAGTGGAGTGGGATCGTATCCACAGAGATTGGTAGATTTGAGCAATTTTAATCAATTGGTGAATTAGTTAAGCTAAGCAAGATAGATTGTAATTGCATATTTTTAAACGAGCAGAAACATAAATCGCTTGAAAGTAAAGAAAAGCAGTAAAATGCAGAAAAGAAAATGACAATAATGTAAAGTGCATAAACATAAATGACTCAAAAGTAAATGGGAATGGGGATTTGCATAATATAAAGAAAACTATAAAGAATGTGGAAGATAAGGATAAGGGGATTTCATTGAAATCAGGAGATGTTGTTCTCTTTGGATCAAATCTAATTCATCTCATCTTCAATTATGCAACTCATTGACCTCTTGGCAATCATGATTGATTGAGCCCCAATCCTTTGGTGACTCAATCTCTCAGATCTTGATCAATAGCCAATTCCTTGGTCTAATTGCTCATGAAGAGAGATATGCTTGGTCCCTGATTATACCACACATCATCATAGGTCCAAGTAGAGGGAGGATATATGTCACCATATCCAAATACCAAAACCCAGATCCTACTCAAGTGTGAGAAGGGATTTCTAGCATAGTTTTATGTTTCCTTTTCCAAGGTTTCCATGAAACCCATTTTGCATTCAACCTCTTTTCCAAGATGATTGAACACTAAACATGAAGAACGAAATTCCTTCTAGCAAATTAAAGAGGAGATGAAGAGAAGAAAAAATTCCTTATCATTAATCCATCAAGTACAACAGAGCTCCCTCTCTCAATGAGAGGGAATTTAGCTACTGATAGCTCAGAGAAAAGTACAAGAGATGGAAGAGATGATAAAGTGTAAAAGTAAATCTAACTATACTTCAACTAATAGCTCAACTGCTTAACCCCCTTTTTCTCAGTACTTTTAGGGGTTATTTATACTACTCCTAACACTAGAATAAAGAAAAAAATACAAAAGAGAAAAGAAAAATAAAATTTGAAGGGAAAAGAAACTCAATAAACGTGACCTTCCAGTTGGCGTGTGACTGGCACTTCAGTGGCGTGTCACGCCCATCTCTGAATCTGGCTTGGCGCGCCATGCCAAGCTCTTCAAGTGGCACGCCCTCCTTCCTTGGCATCCCTAGCGTGCCACGCTTTCGAACCCAAGTGGCACGCCGAGGGTCTTCTTAAGTGTTGGTCTTAGCCTGGCGTGCCAAGCCTTCGAACCCAAGTGGCACGCCCAGGCTTTTTCCTTCTCCCTTTCTTCTCTGAAAAGTTGAACTAGAGTGGCACGCCCAGGGTCTGGCGTGCCCCGCCCATTGTGGTTGCTTGATCTTCCTCTCTGGCCAATTGAACTAGCATGGCACGCCCAGGGTCTGGCGTGTCACGCCCAGCATTCTTCTTTGATCCAGTAGCTGGCGTGGCACGCCTGGGTCCTCAAGTGGCACACCTAAGTGAGACTCTGGAGCTGGCGTGCTACGCCTTCGACACCAAGTGGCACGCCCAGCCTTTGCTTTGGCCTTTTTATCATTGGCGTGCCACGCCTGGATGGTCAAGTGGCACGCCTAAGTGAGGATGAGAGCTTGGCGTGCCATGCCTTCGACACCAAGTGGCACGCCCAGCTTTGCTTTGGTCTCCTTGAGTGTTGGCGTGCCACGCCTGGGTCTTCAAGTGGCACGCCCAAGTGACAATTGAGAGCTGGCCTGCCACGCCTTCGCCACCATGTGGCACGCCCAGCCCTTTTGGCTTTCAACCTCTTCTCTGGAAATTTGTACTAGCGTGCCACGCCTTGATGCTCAAGTGGCATGCCTCCTTCAATGTGGCTCTTCCAAGCTTGGCGTGCCATGCCTGGCTCTTCAAGTGGCACGCCAAAGTGATGATTTGAAGCTGGCATGCCACGCCTTCGATACCAAGTGGCACGCACAGCCTTCTGAGTCTTCAATATTGCCCTCTAGAAAATTACACTGGCGTGCCACGCCCAGCTTCTGGCGTGCCACGCCCATGCAATTTCTTCAATCATGCTCCTCTGGAAATCATAGCTGGCGTGCCACGCCCGATTCCTGGCGTGCCACGCCCATGTAGAGGACTTGGGGATCCTTTCTGGAATTCAATACTGGTGTGCCACACCCAGCTCCTGGCGTGCCACGCCAGTGCATTGTTGTGGCGTTTGTTCCAAGTGACACGCCAGTTTCACACGCCCAGCTTGTTTTGTTGTTTTCTCCCCCTTTTTGTTGCTCTTTTCACCTGAAATTCAACACAAACTCATTTCAAAGCAATGTACCATAATATTCATCAAATAATGCATGAATTGCAATGATCAAATGAGATTATGCTCTTTTATGGTCCTTTTTATGCAAAGAAAAAGGTAAATGATGCAAGTCATCACTTGCTTTCCTTTAATTCCATGCTTATTTAATTTCTTGCACTTTACATTTCTTGCATATCTTGTCATCCAATCCCCATTTCCTCTCATATCCAATAATAACAGCATTTCATTGCAACTCCTGGGGAGAATGACCCGAGGTTGAATTATTCTTGATCTCGGTTACTTTAATTTGAATTAACATTTGATCGTGAGAATTCATTGTTAGTTTGGACAATGCTACCAACGAATTGATGCTTGTTTTGATTGATTCCAAACCGCCAATAATTCTCGCTCATCAAATTGGGCACTGTTGTCGGGGAGTTGCAATGGTGTGATGTTATTGGCTATTGTAAATATGTTAATATGTAAATAGCTTACTTTTTTGTTATCTTTTGTCTTTGTTAATGGTTAGGATTGGGATCCCGGAGGACATTGGAGATTCAAGCATTGGTGGGAAAGTCAAGTACAAGCCACCATAGCAAGGGCTCTCCTAATTGTCTAACTTAAAGACAATAAATAAAAGTGCTTGGTAACATCTTTCTAACTCTCCCTCTCTTTTAGCATTTGTTTGTTGGATTTTTGCTTCTTTTAATTAGCTTAGTTTGGTAGAATTTTTGTGTTGATCTTGTAGTTCTAAGGTAGAATAAGTTTTGGGGTTGGAAATGCTATTTTGGATGTCATGTTTGGTGCCATAAAGCACTAAAATTTTTGAGAAAAATAGAGCATGTGCATGCGAACACACCTGTGTGTACGCACACAACCCCAATTTTTGCGATTCTGTGCGCGCGCACCTCCCTGTGCGTGCGCACACCAGCTTATACCCCTTCTGTTGGGAGCGTTCGCACACCTTGTGTGTCTGCATCCCCCCTCTTTTTGCGTTATGCGCGTGTGCACGGCCCTGTGTGCGTATGCACACGTGTCGATATAGCTGGCAATTTTAATGTTTTTATGTCAAAAAAAATTCAGCCTTTCTATGTGTGGGCACAGGTGTGTGCCCACGCACACCTCAAAACAAGGGATCTGTTCGCAGCGTTTGCACGCATAATGCGAACGCACAACCCTTTTTCATTTTTCCATCAATGCATACGCGCCCATCACGCGTACGCATCACCTCGCATTTTCTCTCTTTCACGCGCGCGTCCCTTATGCGTACGCATCGATTCCCTTTTTCACAAGCATCACACGTACGCGTGACCCCTCGTACGCACACGTACCTGTACGTATACACACCCCTGTTTTCTCCCACTTTACTTCTTTTCCTCTCTTCTCTCTACTTCTTCTCTTCTTTTCCCCTCTACCCCTCTCTTCCTCCTCTTTTACCATATTTTCTACTTGTTCTTGTTAGTCTTCATTACATCTCATTTTTGTTTTAGTAATTATATTAGTTTTAGTTTAAGTGTTTGTAATTAAATAAATTGCAAGTGTTTGATTGTTGTTGATTGGGTTGCTTCTTACTCGAGTCTTGATTTAATTGTTGATGAATATGTGCACTGAGCATTAAGCCTTTGTTTGATTGCCTAATTGGATTGTTAGTTTGATTCATATGTTGTAGCTACCATATGCATTAGACTTTATCCTTGTTTAGCAACTTAACTATGAATTGTGCACTTTTACTTTAGTGAATTGAGTTGAAATTACTTGTTCATCATGATTTTCATATCAAATTCATCACATTACAAGGCACTTGTTTGTTATTAATGCTTTGCATTTGTTTGAGTGACTTGCCTTGATTGTTATCAAACTTGTCACTTTGTGCAATAAGTACCTTTACAATGTGACTTCTTTATTATGTTTCATGATGAACAAGTAGTTTGCTTTTCATTTTTGGATTGGTTATTGTTGATTGTGCCATTTTCTATTCACCTTATGCTTTCACTTGCACAACTTCAATAACTAATGTCTTATATACTCAATTCACTTTAGTTTTGGTTACCTAGGTTGTTTGTACATTGGTTTTTGCTTACCTTTTACTTGCAACCTAGGCCACTTAATTGAGGAACATGCTATTTCTTTTGCTTATATGGTTACCTTTTTAACTGGCCAACGTGTTGTGTTCTAACCGTGCGTATTTAGAATATGTACATTGTCTTTTCTCATACCACACTTCTATGACTTCCTCCTCAATTGTTGTTTATGTGTTTATACAGCAACTGGAGCTTCGGTGCCCACCAGCTGAAGGTGGAGCCTCATAGTTCTTCACCCCTAGATTGAGTGCATGCACAGAGGATCGTGCAACGTTTAAGTATGGGGGAGGATCCGCAAAATTTGGGGCGTAACTTTCTCTTTCTCAAACACTTTGCATTATTCTTTAGTTTTTAGTAGCTATGTTTTTGTGAATATTTGCTTAGTATTTTATTATATTATGCTTTGCTTAGTTTGTTTGTATATATCTTTGCTTGATTATAGTTTTATGATAGTTATATTTGCATGTTGCTTGGTAGAGTAAATAAGTTTGGGTAAAACAACAAAGAATTTTCAAGAAATCCCTTTTAGGGCATTCCATTGATTAGATTTGAAAACTTGTTTTTGAACTTGCACGAATTATTTTTATGGAACATAGAAAAGAGCTTGAACAAATTACCTAGTGAGATTTGAGTTTTAATGGATGGTTGCACATATTCAACCTTTAATTTTGTTCTTGTGTGCTATACTCTTTTATGATTGT
The DNA here is from genome assembly GCF_000816755.2 of Arachis ipaensis. NCBI lineage: Eukaryota > Viridiplantae > Streptophyta > Magnoliopsida > Fabales > Fabaceae > Arachis > Arachis ipaensis. The sequence goes on along the minus strand of NC_029785.2, from coordinate 68,753,539 downwards.
GATCTTAGATTTGCTTGAATCTTTATGTCCTATATTTGATATCTTGAATTGCATTTAGTATGATTGAGGCCATTTTTTTATTAAACTCACTTAATCCATATGGCCAACCTTTACATCTACCATTGTAAACCACTTTTGAGTCTTTTAATTCCCCTTTTGTTCTAATATTATGCACATCTTTTGTCCTAAGTGAAAAACCATTATGTCCATGTATTGTATCTTTGATTAGCTTGGGTTTGAGTGTGTGTCTCAATCAAGTGTGGGGGGAATTTGTGTGAAACATTGGTAGAAAGTTAGTTTGGATTTTCATTGTGAAATTTGAAAAAATGGGTAAACATTCATGCATTCTATACTTGAAACATATGCATCTCTTTTTGATGTTAAGTAAAAAAAAAGAAAAGAAAAAGAAAAGAAAACAAAAGAAATAAAGAGTAAATAAAGGATGCATATGTGGTTGAATTGAAAAAGAATGATGCATGAGTGAATGTGAAGAAAAGGGATAAATGGGTAGTTAGGTTGTTCTGTTATGTATATAGGATGATATAGGATTAGGTGGGATACTTGAGCTAATCAAAGATCTAATCTATTAGCCCACTTAACTATATTAATCCTACCCTTACCCTAGCCCCATTACAACCCTCCAAAGACCTCAGGATATTTGTATTCATTCATCAAATATTAGTTGATTGTTAGATGACTTGCAAATCTTTGAGAAACATGATTAAAGGAGGATTGAATGATTAAGCCCTAAATACTGAGCGACTAGAGTGTATACACATCCGGTGAGGGGTTCAATCGCTCAATTCTATGTTTCCATCACTTATCTTGTATCTTCTTGCAAGTTGTTGAAATGAATTTTGAAAATTTCAAATCAAATCTTTGGACATCGATCATATTGCTATATTTGCTTTGTCTTGGCCCTAAGTTTTTACTTTGGATTGATTGGGATTCTCTTGTTTGTTTTAGCCAAACTCAATAGGAACCATAGTGTAGATATAGATAGATAGTATTTAGTATAGTTGCATGCATGTAGTTAGATGCATTGAATAAATTGCTTGCCCTCCTTATCCTTCTCCTTTGATTGTGATTAGCATGAGGACATGCTATTGTTTAAGCGTGGGGGAATTGATGAATCCGTATTTCACGATATATTTTGGTATGATTGGAGTAGATTTCATCACATAAACCCACATTTATTCATCCAAATAGCATACTTTTGTGTTCTCTCCCTTAATTGAGCCTAATTGTGAAAACATGCTATTTTGTGCTTAATTTAATAACTTTTACCCCACTTTTATCCCATTCGATGCCTTGATGCTTTTGATGAGTGATTTCAGGTGTAATAGGTTGGAATGGCTTGATGAGAGTGGAAGAAAAGCATGGAATTAGGAGAAAGCATAAAGAAAACAAAGGAGAAGCACACATTGGAGTGTGCGTGTGCACAACCTACTGTGCGTACACACAAGAACCATACAACCATGTGAGCGTATGCACAACATCCTGTGCGCATGCACAAGAAGAAAATCAGCAAGTGTGCGTACACACACGTCCCAACACGTGACTCACTTAATGGAAATCGCTGGGAGCAATTTCGAGGCCTCCAGAGCCCAATTTTTGGACTTTTTGAAGCTGATTCTGGCTATATCAAAGAAGGACTCACTCCATGTGAAAGGGGGAGAGAAATTAGGGTTAGTTTAGCATTATGTAGGTTGTTTTCTAGAGAGAGAAGCTCCCCCTTCTCTCTAGAATTAGGGTTTCTTAGTTTAATTTTCTTGTAATTTCTACTTTCAATTCTTGTTTTCATTTAGTTTCTTCTACATTTCTTTGTTTTGTTGCCTTAATTTCCTTAGTTTATCTTATCAATTTCTCATTTTGGTTATTTTTATGTTTAAGCACACTCTTGTTATTTTAATTTACATTTAATGCGATTTATATTTTCATGTCATTTATTGCTTTATTGAGTTGCTATCTTTACTTTTCTTGCGTGGTAGTGGTAGCATTTATTATTTCTTGTTATTTTATCATGCTTTCCTTTTATGCCCACCAAGTGTTTGATAAAATGCTTGGCTTAGTCTTTACATAGTTTTTCTCAACTCTTGGCTTGGAATTGGTGACTTTGGTGACCCTTGAGTCATTGATGTCCATTCTTGTTTGATATGTTAGAGTAGTTAGTTGATTTGGTTTCCCTTGACTCTAAGTGACCCAATAGTGTTGACTTAGGACTTAGGGATTGGAATCAACTATGCCTATTTGACTTATCCTCGATGTAGGGTTCACTAAATAGGATTAACTTTTCATAATCATCATGTGTTTGTGGTCAATGTCTAGGATAGGTAACCTTAGCTCTCAATCCATGCCAAGGGGTTTCTTGTATTTTAATTTTCCTTGCTTTGACTTTTATTGCTTTGACTTTTATTTCTTGCATGTTTAGTTTTCACACTCTTGGTTGAGAAATTGGGTGTTTGGGTGGAATTGAGTTGTGGATGTCCATTCCGCATTGTGTGAGGATTGTTAATTGGTTCGGTTTCCCTTGACTCTAAGTGACCCACTAGTGTTGAGTTAGGACTTAGGGATTGGAATAAATTATGCCCTTTTGACTAATTCTCAAGTAGTATTGACTAATTAGGATGAATTCTAGACAATTGCCATGTTTGTGGTCCATAACTAGGATAGGAATCCTTAATTCTCCAATTCTCCCCAAGAGCTCTTTTTAGTACTTAATTTCCATTTTCATTGCCTTTACTTGCTTTCCTTCAATTCCTTGCATGCTTATTTAATTTCTTGCACTTTACATTTCTTGCATATCTTGTCATCTAATCCCTATTTCCTCTCATAGCCAATAATAACAACATTTCATTGTAACTCCTAGGGAGAACGACCCAAAGTTGAATTACTCTTGATCTCGGTTACTTTAATTTGAATTAACATTTGATCGTGAGAATTCATTGTTGGTTTGGACTATGCTACCAACGAATTGATGCTTGTTTTGATTGATTCCAAACTGGCAAGAATTCTTGCTCATCACATGCCTACTTGCTTCTTGAATTACTTGTTATATATCTGAATACTACCTGTGTTTTTCCTTGGTTGAATTATCTGTGTTTGTCTGGTGTTGAGGAGGTTAGGTAGGCAGTGGCGATGGGATCGCACGGATGGTAGGTTGGTGAAGGCTGTGGGACAACGGTGATTATTTTTAGTTAGAAATCCAATAAGTTTAGGTAACCCTGCTTATGGTTTATGGTTTAATTCATTTATTTATGTTAAGCTTGAATATTGGTTTGGTGTGAAGTTCTAGAATTGCCTTCGGCGTCCCGGAACCTTACATCTTACATATTGGGCACTGTTACCATACTGAGAACCTTCGGTTCTAATTCCATACTTTGTTGTTGTTTTTCAGATGCAGGTCATAATTCACCTCGGTGAAATTGCGAACATGGTGACAGAGCGGAGTATGGTTTCTTCCTGGCTTATTTCTGTTTTATTCTGTTGTAGTAGTTTCTCTCACCTTTTCTATTTTAGACTTTATGGCCTTAGAGGCTTGATTTGAGAGATAAGTTGTATAATCTGTTTTAAACTTTAAAAACTCTTTTGTATTTCAGTTTGACTAGGCGGCCTACTTACGCATTTAGTTATTGTGTGTGGATGCTTCGCATTTTGTATTTCCGCTTTACGCGACCTTAAGCTTTTATTCCTTCATCGGGCTTCTAGTATTACTATTTCTTTCTATATATACAATATTATATGAGCCTTAGAACTGTTGTGACACTTTGTTATCCCTTGCTTTACGGCGCAAGGTAAGGCTTAAGGTAACGGACCCTCACTCACTTGAGGTATTACTTGGACAACCCGGTATACTTGTCGGTCTATCTGTGCAAATTCTGTGGAGCCAGTTTCATGCACCAAGTTTTTTGCGCCGTTACCGGGGATTGTTCGGATTTGACAAACAACCGGATTATCTTGTTGCTTAGATTAGGTACTTTTTACTTATGTTTTGAGTTTTTTGTTTTCTTTTCAAAAAAAAATTAAAAAATCTTTGCTTTTCTTTATTGATCTTTATCTTTGTTTGAGTCTTTTGTTCTTGTTCTTGTTAAAGTTTCAAATTTTCTTGCTTTCCTTTCAAAAAATTTTCAAAAATAGTGTCTTTTGTTTGAGTCTAGTGTCAATTCTTAAGTTTAGTGTCCTTTGTGTGTTCTTTGTTTTCTTTGAATTTTCGAATTGTTCTTAATATTCTTTCTTGGTATCCAAGTTGTTCTTATTTCTTTTCTTGTTTTGATCTTAAAATTTTTATGGTGTCTTTTGGTGTTTGTTTTCTTAATTTTCAAAATTTAGTGTCCTTTGATCTAAAAATTTTTAAGTTTGGTGTCTTTTGGTTGTTTTTCTCTTTCTTCATTAATTCAAAAAATAAAAAAAAATATCTTTTCTATCTTTATTCAAAATATTTTCAAAAATTTCAAAAAAAATTTCAAATTTTAATTTCAAATTATTATCTTATCTTATCTTAGTTTCAAATTTCAAATTTCAAATCTTATTTGTTTTCAAATCTTTATCTTATCTTGTTTCAATTTAAAAATTCAAAATCAAATCTTTTTTAAATCTTTTCAATTTCTATCTTATCTTATCTTATTTTAAATTTTAAAATTAAATCTTTTTCAAATCTTCTATCTTATCTTAATTTTCAAAACTTTCTTAATTAGTTACTTGTTTTCTCTTTCTATCTTTTTCAAAACTTCCTAACTAATTATTCTTTCTTCTTTTTTGAAATTCATCATTCAATTTTCAAATCTTTTTAGTTAGTTAGTTTTTATTTTTGAATTTAATTAATAAATAAAATAAAAATAAAAATATTTTAATTCTAGTTTCCCTTCTTACTTCTAATTTTCGAATTCCTTACCCCCTTTATTCGAATTCTTCTTCTCTTTTCTCTATCTTCATTCTTCTTTCTTCTTCACATCTCACAGGGAGTCCTCTATTCTTTGACATAGAGCTTCCATTCTTCTTCTTTCTTATTTTCTTTTTCTTGTTTATGAGCAGGAACAAAGATAAAGAATGTAAGAACCGGAATTTTCATGAATAGAATAATTTAAATGCCCCAAATTAGGTTCCGGAGAGTTAGGACGAGAATTTGGGGATTTAAATATGATTTTGGACTCAGTAGACTTTTTTGAGTCAGAAAATGTATTTTCTGCGAAAAACCAAGAAAAATCGCGAACCGACAGTCGAACTGGTTGAACCAGTTCAAGTTTGCCAGGTGCTGCACGAGAAAAAGTAAAAACGGTCAAAAACCTTAGAAGAATATTAGAGTCGAAAACCGGGCGTTAATTTTAGAGGTTTGGCCCAAACTTGGGCCAAACGGGCGAAAGACGCTAACGGGTTGGACCGGGCCCAAGTTAGGCCCAAGCCCAACATATAAATAGGTTCATTAATGAACCCATTTCAGCATACCACTCCCACAAACACACACACACCAGCTAAAAGAGAAGAGGGAGAGGAGAGAAGAAAACACTATTCACCCACAACTTCAATCCGCGATAACTTGAGCTACGGTGCTCCGATTGGCATGCCGTCAGTGGCTAGGCGAAGCTCTCGCCGAACCCGTCACTTCTATCCAAGCTTTATGGTAAGTGTTTCGTATTTTCCTGCCCAGTTTTCGTGCCCTTGTGAATTTCGAGTTTTTGGTTTGATTTTGAGTGAAATCTTGTGATTTTGGGTGTTTAGGTACACTCTATCACTTGATTCCCATTGGGTTTCTGACCCAATCCTCTTTTGCTAAGGTGAGCATACTTGTTCTCTTGTGGTTTTTTGTATATATGAAACCCTAGGTTTGATTTATGGTACATGTGTGATATTAGTTTGAATAATGGAGCTTGTTGGTGATTGTTGATGCTTGTTAGAGTGATTGGTGGCTTGGATTGAGGTTGAAAGCTTAGCTTGTGCTCCCTTTGGATTTTGGTACATATTGGAAATCGGCGAAGGTATGGTTTCGGTTTCTTCTATGTAGTATATAATATTCATGGACACTTAGGCTAGTGGCCCATAGGATAGGTTTGAATTAAAATGGTTGTTGAGTTGTTGAATGATGAGGTATGATAAATTATGATGAATTGATGAGTCTTGGTTATGTTGGTGAAAGTGTTCCAATGATAATGCATGATGATTGATTATTTGGAATGATTGATAAATGGCTATATTGATGTTGATAGCATGATATTGGAGATTGATGTTGATAATTGATGAAAATGATGGTTAGTAAGGGTATTATTATGTAGTTGATAATGGAAAGTGATGGTTATACATGTTGGAGTGGTAAGTTGAAGTATGGCAAATGGTAAAATCTGATATGGGATAGAGTTAATGTAGTTTTGGTTGGTTTGGGTTATGAAGGTTGGTAATTGAGATTCTTGTGAGTTTGGGTAAAAGTTGATTTTTGGTAAACTTTGTCTGATCATAACTTATGCCTTGGTTTTCAAAATTAGTTGAAAATTCTTTGAAAGTAAAGCTTGTTGAAAACTCTTCAAATTGATATAAAGTTTGTAAAATTTATAATTTTGTAGATGAAGTTATGATCATTCAAAGATTGGTGTAAAAATCTGAAATTCTGCAAAGTTGTAGACTTTTGTGATTTTTGGTATGTGCGCACGCACACCTCTGTGAAATTTTAGACCTGTGCGCACGCACAGACCTGTGCGCACGCACAGACCTGTGCGCACGCACAGACCTGTGCGTACGCACACGCAGAGACAGGCAAACTATTCACAGCACTAGCACAGCTTGTGCATGCACATACCCAATGAAGAATTGCAACCCGTGCGTACACACAGCCCTGTGCGCACGCATATGTTGGGAAGGCCAGTCTATTAAGGGCGCTAGCATAAGTTGTGTGAGCGAACAGACATTATAAATTTTGGTACCTGTGCATACGCACACTGGTGCACGAATTGTGAATCACACTTTTCACAACTCGTACCACTAACCAGCAAGTGCACTGGGTCGTCCAAGTAATACCTTACGTGAGTAAGGGCCAATCCCACGGAGATTGTTGGTTTGAAGCAATCTATGGTTATCTTGTAAATCTTAGTCAGGAAATCAATTATAATTATCAGTATGAATTGCGAAGAATAAAAGAGCATGGATTAAATACTTGTTCTGCAGTAATGGAGAATATGTTGGAGTTTTGGAGATGCTTTGTCTTCTGAATCTTTGCTTTCTCCCTGTCTTCTTCTTCATGCACGTAAGGTTCCTCCTATGGCAAGCTGTGTGTTGGTGGATCACCGTTGTCAATGGCTACCATCCGTCCTCTCAGTGAAAAAGGTCCAAGTGCGCTGTCACTGCACGACTAATCATCTGTCGGTTCCCACTCATGCTGGAATAGGATCCATTGATCCTTTTGTGTCTGTCACTATGCCCAGCCCTTGTGAGTTTGAAGCTCGTCATAGTCATTCAATCCCTGAATCCTACTCGGAATACCACAGACAAGGTTTAGACTTTCCGGATTCTCAAGAATGCTGCCAATGGATTCTAGCTTATACCACGAAGATTCTGATTAAGGAATCCAAGAGATATTCATTCAATCGAAGGTAGAACGGAGGTGGTTGTCAGGCACGCGTTTATAGGTTGAGGATGATGAAGTGTCACTGATCATCACATCCATCATATTGAAGTGCAAATAAACATCTTAGATAG